>NC_059352.1:5228492-5828492 GCF_019703515.2 Myxocyprinus asiaticus
TGTAAGGGTTGGCCAAGTTGCTAAATACTGAATAGTAGACTTGGGATCGATGCCTTTTTCACGCATCGATAATCATAAGATTTTCCCGATGATCATCGATATATATCTGCATTTTTTCAGATATACAGTATGTCTTTTCAAACATATTTCTCAACACAACTTTGGTAAAGTGTGAGCAGCAGGATAAATTAAAGGGGTTCACACATGGACGCGTCTGGCAGATGACATGGTGCATTCTAAAATTCAAAACTATTATTTTTAACTAAAGTAATCTCACAATGCCAACACTCAGCGTCAAACTTTTGCCATGCCACAGAGTGCAACTCGCATAGTTTTCCATTAAATTCGACCCAAATCATTATCAGAGGACAAAGATGAATTACTCTAGCCATCGCTGGATGATATATTATGTATTACACAATGTAATTTCAGTTACAGGTATGTTGTTTTGTGGTTTGGCAGCTTAAATTAAACCTATTCAGTGCTACATACAGAGGAATTGCATAATAAATGTCGGCATTTTTAACTGATTAGTTTGCACAGTGACACCAGTTTCATACACTAACCTGCAAACTCATCAACGTCACTTTGTTCATTCTTGAAGAAGTACAAAAACCTTCGTAACTTTGGACTGCCATCTGCTGCGCCTCATCAGCTCATCCTGTGTGTGTGTGTGTGTGTGTGTGTGTGTGTGTGTGTGTGTGTGTGTGTGCGTTTGTGCGTGTGTGTGATACCTCGCCCGTCTTCAGTAAATGTTATATCACCTGCTTGTGGTCTCCCAACGCTATTACACCAAACTGTTAAACAGAGGCCAACGGGGTGAATTGGAAAGCACGCAAATTAGGCTTCTAATTTAAATGTCAGCTAATTTTAATGTATCAATGCCTCGAAAATATATCGATAAAATAATCAATAATAAATTATATATAAATTATATAATAATAATAAATAATAAATCAATAATTGATATATCGATATTTTATGACATCCTTAGTGAATAGGTGTTGATATGTAAATGTAGGCAGTCATATGTTAATGTGCTCATGGTTGTGACATCATAACCATGACCAAAAGTTTTGAATGGTCCATGTTGGAGATGAGCTTTCATTCTAGGTGAACTGGGGCGGGAGTTTGCATTGTGTACGTAGTGCATGAAAATCACTTTTTTTAAGAGAGCAAGTAAAATCCATGATATGGTCCTTTAAGAATCTATTTGCATTCAAATGTTTATTTTTTCCTTATTTTTCTTTAACATTTGAGTTAGAGAGAGTGAAATCTAAAGAAAGAGAAATTTCACCAAGATCTATCAGTTACTATGTTATACATGTGTAATAACGCTCTCCTTCTTTTTTGTTACACTCTTTGTCTGTTTCTCCCACCTTCCTCATTTATATCAGCCACAGCCTCAGAAAACAGTTCATCAGGAAGAACAGCAGGTAAATAGCATTTCATTCATATCATCCACGAATTCATCAAATCATTGTCACTAGGACAACTAACAACTAACAATCATGTTTTGTGCCCTTAAATCAAACTAACATAATTGCATGAGAATCGTTGCCTTCAGTTAAACACAAAAACTGATAAGCATGTCACTCAGTGGTTCTGAAAAGCTGCAGGTCTCTTTGAAGTGACGAGTTGATGAGTTTAGAAACCATTTAAAAACTCCCTGTTACTCATACGGTTATCAAGGTTAGCACAGAAGCTAAATGACTCAGTGTGTTTAAGGGAAACTCAACACAGCTCCTTACATTTCTTGGTTTCCTGTCCAACTGTCACAACTCTCAGTATCACAGCTAATGCACACACATTCCTCATGTATTCTCTCTAGCCCTCTCATCCTGAGGTGGAGGGGGCGGAGTCAACAGAAGACCTGCCCACTCAGACTCCGCCTTCTGAATTGGAACCACAGGAGAGTTTGTAAAACTACCTCACTGGAGGCAATGCTCCAACTCAGCTGCAACTGAATAGTTAAATAGTTTAAAATAGTTTAATAGTTATTAGTTGTTTACATTATTTTAATGTTCAAAATTTTTAAAGGAGAACTGCCACTGCTTGCATCATTTAGTCAAAGATTAGCCTTAAATTGTGTCCAGGAACCACATAGGACCACAAAACAATCCCATTGTGGAAGATGCAGTTTATTTAATATTGTACATCTCAGGATTCTGAAGATATATGTTACCAAACTTGAAACTGATCATTTTACAGTTGAAACATTGTGCATTTTTAGAATATTTTGAAGTGTATAATATTGTGTATTGATTTATATGTTTACAGTGGAGTTAATGGATTGGAAAAAAAAATGCAATTGTGTTGTTATGAAAATACATATAAAAACTAGTAATGAGCAGGGATGCAAACTACTCACCTTTCAGCTAAAGTCACCTTTTCTGTAGCTAATTTGCCCAAAGTGTTTGGTAAAATTTTCTACGGTTTCCTTATTGAAATTGATTATAAATTGTCTTAAGAAAAGAAAAACAATGTGACTGTGGCAAGGAACACAAAACTCCATAAGATTCCATAATATATGTTGGTTAATGGAGAAAAATAACCTTTACATTTACACTTGCATTTAGTCATTTAGCAGACGCTTTTATCCAAAGCGACTTACAAATGTGACACAAAGCAAGCAATGTGTCATACAAAGTTTAACAACACCTGCAATATAAGACTGCTAAGTTCTCACAGTGGCTGGAGTAGTAAAGATGCTAGTACAGAAGATACAACCAATTAATCCTTTAAATACAACAAACGAATGAGCTGAATATATACATTTACCATGACTTTCCCACCTTTTTCATCTCTCATGAGTTTGCATCCCTGAATGAGACATAACATCAATAATGCCGCAACTGTTCAACAAATAATTTAAATTCAAAACATGAAATTGAAATTGAGTACCTCTGCACGAGATACCTCGGTTATATTGTTTTCCTACTCCAGATAGTATGTCATTTGTTTTTGTTTTTTCTAAATATATATTTTTAATGGCCAGTCTCTGGAGTGTAACAGGATTATTTTTGGCACTATATTATATTTTTTTAAATATATATTTTTATATGTCAAATATACACTATATGGCCAAAATGTTGTGGACACCCCCTTCTAATTAATGAATTTGGTCACTCCATGAAATCCAGTAAAGAAAAATCTTAATGTTTCTTTATGTAATGGCTTGGGCTTTGTGTGCTTCCAAAATTGTGGCAGCTGTTTGGGGATAGCCCTTTTCTGTTCCAGCATGACAATGCCCCTGTGAACAAAGTGAGGTCCATAAAGAAATGGTTTACTGTGTCTGGCGTGGAAGAAATTGACTGGCCTGCACAAAGCCCAGACCTGAACCCCACTGATCACTTTTGGGGTGAACTGGAACAGCAACTGTAAGTCAGGCCCTATTGACCAACATCAGTTCCTGACCTCACTGATAGACTTGTGTCTGAATGAGAGCAAATCCCTGCAGCCATGTTACTACATACAGTATAGTGGAAAGCCTTCCCAAAAGAGTGGAAGCTGTTATTACAGCAAAGGGGGAAACTGATGCCTAAGGTTTTGAAATCAAATGTTCATCAAGCACATATGGTGTCCACAAACTTTTGGCCATATAGTGTATATCATTTTTACTACAAATTCTGATATTGCGCTGACATGGAGGTGATATTTACAACATTACTGATGTTTATAGCATCTTTCATTGATCATTTTTAGGATATTGAAATGGCAAGACAGTTATGTAGTTTTATATCATTACGATTTCTGGTTTCTTTAAAGCAAAGTACAGTTTTGTTTTTTGTTTTTTTTAAGAACTAGAGAATAAAAAGTTATTTGTGGAACTTTAAAAGTTTCTCAGATTACATCAGGTTGTGTGAATCTCTTTTTGTTTCTAACTGGAATTGTTATTTTTAAGAATGATACCAAACATTGTTTTAAAGTACATCATGGTAGAGCCAGTTTAGCCATTAAAAAACCTGGAAATATCAGGGAATTTTTAAATTGTGTTTTCCAGGCCTGGAAAATTCATGGAAATTTGTAAAGTGAATATATACAGTATTGTTCTAGTTTTTCTCTGCTCTGAAATATGTTTAGATTAAAACATGCTCACAAGCCATAGTGATGTTTGATTTGTCAGTGATTTATTCTTTTTAGTCACTTCTTTCAAAATGTATCTAAATAATTCATTAGCAAATCGGTCTGAATAAAACATTTATTTTTAAACATCTGTATCCAGTAATCACAAATGCTTGAAAGGGTCATGGAAAAGTCATTGGGCCCTATTTTAAGAGCAGAAGCATTACGTGCAACGCCTTAAGTGCAAAGTCAATGGTCATGGCCATGAAGTTTTAGTATGCAAGCATGTGCTTAGTCTAGGCGCAAGTGGGTTTGGTGAAATCATGCGCCAACACACAAAAGGCTGGACCGGGTGCAATTTAATTCTGAGGTTCTTCTCTGGTTATTCCAGCGTCTGCGTCCTATTTTATAGTCCATTCCCTTTCAAGCACTAACAAATTAAACAAAGACAGCACATTCATAAGAAGCTGGAAGTGTAAATGGACTTTATGCAATGAATTAAAAGAATAGAAATGTGGACTTACATTCTTTTGTGCGTTAACTGCGTCCTTGATGAATGCCAGGCATATTTCTATGACAGTGACCCGCTCCTTTTATATGCATGGAAAATGCTAGTCTCGTCAAAATTTGGATTTGTGCTTTAAATTATATAGAATGTAAGTGTTATTAATCATTTTCATCTACTGACACACAAATCATGACTGGTCAATGATTGTATGGGAAAGCACTTCACTTCTACCGGACGATTTTGATGTGAACAAAATAAATTCATTTATTGAAACACAAACAAATTAAGCCAAATATATTTCTAAATTCAAACTAAATGAAAATATAATCAAAATAATGAAGTGGTCAAAAAAATCATACCAAATCCAAACATTTTACTCTGTCCAACTTCTTCCACCGGCCCCTTTTTCAGTGACTTAATAATCGCTCAAAAACAAAAATAAAACAAAATGCAGGAACTGAATTTGGTCTTTGCGCTGAGTTAATACGTGGTATTGAAACATCTTAGCGCAATGACCAAATTCTCAGGAAAATAGCAAATGCTCTTTGCACCAGTTCATTTACATACAATACACCCAGTGTTTGCACGCCTACACTCACAGTAGCGCAAACACTCCCACCAATGCCCGTTTGCGCTTTGCGCTGGCACAAAAATTGCACTTAGAATTAGCACTCTCACGAAAATTGGATAAGACACTGCACACGGTCGTTGCGCTGCGCTATGCGCACTCACGAAAATAGAGCCTATGTTCAAAATTGGTCAATTAATTGGTCAAAAAGGGTAGGAACCTTGCTTTTAATTCATATTAATTAATTAGACTGTGGTAAAGGCTTCTCAAAAGTGTTATTATATTCTTCAAAGATCAGTAATGCGGTTTCAAACATGTTTACATACTCCATGTATTTGCCTTTATTGACTATAGTCTGTTTTTATTGTATTAACCAATAAAATATGTTTTGGTTGTATGCTTTTTAACAATTTTTCCATAGAAACAGAGATGCACATGTAATAGTCTAAATGTCTGTTTTTATTATGTCCTTAATTGTCGTAAAAGTTTTAAAATTTCTTTCAAATGATTTGTTTCTGGTTTGAGGAGTAGTGAAAGAACATTATTACTTCATTTAGCTATTTTGTACACACACACACATACACACAAATTCACTTTTTTATTGTAAATCTCATTTTGCTTCATACAAAGAGCTAATTTCACACCATAATGGAAGATCTTTGGAATGCTGTCTTTCTAAAATGATTTAAGCTGAAGTAATATCTGACATCGTTCATCACAATCTGAATTACACATAAATACAAATCAACTTTTAAAAAGGAACTCTGGAAAGTAATTTCACTTGCTGCTGTTGAAACACTATTGCTGTATTTTTTCTTTAAGTATACGTTTTTTACTTTTAACATATGCGTTCGTCCATAGGTTTTTCTACAAATGGCTTTGTGACAAATAACGATCACTTCGGATAATTTCAGCTGCGAATAAAAAGCTAATTGTGATCAATTAAAGTGTTGTCCTGCCATTCACCAAACTAGTAAGATTTCTCAAAAAGAAAAGGTGTCTAAAGTTGCATTTGGAGTCCTTTCTTAAAAAGACAACAAGAAACCAATGTCAATCATATCAATGTGTGTCTTATTGTGACAACTCAAATTGTTGAAAGTTTTGTGTACAATGAGTGTGAATCAGAGAGATTCTAGGAAAATAAAGCAGTCAGAACATTTGGATAGCTCTAGCTTTCTGTTGTGGAAGTGAAGAACTTTAGTTGAAGGTCCTCTCCTGAAGAAGTTATTTTTAATCAAGTGTCCTTACACTGAATGTCTTTGTACCAAATGCCCATCCAAATTTTATTCCTGAATCCCAAAAACTTCCAATGTGTCCAGTTTCCCAGCTGTCATGCATTAATCGCATCGGCCACATCAGTGAAGACAAGTCGACTGGGTTTCTGAGTTGTACCTTGACTTGTGGTCAGAGTCTGAAGAGAAAGAAATGTCATTGCATTAGATAACAAAAAATCAAACCAAGTGGCATTAATTGAAAAGAGCACAAAAACAATGTGAGGTTGGTTTGAAATGAAAAAAACAACTGATATACTGTGTAAAATGAAAGTTGGTTATCAAACGTTTGTGAAACATGTCCATTGTTCATGTGATGAACTACACCTGTGGTTACTCTAATACTGAGACTAGAGATGGGTCAATCACAGTGCCAGAACAGAATTGGAGAGAGAAATGTAGAATGGAGGTAAGTCACAGTTATTTTTCAGTATTAGTATGATATTAAATGGATGTGTGGCAACCGACACATTTTCAAAGTGACACATTTAAAGCAGTGATGGATACTTTACCACAAATAACAAACCACAAGGCCTTGTGTCAGAACTTAAGAGAAATGAGAATGGTAAAAAAGGAAATCAAGAAAAACAAATCAATGAAAACGAGTCACTATGGTGTGTTAGTTTAATAATACATTGTCTTATTTTTACTCTAGATACATAATGTGATATTTGTGTTGTAAATATTGGAATTTATATTCATTTAAATTTATATAATTTATAAAATGTTGGATGCATAATATTTTCACCACAATGCATTCAAGGTATCTGTAGTAACAAACACTGGCAACAAATGCGCTCACAAATCTGTTATTTTTGTTTGTTTATGTGTTTTTACCTTTTCCAATGTCTTAATGTACACTTACTTTGGAGTTTGGTCCCGCTGGGCTTCCGTCTCGTCCGTGGTCAAGGAGTTCCTGCTCGAGATCATCTTGTTCTTCGGCTGGATCAAAGTTATACATGGGCATCAGCTGGTGTCTCAGTTTCTCCAGTCTGTAGCGAAAACAACACAGCACCATCAGTGACACTTTTTACAGTCTTACAGTCTGATGCTAGGGCAGAACCTTTTAAATTAAGAACCGTTTCAAAGGACATTTTATTATTATTATTCTTTTTTATGTTTAGTTTTGTTCTCAAGTTCTTTAGGGCAGTGCTTTTCAAAATTTGTCCCCTTCAAGGGACCCCCTTCTTCCAATGTAAAGACAACTATACAGTTTATTTTCATGTTAAAAGACTCACTTATACTGTGCGGAAAAAATAGTAAGTGTAATGTTATAAAGATTACGTGATGTTTCTAAAATTAAAATACTGGATTTTATATTGTCATTGTACTAAAGCAAAAACAAATTATTCAAATATTATCTGGAAAATATTTGTATTAATTTGACTTTATGTTTTTTCCAGCCAATACCTACCTGAAGAAGACCATTTACATTAAACTGAAAAAAAATTACTAGTAAGATTTACTTAATTTTTATTTCAATTGTAATGGTAGAAAATTAAGTACAATCTACTAAGTCAGTGAGTAAATGTAACTTAAACACTTCAATTACTACAGTAACTTTTACTTAAAATCTGATGTACATGGTACCTAAATAAACATAGTAAAATTTAAACAAAAAGTTTGTTAGAACATTTCACATTTTGAACTGTCCTTATAAACACACGTTTAGCCATGTACCACGTGACACTACATCCAAAAGCCTTCCACATGATAGAAATAAGATACAGAGCTGCACACACAGACCTAAACACTTGGTGCACAAAACACATTGATGGTAAAAATTCACAGATAATTTATCATGAACGGGTAATTTAGAGTTGAAAATGAACTTCAGACTTAACACAACTAGAAATTACCAAATGTAACAACAAAATCAACAATAAAAACGGTGTAAATAAACATGAACAGTGACACCATGCAAGCTCATTAATTATTCAAGCCCGGTGCATGCTGGGAACACCAGCTTCGAAAAGTGAAGTAAAACATACTTGTTTTATTTACCAGCTAAATGCACTCAAATTACTAAATAAATATGGCAAGGTTTTCTATTTTGAAACATGATGACGCATTGTAAAGATAAACAATAATAAATAATATTTACTTATAAGTTAGAGCATTACATTTTGACATGTTTGAACTAAATACAAATAATTTACTTAATATTTTCAAGTTCACACTTAAACTAACTTACTCAATTTCGAAAGTAAGTTCTGCATTTACTTCACCACAAGATTTTTCTTTTCAGTGCAGTAATTATGTAAAATTCGGTAAATATCAGATTTTTCTGCAGAACCCCAAAGCGCACCATTGCGGCCCCCTGGTGGTCCCTGGACTTGTATGTAAATTTTTTTTTACATAACCCAGGTTTTAACAACCCCTGCTTTAGAAAATCATCTATGTTCTGGTGCTTTAATAAACCCAGACACAAAATACACTGATCTAAAGAACCTATAATGTAACACTAGGAACTTTTTTATTCCTTAAAGAACCATGAAGCCAAAATGGTTCTTGAAAAGAATAGAGTGTCACCTAAAGTGCTACGAAGAGCCAGTGAAGAAAATTTATTTTTAACATAGAGCAAAACCGTAATCTGGATTTTCTTACCTTTTCTTTTTCCTTATGTACAGAAGCTAGTGAAAGGGAAAAAAAAAAATTTACATTCTCAATCAACTGAACTGACACATTTTTTATTATTATTCAAGACATTCTAAGGTACCTAACTAGGGTAAACAAATATTAGCACAATGATTGTCTTAAAAGATTGAATGTGAAGCATTATGGTTGAGAAGAAAAATTCAATTACAATATTTTTTTTTAATTCATTTAAAATAAACAATTCTGTCATCATCTACTCTCCCTCATGTCGCTCAAAACATGTTTCTCACCCAAAGCTATAGAATGTCTTCAAAAGTCTTGGAATATAGTGCTTAAGTCGTATGGAATATACTTTTATGCTACTTTTTTGCCCTTTGATAGTCAGGGACGCCAATTTCTTTCATTGTAAGAGCGACTCAACCTGGTCTGATAGAATCATGTACCTAGATTTTTGAAAATGATTTTAATGTGGCTTGTTGTAGAGGTGCTAAACAACAACTTTTATTCACTTTCACACAAATCACAAGTTAAACAGCTGATTATCAGTTCATAAACTCTTACTTTTTACCCTGTTCCTTACACAACGCTATCTTATGACATCTAAACACATTTACTATAGTGCATGACTTGTAAGGTGATACATTTTAACATTTGCAATACAAAACCAACATTTACACCTACATTTACAAGCTTGTTTGAGTGTGATCAAAATTGCGCAGTAGCTCAACTGATAGAGTGTTGCACCTGCGATGCAAATGATTGGGGTACGAGTCCTGTAGAGCACGTGAGTTGACACTTGAGCCGAATGTGTCATAGAAGTACTAAAAAAACGACGTGGTTGTTGTTCATCTCACACTTGCTTTTTCTGACACTATCAGTTAGGTTTAGAGTAGGGAGGTCGGTCTTACTGATTTCAAACTTTATATAGCATTAACTTAAAAACCTCATCTGTTTGGGAGAAAATTTTACTTTCTTTTACCGCCACACAGTGGACATTTCACCTTGGACATGTCACGACAGGAATCAGGCTTGAGCAGTTTGGACATTCTGATAAATATCTCTTTTTTCATTCTTAGGAAACAATAACCAGGTTTGAAACGATATGAGGGTGAGTAAATGATGACAGAATTTTCATTTTAGGGTGTACTATCCCTTTAAGAAATATATTTTTCTGTTATTGTATTCACATTTCCTCACCACGACGACGGCCAGCCCAATGACTGTGATGATGCCAAAGGGTACGAGCACCATTCCCATCCCTGCGCCTTCCACGGATGCGATTGGCAGCTGCGTGGAGTTGAGACTGGTTACATTGGTGGAAGATGTGATGGAATGGAAGGTGGACCTGGAGGTAATATTCTCCTGATCCGTTCTGGCTTCTACTGAACTGGTGAAAACAGGAATGGAGGTGGTGAGGGGAAGGGTGGGGTTGAGGGTGGGGAATGGAGTCAGGGTTTGGGTTTGGGTGGAGGTAAACAGATCGGGTTTGGTGACCAAAGACATGATTCTTGTAGGGTGACGTTGTATTGTGGTTGGAAGTCAACCCTACTGGCATTTAATCCTCTTCCAGTGCTCGGCCATGAGGATCTCGGTGCTCTCCTGAACTACTGGCAAGTATCCTGTGAAAAACAATAGACGTCTGTCAGCTGCTTAGTTAGAACTGAGATACAGTGGCCCCAAAAATATTTTGACACTTAAAAATGTCTGAACGTCATTGCATTAGATAACCAACTATAAAATCAAGTGGCATCTGCAAACAAATGCTGCTAACTTCATTTTCTGAGCCATTTTTGCAAATATTTAGCTAAAAATTGATAACCAGAAAATGTCCAAAAACTCTTTGTCTTCATTTTGAACAGTATATTTGTTTTATCATCGTACACCTAACAAACTTCTTTTTGTTAAATGTTTTGCTTGAAAGGTGTGCCACTTTTTTGTTAATCTGTTATCTAATCCAGCAATATTTAGCATGTCTAAATACTTGTTGGAGCCACTATAATTTTGTCACTGTAACCTTTATTCTTAATTGAAATCCTAAAAGCTTAAAGGAATAATCAGGTTCAATACAAGTTAAACTCAATCAATAACATTTTTGCCATAACGTTGGTTACCACAAAAAACTCGTCCTTTAGGCAGTTTAACAGATTACAGGGTTTACCACTGTTATATTGTCATGACACCAAAGTTGTAATATTGGACATAACTTTACACAGATAGGGTGAGCGATTTTATCACAATAAAATCATGTTAACACGTATAATGCAGTTGTCTTGTGGTAATAAGTAATAATAAACGGTGAGTAATAACGTTTATGGACTGGCCCCATTCACTTCCATTATAAGTGTCTAAACCATCCAATTTTTGCTATTTGTTTTATTTTATTTTTTTAATAAACGAGGACACTCAGAATTAAGGTACCTAATTCTGCCTGGCCGCGGAAACTAAGACATCGTGGAAATCACCCCTGCTACCCAGTATTCTACTGGCAAATGTTCAGTCTCTGGACAACAATCTCTGCGAGCTGAGAGCGCAGATCTCTTTGCAACGAGAGACGAGGGACTGCTGCATTATCTGCCTTACAGAAACTTGGATGTCTGCAGAGATTCCAGACTCAGCCATCAAACCCGTGGCGTTCTCCGTGCACCGAGCGGACAGAGTGAAAGACCTCTCAGGTAAAAGCAGAGGTGGTGGTGTATGATTTATGATCTGGGCTTAGAGGAACAAACATTCTATCAAGTCTTTCTGCTCTCCTGATCTGGAATTTCTCATGCTTCTGTGTCAAACATTCTGGTTACCGAGGGAATTCACAACAGTCATTATCACAGCTGTGTACATCCCTCCACAAGCTGACACAGACCGGGCACTCAAGGAGCTTTATGGGAGTATAAGTGAGCAGGAAACCGCGCACCCTGAGGCCGCGTTCATTGTGACCGGGAACTTTAACAAAGCCAACCTCAAGTCAATAGCACCGAAATACTATCAACACATCAGCTTCAACACGTGATAGGACCCGGTTTTGGTGCTCTCCCTTCCGGGATGGCTACAAATCCCTCCCCCGCCCACCATTTGGCAAATCGGACAACTCTTCCGTTCTGCTTCTGCTCGCTTACAGGCAGAAACTGAAACAGGAAGCACCCGCCCTCAGAATGATCCAGATCTGGTCGGACCAGTCAAATTCTATGCTACAAGACTGTTTTGATCACACGGACTGGGAGATGTTCTGGTCTGCCTCTGATGACGACATCGTGGTCTACGCTGATAGTGTAACGGGTTTCATCAGGAAGTGCGTAGATGACGTAGTATCGACCAAAACTATACGGATCTACCCAAACCAAAAACCGTGGATTAATAGCGATGTTCGAGCGGCACTTAATTCCGGGAACGCGGAGGAGCATAAACAAGCCAGTTATGCCCTCCGCAAAACTATCAGAGCAGCCAAACGCCAGTACAGGGACAAGATTGAAGGACAGTTCAACACCACCGACTCTAGAAGCATGTGGCAGGGAATTAATATCATCATGTACTTCAAAGGGAATAAAAACTCCGCCGTGAACACCGCTGCCTCTCTCCCGGATGAGCTTAATACTTTTTATGCTCGTTTCGAGGGAAATAACACCGCCCTCACAGAGAGAGCTCTCTCGTCTCTGTAGTGGATGTAACCCGACCCTTCTGACGGGTGAATATCCGTAAAGCCACAGGTCCAGACGGCATTCCGGGCCGCGTCATCAGAGCATGCGCAAACCAACTGGCTGGTGTTTTTATGGATATTTTCAACCTTTCCCTCTCCTTGTCTGTGGTCCCCACATGCTTTAAAATGTCCACCATTGTGCCTGTACCAAAGCAATCCAAAATCACTTGCTTAAATGACTGGAGTCCTGTTGCTCTGACCCCCATCATCAGCAAATGCTTTGAGAGACTATTCAGAAATTACATCTGCTCTGTGCTGCCTGCCTCACTGGACTCACTGCAATTTGCATACTGCAACAACCGCTCCACTGATGATACACTACAGCTCAGCATTCAACACCATAGTGCCCTCCAAGCTTGATGTGAAACTCCGGGCTCTGGGCTTAAACAGCTCGCTGTGCAGCTGGATCCTGGACTTCCTGTTAAGCAGATGCCAGGTGGTTAGAATGGGCAGCAACATCTCCTCATCACTGACCCTCAACACTGGAGCCCCGCAGGGCTGTATTCTCAGTCCACTCCTGTATTCCCTGTACAAACATGACTGTGTGGCAACACATAGCTCCCAATGCCATCATTAAGTTTGCTGATGATACGACGGTGGTAGGTTTGATCACTGACAATGATGAAACAGCCTACAGAGAGGAGGTGCACACTCTGACACACTGGTGTCAGGAGCACAACCTCTCCCTCAACGTCAGTAAGACAAAGGAGCTTGTGGTGGACTTCAGGAGAAGAGATAGAGAACACAGTCCCATCACCATCAATGGAGCACCAGTGGAGAGAGTCAGCAGCTTCAAGTTCCTGTGTGTCCACATCACTGAGGAACTCACATGGTCCGTCCACACTGAGGCCGTTGTGAAGAAGGCTCATCAGCGCTTCTTCTTCCTGAAATGGCTGAGGAAGATTGGAATGAACCACCACATCCTCACACGGTTCTACACCAGCACTGTAGAGAGCATCCTGACTGGCTGCATCACTGCCTGGTACGGTAACAGTACTGCCCTCAACTGCAAAGCCCTGCAAAGGGTGGTGCGAACTGCCAGACACATCATCAGAGGTGAGCTTCCCTCCCTCCAGGACATATATACCAGGTGGTGTATGAAAAAAGCTTGGAGGATCATCAGAGACTCCAGCCACCCAAGCCAGGGGCTGCTCTTACTGCTACCATCAGGCAGGCGGTATCGCAGCATCAGGACCCGCACCAGCCGACTCCATGACAGCTTCTTCCCCCAAGCAATCAGACTTTTGAACTCTTGATCTCTCACGATAAATATACATCAGCACTGCACTATATTACTCTTACACTGAACTGTCATAAATTATATTCTCTCTTAACAACACACTGGCAACTGACTATTAACCGACAGCCTGAATGTCAGTACAGCACAATACAACCTACTGTGTATTTTATATATAATATTTTTATTGTATACTGTGTATTCTATATTGTGTGTATGTGTATTCTATATTGTGTGTATTGTATACTGTACATTGTATATTATTATTTGTATATTGTGTTGTGTGTAATAATGTGTATATTAGATATAAATTGTGTTGTGTAAATCTGATGTTTATTGTAAATTGGTATATGTCTCATCACTGTCATGACTGCTATGTTGCTCAGAACTAAAACCAAGACTTTCACCCACTGTTGCACTTGTGTATATGGTTGAGTGACAATAAAGTGATTTGATTTGATTTTGATTTGATTTGAGATTGAACTAAAGTACTGCTACTTAACATACTGACATTCTTTTCAAATCTCCAGTCATTGCTCTTGCTGCTCAACATGTACACAAAAAGGGAATTATAGATATTGTGTTAGATAACTGTCGCTCTATCACCAAGAAAATCTCTGTGTGATTGCACACTCTTCACTGAATGTGTGTGTGTGTGTGTGTGTGTGTGTGTTTGTACACAAGTCAGAACCCTGTGGACGACATATGGATGTGTGAGCTTTTGAGATACTGTTGGCAAGCCACAAGCTTCCTTCCACATTACAACCGTTAGGATTGGTGTACATGCTTGTTTGTGGATGTGGGGGCTGAAGTCTGGGGGCAGGGAAGAGGTTCAGAGCTTAAAATAGAGAATAGGAGAACTTGCTGTTGAAATCTTGGTGGATGTCAATGAGAATGAAGAATCTCCTAAACCGCAGACTGTCTTTCATTCATGAGAATTCACTTGCATTTAAAGGGATAGTTCACTCCGAAATTAACGACATGACTTTCTTTCTAAAGGACATGTTTTGTATACACTGATCTGTTTCATTCAGTGAACTTGAATAATGACTTTTTTGTTATTTTCTTAAGCCATAAGATAGCTTTGGGTATGAAACAGATCTAATTTTCTGTTGTTATTAACTGAAAATCTTGATGGCGATGTCCGATCGGTGTCCGATCTTGAATTGAATCTTTTAATCAATTTGATTCTTTAGAATAGGTCAAATTGGTTCAAAGAGCGGTTTGAACAATTCTTTCGTGAATCGATTCGCGAATCAGAATCAAAGTCAAGGGTTGAACCCCAGACAGCGCGCGTTGTGTTTCCACTTGGGAATCTAAATTGAAAGATAATGTAAATTCATGTAAATTTTAATCTGTCTTTTGGGATTTAAAGAGTAGCGGTCTAAACGATACTTTTTGCGATACCCTGGACAGTGCATCTCCACTTGCAAGACTGCGCATGTAAGTTTTAATCTGTGTTTGGCTATAAACTAATTTGATAGGTTTTTGTCTTAAACTTTATGAATGTTTTGAAATATTATGATTTGATCAAGTCTCTTGTCTTTCCTGGAAAATATAAAGTCAGGGCAGTTTCAGACCATTCTGGCGCCCTAGGCGAGATCCCTATTGGCGCCACCATCGGGGTGGGGGTGGTATGGCAAAGGCCTCCTCTTTGGCGCCCTCCCAGCAGGTGGCGCCCTAGGCGACCGCCTAGTTCGCCTATGCCTAGAAACGGCCCTGCATACAGTGTGTGAAATATTTTGTAGTTTATAGTTAGCTTGAGTAAACTCCTGCATATTATCGACTTAAGAACCGCCCCACCAATCAGATTCATTTATTATTTATGCCATTTAGACTACTCTACTTTTGATACTTAAAGGTGCACTCAGTAATCTTTTCCTTATTAAAAACAATTAACTCCTGAAGACATGAATTGTAATTTTGCAATACATGTAGGAAATCATGACCACTCACATTCAAATTAAGACACCAGTCATATCAGTAAACTTATAAAAGCTGTTTTATTCTACATAGAGAATAAAACATGTTAGAATCACATGACCAGCCGAATACTACTCGCTTAATCTCAGTAACTGTCCTGTTATTGGACACTCTCACTTGCTGATTAAAGTAATCATGGCTGACTGTGAATACTAAATTTCTCCAATGGCATCTGAAACTAAAAACTATTGATTTTAAATGATGCTGCATCCAAGCCGCTAGGTGTCAGTGTAAGTCCAAGATGACACAAAGACAAAAGATACTGAGTGCACCTTTAAGTACAATGTTGTATGAAATATCCAATCGTCATCCTTAAATATAAATAAAAATATCTTTATAGAAAATGTCTTAATTAAAGGTTAAAGTAGCTCATGAAAAAACTACTAAAAAGTAAAAGTAATGTAGTAGCTCATGAAAAAACTACTAAAAAGTAAAAGTAATGTACCTAATTATCACCCTTTTTCACCCAATTTAAATTCGGATTCATGAAATGTTCATTATGCTTTTCTAACTGTTTTTGACTTGACTATGTTTAGCAGGTTGTTCCTCCAATCCCCTCGCTGCAAAAACAAAATCTTGCAGGAAAAACTGCCGTGAACATTCTTTGCAAAATCATATTTTGTATTCCACAGAAGAATGAAAGTCATGTGGGTTTGGAACGACATAATGATGAGTAAGTTCTTATAAATTTTACATTTTTGGGTAAACTAGCCCTTTAAGCAACCTCGAAAATTGCATTTCCTAGGATAGCCTTCTTTTCTTGAAAAAACATCAAATGTGATCCTTGCAAAAATTATATTTGTTGTTCTGAACACTTTTGCAAGTTTTCTCGGGAAATATGTGTATGTGTATCGTATGTACATGTGCTCCAAAATAGGCATGTGTGTGTTCCTTTTTTGTGTGTGTGTGTGTGTGTGTGAGCACACTGCACAGCATTCATGTGTATCTGTGTTTCTTGTTGCCGTTAGGTACATCTATCCCCGCCCTGCAGCAGCCGGGCAGCAGTGGGTGTCATGACAGGATGTGGGTACGAGAATGGTACAGACAAACAGAGAGAAAAAGACACAGCACCATTCTGATACTGTACCTTGGAAAGCAAGTACCCAGAAACACGGCCCACACTGAAAGAGGTGCATTCGTAAGAGATGACAAAGAAATGTACACAGATGTATTCTTGCTTTGCTTTGCTTTGCTGTTTCTTTCTCTTTTATCCTTTCTCTCTCTTACTCTAACTACAAGCCACCTGTTGCTGCATAGCTGACTCTATATATGATTGATTATTTCACACACTTTATGATTTTCTAAGGCAAGCATCACTATTATTATTGTTCACATGAGGGTCAGGAATCTAATCAAACCCCTAACTCTAAGTATTAACTTTGCTGTGTAACTCATCTTGGACCATTTGTGCTGCAGACGTGAATTAAACCTCAAATCATACACTGAAGTGATGGTGCTACTTTTCTAGGCGGATGAACATCTAGTTATGCATATCCAACGTAACTGGGTGATTCTCACGAAACTTGTCAAGAACATGTCCCAGTCCTATTATAATCCAAATCAAAAAGGACAAAAATAAGAAAAGTATATTTTTTAGAAAAAAAATGAAATATATTTTTGGCCCATTAAGATTTTTTACTTTGTGGTATTATTTTCATGACATTTATGCATATTTACCCACTAATTCCCATTACCGCTATGCAAAAAAGATGGCCAAGATAATATTCTCATTGCCACAAATAAATAATAATAATAAAACTTTTTTTTTTTTTTGCTTTTTCACCCAATTTGGAATGCCCAATTCCCAATGTGCTTTTAAGTCCTCGTGGTCGCGTAGTGATTCGCCTCAATCCAGGTGGCAGAGGACGAATCCCAGCTGCCTCCGCGTCTGAGACCGCCAACCCACGCATCTTATCATGTAGCTTGTTGAGCGCATTGCCACAGAGAAATATCGCATGTGGAGGCTTCACGCCATCCACCGCTGCATCCATGCTCAACTCACCACACACCCCACCGAGAACGAACCACATTATAGCGACCACGAGGAGGTTACCCCATGTGAATCTACCCTCCCTAGCAACCAGGCCAGTTTGGTTGCTTAGGAGACCTGGCTGGAGTCATTCAGCATGCCCTAGGATTTGAACTAGCGAACTCCAGGGGTGATAGCCAGCGTCTTTTACCACTGAGCTACCCAGGCCCCAAATAATAATAATAATAATATTTTATATATATATATATATATATATATATATATATATATATATATATATATATATATATATATATATATATATATATATATATATATATATATATATATATATATATATATATATATATATAAATACACACACACACCCACTGATGAGCCAAAACAGCACTGACCTTCCGAGGCATGGACTATACAAGACTCCTGAAGGTGCACCAAGACATTAGTAGTGGATCCTTCAAGTCCTGTAAGTTGCGAGGTGGAGCTGCCGTGGATCGAACTTGTTGGTCCAACACATTCCAAAGATGCTCAATCGGATTGAGATCTGGGGAATTTGGAGGCCAAGGCAACACCTTGAACTCTTCACCATGTTCCTCAAACCATTCCCGAACAATGTGTGCAGAGTGGCAGGGCGCATTATCCTGCTGAAAGAGGCCACTGCCATCAGGGAATACCACTGCCATGAAGGGGTGTACCTGGTCTGCAACGATGTTTAGGTAGGTGGCACGTGTCAAATTGACATCCACATGAATGGCCGGACCCAGGGTTTCCCAGCAGAACATTGCCCAGAGCATCACACTGCCTTCACCGGCTTGTTGTTTTCCCACAGTGCATCCTGGTGCAATCACTTCCCCAGGTAAATGTCGCACACGAACACGGCCGTCCACATGATGTAAAAGAAAACGGGACTCATCGGACCAGACAAACTTCTTCCACTGCTCCAAGGTCCAGTTGCGACGCTCGCGTGCCCATTGTAGGCGCTTTCGATGGTGGACAGGGGTCATCATGGGCACTCTGACCGGTCTGCGGCTACGCAGCCCCATACGCTGCAGGGTACAATGCACTCTGTGTTGTGACACATTTCTCCCGTAACCATCATTAAAATTTTCTGTGACTTGTGTCATAGTAGACCTTCTGTCGGTTCGGACCAGACAGGATAGCATCCGTTGCCCTCGCGCATCGATGGGCCATGGGTGCCCAACACCCTGTCGGTAGGTACTCACCACTGTTGACCGGGGCCACCGTTTCAAAGATGCTCTGACACAGTCATCTGGCCATAACAATTTGGCCCTTGTCAAAGTCGCTCTGGTCTTTACTCCTGCCCGTTTCTCCTGCTTTCAACACGTTGACTACGAGAACTGATTGTTCGCTTACCATCTAATCTACCCAGACCTTGACATGTGGTCATGTCAGGAGATGATCAACATTATTAGCTTCACCTGTGAGTAGTCATAATGTTTCGGCTCATCAGTGTATGTTCAAGTATCTGACTTTTTTACATCAGTGAAAACAATACACGAACATATATATTATAAGGGAATTGGCGATATTGTTAAACTTGGAATATTCTTGCAAGTTATTTAATCTATTTCATGCATTTCACTTTTACAAACTCTCTCCACTTTTTATCTGATGATTTTCTCTGTCCAAAAGCTCAAACACCGAAGACAGGAATGCATTTTATGTGCCACAGTAATCTGTGTATTTAAGAGGTGTTGTGATCCTTTAATTGTCTTCTTACATAATCATTTATAGTAGCAATTAAGAGAAAGCTATGTTTGGCATGATGTGTTCCCAAACAGTCTGTGTGCTCCCTCGGCCAATCAAAATGTTCAAGGCTCCCTTAAGCCTGTGTCTTCGACCAATCAGAGCTCACCTCAAGACAAAGATAGCCAGACCTACGTAGGCATCAAAATAATGCTGCTGCTCCTGTGGGTTATCTATTATTTGTGTGTTTTTTCGTTATGCCAATTGTATAAAACATTTAAAGAGTGTAAAATAAGTGTTAGGTATCTTTGCTGTCTGAAATTTGATTAGAAAATTCTTGTCTATTGTCATTGGTTGCTGATACCTACCTATTCATGGAGAAATGTGGCTGATCTCTGTCCGAGGTTTTCCAAGCAGGAGATGGAAAAAAGGAGAGTGAATTTCTCCTTTCACCCCTCCTCCTTCGTTCCTCAGTAGGAAGAGGAGATCAGCAAGGCTTTAAACTGAAATGTGTTCCTCTATTCTTTCCCACAGTGCAAATTCACACCTCTTCTATCTCTGCTGCTTTTTGTTTTTCTTTCATATCATGTCATTTCATTCCATGCACAAGACAACAGCAGCTACAAGGATGCTACAAACCCAAGCTATGTGATCCAGAATTGTCCCACCTCCTTTCCTGCACTGCTATTGGTTGACTATTGGATAGCTGCGAGCTGTGATTGGCTAAATTGGCTGTCCGTCTGTCTTAGAAGGGATGAGGACAGGATTTAATGGTTGGACACACCAGATGCTGTGCTTGCGTCCATGGAAGTGAGATCAAGGATTTTAACCCTTTGCTGCCACGCATGGGTGAATCTCACAAAACCTCTCAGGATGTGAACAGGTGACATTATCACCCCAAAACCAAAAGAAAAAATAAGAAGTCATATTTAGCATTAAGAAAATGTAGTCTGCAATTCAGACCATTAATTGTTTTGTTTTTTTTTTGCATTGTGACATTATTTTCAAACACATTTCACCCCCCAATTCTCATCTGATGGGCTATTACAATTTTAAATGTAAAAGATCAAAGAATGCACAAGAATTTTACATTTACAAGAACAAAGACTTACTAGAATGTATTATTAAAAGTAATCTCACAAATCTGGAGATGACCTTTAAAAGAACTATTTCACAATTGTTTCTCATATACTTATTGACAGTTGCAAACAGTCTTCATTTTTTCATTTTAAATTAATCTCCAGTCATCATGACCACAAATTCTCAAAGAACAGTATAAAAGAAAATGATTTAAGGGGGAATTTCACAAAAACCTTTAAGAAGAAGTTTGGGTCATATTTACCACAAACACTGAAAGAAAATAATCAAAGATTAAATCTAATCTTAAAATAAATTTTGCATCAAGAAAAAAGTCTACGTACACCCCCTCTACATTCTCAGATATTGCAAAAAATCTTATTTTCATTACTGTCATGTTAAAATGTTACAAATTGTATATGTTATAGAAATGGTAAAATACTTAAGCATCATGTAGTATTTGTTGTACTAAATTTAATTATGTTTTTAAAAGATTTTTTCCACATACTATACAGTAATGGGCATGTGGATAGAGATGCTTAAATTACCCAAACATTTCTCTGTGAGTTTCACCCAAAAACAGTATGAGGTCATTATTATTATTATTATTATTATTATTATTATTATTATTATTAACTTTTCAACAAAATATTGACATTTTCAATCAGTTCAGTTCAGTTTTTTGCCCATAAAAGCTGAGGGTAATTTGTTTTTAACATCTTGACATTATATCACTTATTTTTATTCATAAAGGTCAACTTGACTTTTTCTTTATTTTATTATTTTATTATGTTTAACGAATGAACCAAGGGTTGTAACACCAGTGCCACATTCAATATTAAATACAATATTAAATACACAGTATTAAAAATAAGAAGAAACATAACTATTCCCATAAAATATAATGACATATGTTGGGTCACGCAGGGAATTGTGGGAATGCCCAATTATAGTTTTTTACTGTAATTTTAACAATAATTTACTGTAAAAAGTACATGTACTCTCTTGTTAAACATAATATAAATTTTTACCATTAATTATACAGGAAATTCATACTTTTTACATCTAAAAAATGTCATTTTTATAATATTTTATTGTAAAAACTACTGTATTGTCTTTTAAAATATATTACAATTTTTACCGTATATTTTACAGTTAATACTCGTTAATCAATTAACGTTTTTTCTGTAGCGTTTTTAGTCTTTTACCATTAAAATTACAGACATTTTTTACAGTGTACCATTAAATTAAAACAAATGTGTAATCTTTCACATGAACGTAAACATAAACAATGTAACACCACTGACATATTTAAATGAAAAAAATCATGATATGCCCATTTGAGCAGCCTCGTCTTCCTCTGAACTTTGACCTTAGAAGTTTTCCACAAGATTTTGTATTTTCAAAATACAACTTTTTAACATTGATAACACCAATGACATGAAATCAAGGGACAATCATTCTTTTTATGTTATTAAAAAGATTAAGTACTTATTTTGTTTAGCTTTTTTGCACACTTGTGAGGTCTTGCACTAATAACTAACTAACTGTAAATGTTATAGAAGTGCTGTACCAGAGAGTTTTTTCAGGCAGCTGACAAATTGAAATATGTTTTCTAAAAAATGTGTAAAACAATATAGAACCCATCCATCCTTCTTCTATTGGCGCTTGTCCTATGCAGGGTCGCAGGTAGTTCTGGAATTAACCCATCCCAGCTGTCTAGGGCCAAAGGTAAGGAAACACCTTGGACAGGTGGCCAGTCCATCACAGGGCAAAACACATTCACACCAACAGGCAATTTAGGGTCTTGAAATTCACTTAACCTGCATGTCTTTTTGGACTGTGGGGGAAACCCATACAAACACATACAGAGTGTTAACACAGGACTCATGCCCAGGACCTTTTTGCTGTGAGGTGACAGTTCTATCCACTGAGCCACTGTGCCACCCTAGAGTCAAACTATTTCATATTATTTAATGAAAGGTTAGGTATGAATGATGCCTTTTAAATGGGGTTTCTTGACTATTTTAAATCTTTTTCCATGACTGAAATGTCAAGGGACATGTTTATCACCATATTTTCATAATGACCCAATGATAATTCTGTTGAAAAAAAGTTTAATGCTCATTCACAGGAACATAAAGTGCACATAATTAGGGGAGAATGGGGCTAGCTGTCACTTTTTAATCAGTAAATATCTCTTAGGGTGAGGGTTTTATTAATGAAAGTCAATTTTATTATTTGAATATTTTATTTGAAAGTCAACAAAACAGTGACGACTTGCCCCAAACTGACATGAAAAGGGCCATTGTCCTTAGAGCACATTTTTCCTTTTCGGATTAAAGCTGCTTTCATTAAATAGTTGACCTTTTCTTAATGTGTGCCATTGTGGTTTATTGTGTTCACTTATTTCCCTAAGAGCTATTACAAAAACATGAGTATACTGGAATTTTTGGAGGATGAATTCACACAAAATCTCCTAATATAAGACATGTTTAAAACCAACGTAATACAAATAATACTGATGGAGAAATCAAACATTTGTGTAATTAGACTTTTGACTCAAACTTGATATTTTTTGAGATATGTCCCGTGTGACAACTAGCCTTCTGCACCTTGAAATCTTCTCATTTACATGTCAAAACAACTTTTTATTATTGATATTAACATTAATAACATTGATCAGCATTTTATCTAACATATGTGTTGATGCTAGGTACTGCCTGCCACAGCAAAAAAACTAATCCTTGACTAAAATTAATCCAAAAGATGGATGGATTATGAATGTCGTAAGACTAATGTTTTGTAACAATTATTAAAATATCACTGTCGTGTGTTCATTTTCTAAGTCGAGCAGCAGATGGCGTCGTCCATATGCTATTAAAAAGATCATATTGTCCAACGGTGACCCCTAATGGTGATAATGGGTCAATGCTTATCCTTCCTAATCCTCTTATTTGTCTGTTTGTGAAACACAAGCCAAACTGCTATCAAATTAACTGTCTTGCATGTTTATAGGAGGGGTTAGAGAGTAAATATATAATCCTTAATTACATGACATAAATGTAAACAACACTCACTGTGCCATATGTGATTTCACTTAATTCACTCACAAAATTATATGTTTTACACTTATATGATAACACCTGGGCTGCACACGTTTTTAAATGTCTCTAGAAAGCACTGTTCACAATGTGGTAACGGTACCTGATAGTAATACCATGGTACTTTCATATACCGTGGGGTACAAATGTCTGAGACCACTAGTCAAAATAGTTCTAATCAAATAAGAAAATAAAACCATAAATTGCACTAACAACATAACAATACCAGTGAAAAGTTCAATTGAAATATTAACATGCATTTCAAAATGTCTCAGTATTTGGCATGTCACCCTTTTGCTTCAATGACAGCATGCACGCGAGCTGGCACAGTTTGTGCACAGCCTGATAATCCATGTTATCTCAGTGTGATTTGAGAATTTTCCAAAGAGTATCTTGTGTATTTCAATGCAAGTACACACTTTAAACCATGGCACTGATTAATTAACATATTTATGTAACATGGTATTTACATGGCATTACCATGGTGCCATGTCCCAATTATCTGTGAAATTCTAGTCCATAGGTACAGATTGGGTTTCTCCTGGGGACTCTCTGTGCCAGTGCATTGATGAAATTAACAGCTGGATGTGCCAAAACTTCCTTAAGTTAAACAATGACAAGACAGAGGTCATTGTATTTGGCAACAAAGGCTAAATTCCCAAGGTGAATACATACCTTAATTCCAAGGGTCTGAAGAATCTTGGTGTCATTTTGGAGTCAGACCTTAGTTTCAGTAGTCACATCAAAGCAATAACTAAGTCAGCCTACGATCATCTCAAAAATATAGCCAGAATTAGATGTTTTGTATCCAGTCAAGACTTAGAGAAACTTGTTCATGCATTAATCACCAGTAGGGTGGACTACTGCAATGGACTCCTCACCGGCCTTCCCAAAAAGACCATTAGACACCTGCAGCTCATTCAGAATGCCACTGCCAGGATTCTTACTAGAACCAAAAATCAGAGCATATTACTCCAGTCCTCAGGTCTTAACAGTGGCTTCCAGTTACATTTAGAAATGATTTTAAAGTACTATTACTCGTTTATAATTCGCTCAATAGCCTAGGACCTAAATACATTTCAGATATGCTTGTTGAATATAAACCTAACAGACCTCTCAGATCATTAGGATCAAGTCAGTTAGACATACAGTGGATTCACTCAAAACAAGGTGAGACAGCGTTTAGCTATTATGCCACCCACAGCTAGAACCATCTTCCAGAAGAGATTATGTGCCCCAACAGTAGTCACATTTAAATCCAGACTGAAAACACTTCTGTTTAACTGTGCATTTTCTGACCGAGCACTGTACTGCACTTATTGATTTCACTGAATCATTTTACTTTTGTCTTTCTTTCATTTTAATTATTTTGTATCTCATCAACTTGTGATGCCTATTGAACCTACAGAGAACAATCAGTAAACTCTCTCTCATTTGATTATTGCAAAACCTGACTCTGAGTTTTAATTCTTCAATATCCATACTGAGGACCCAGCAGTCGCCCCCTACAGCTTATGGTGGAAGAATGCGGGCAATTTTATCGGTGTAAACTTGATCAACCAACAAAAATAAGATAGGTAGATTTTATTATTTTGTTATGGACTGTCTGGTGGAGAGATTGAGTGAGGAGCTGCTGTTAGTACCTGAATAAAAGAGGACTAAGACACCCCGCACTCTGTACCAAGAGTGGGCGGGAGTGGTTCTGACAGTCCTCACTTATGTTCTAGTCCTCACTTGGAGTCTTTATTAAGAATCTAGCAGTGGCTAGATATCACACCTGGATGTAGTGGTCTTTTTTTTATTATTATTATTTTTTTTTTTTATCTCCTTTTCTCCCAATTTTGGAATGCCCAATTCCCACTACTTGGTAAGTCCTCATGGTGGCGCTGTTACTCACCTCAATCCAGGTGGCAGAGGACAAGTATCAGTTGCCTCCGCTTCTGAGACCATCAATCCACACATCTTATCACGTGGCTCGTTGTGCATGACACCGCAGAGACTCACAGCATGTGGAGGCTCATGCTACTCTCCGCGATCCACGCACAACTTACCACGCGCCCCGTTGAGAGCGAGAACCATTAATCGCGACCACGAGGTGGTTACCCCATGCGACTCTACCCTCCCTAGCAACCGGGCCAATTTGGTTGCTTAGGAGACCTGGCTGGAGTCGCTCAGCACACCCTGGATTCGAACTCGCGATTCCAGTGGTGATAGTCAGTGTCAATACTCGTCAATATTTTATTCTTTTTATTAAATTTTTATATAACTTTTTCTCAATGTGTGTATTACTTTTTATTCTTATTTCATGTTCTTAATTGGTTTTAATTTTTTTTAAGTATCTTGTATTTTCTTTAAAATGTATATGAAAAGCGCTTTGAATTGCCATTGTGTATTAAATGTTCTATATAAATAAATTTGCCTTGCCTAGTCTGAATGTCTTGATGCAATGTCCGTTGTATATTGTGAATAAAGTTGCTAAAAATAAAAATAAAAAGTTTACATTTGTGTTAAAAAAAAAAATAAAAAAAATGCTAAACTGGCTATATGAAGCATTTCTGTCACTCGTTCAATTCCACTCCAGCATAAGAGCGCCGCTCGTTCTCTCTCTGCGGTGTGGGGTTTCCCAGGGCTGATTGCAGGGTTACCGCGCCCATCTCTCCGTCTGATGGCCGGATGAGAGCTGCACTGGAGAGAAGCGCTCCTTCAAGGAAGGCAACGGGAAGTGGCCACCGACGGACTTATACGTTGACCAAAGTCTCCAATCGGACCTCCATGACTGCCCTTTTCAATCGCAGCTGAGATATCCGCTTCTTCCTCGACGTTCACAGGCTCATTTCCTGCCCATCGGAGCGAGTTATATCGCTGAAAAAGTGGACTCATTTGAGAAGCGCTCGTCTTGTTCGTTGATGCGTGGATTTGACAGCAACACCATCGTTTTTTTCGGTCAATGCCATATAAACAAAGGCCATCTACGACTGAGAACAGGTATGGCACGCAGTGTGCACGTTAAATGTGTTTATTCCGTTCGGAAACGGGTGAATTTGTTGGTTAAAATGTTAGCCACCATTGAGAATGAAGGGGGGTTGGGGTGAGGCGCAGATAGCGGCTAGCCGAGCGATTTACATACACAACAGTGGCAGGCAAATTGACGAAATACAGTGGTTTAGAACAGTTATGTTGGGCTGTGTCTCTCTGATGTGACTTTTAAGTGCACTTAGTCGCTTGTGTATTCTTATTAGCGTTAATAATGTCGACCCACTTCACTTGAGGCCGTTTTGTGCGAGTCAACTTGCTAGCACTAAAAATCGCTGCTATCTCGGAAATTAAACCGATTACTTGAGTTGAACTGGGATTGATTCACTTATACTGTGGTTAGGGTCGTTTTAAAGCAATATTAAGGGTATTTTGACGATATTAGGAGGGGGTGTGATAGTTTTGGTAAGCTATCTGGCTAATTAGCGGAGCTTCTGGCTTTGCAACCCAACTAGGCCTTCCTCTTGTGCTAGTACAGAATCGAGGATTTTTGATCTCAAAACGCAGGTTAACACATTACCGTGGGCTTGGGGTGAATATTGATCGAATTGCAGTCGGTAAATAAAATTGAGTCATTTATTTGTTCTCCTTGCAAATATGCTTAGTGACCAAGCGGGCAAAATCCATCGGGAATGAATGTGGGTTGCGATCTGCACCATCTAGCTGGCCATTACAAGCTATTTTAGCGTGATTATATTCAAGTGTGGGTTCATTAGATGAATCCAAATGGCCTAACTTGAAAATCCAGTGTGCATTTAAGCGACTTAGCTTTGTTGTTAGCTTAAGTGGTGGTTCTGTATTGAATTAAGCTTGCACCGTTGCCTTTAACTACACTTTATAACAAGGTAATTGGATTTCCTTTAGAAGTCTCCATTTGGAAGGCTATGCCGTTCAGGTATCTAGGTGCACTGCCTCGCTTTCCGACATCTCGCTGATGCTCCACCACAACGATCCTCCCAAATCTGCCCATGCGATCCGGCTAACAGTAATGCACCAAAGGCGCAGCAGCTCTCCAGATACGCGGAATGAATGGAGCTTGATGGCCTTTATTATCGCTGCTGGAATATTTTAAGAACGGGCGAGCAGCTCTGGATTGAGGCCACTATTAAGGGATTGGACGGGAGGAAATATAGGCTACGGGATAAATGTGTTGAGCCACCCCCTCCTTTTCCCCCCAACCGATCGAGTATGTCATCCTCTTCGCTTGCATTTAGATAAAGGAACACCGTTCATGAATAAAAAATGAAATCAATGAATTCTTTAATGTGGGGCCCAAGAACAAGATGGCGATCGTAGAGCATTTCTCATGCTTCCCTTTCCGCACTGATATCACAATGCTATTGATTTAACCCGCTGTAAAGACGGCGAAAATACACTGTTACGATATAAACACCGGGATTTGTTGTAAAAACGAGGCTTGCTTGTTTATATCACGATGCAAAATTCGGTCTATTTTCTAATAAAAGCCTCGTTTTATATAAGGCAGTGTATAAGAACAGCCCACTGGAGGGGAGTTATTTTTATAGGAAAACAATCGGATTGTTGTTGCATCGTATTACCGTTTAAAATGCCGATAAATGGGGATGAGCGATGCCACTTATTTTCTTTTCAATCAGAAAGCAAGTACTATCAAGGCCAATACTGCCGATATCGATACTAATACCGATACCGGAAATTTTGTATTTATTTATTATTTCTGAGAATGAAATGGGTAATTTTGGCCATTTCACGTTATATTTAAAACTTGCATACTATGACATACATTTTTTGTTTATCATTTACAATCTTTTGATTTAAATAAACTTGAGACAGAAAAATAAATTATGCCTTAAGGAAATAGTAGTTAAGAATGAAAAGAGGGGGCCTGCGTAGCTCAGTGGTAAGATACACTGGCTACCACCCCTGGAGTTCCCTAGTTGGAATCCCAGGGTGTGCTGAGTGACTCCAGCCAGGTCTCCTAAGCAACCAAATTGGCCTGGTTGCTAGGGAGGGTAGATTCACATGGGGTAACCTCCTGGTGGTTGCTATAATGTGGTTCATTCTCAGCGGGGCACATGGTGAGTTGAGCGTGGTTGCCGCGGTGGATGGGGTGAAGCCTCCACACGCGCTATGTCTCCGTGGCGACGCGCTCAACAAGCCGCATAATAAGATGCGGGGGTTGATGGTCTCAGACGCGGAGGCAACTGGGATTCATCCTCTGCCACCCGGATTGAGGCGAATCACTACAAGACCAGGAGGACTTAAAAGCACACTGGGAATTGGGCATTTCAAATTGGGTGAAAAAAAAAAAAAAGGAACGAAAAGAGAAAAAACCCAGTTTAATCAGATAATCAAAAACAACAGTAGGTATTTCAAACTTTACATTTATAATTAACGCAAACTATGACTAAGTGGTGTCTGCAAAGTTGCAAATATTTGCTTACATTTTCCATTTTTGGTCACTTTAAATCTTATGTAATGCAGTAGTTTTCATGGTAAATAAATAATAATAAAAATTGTTTAGTAAAAACGTTTACACCACCTGGTATTAATGCTGCCTTCATGTGCTATTGGAATTATCCTACTTCCCACTCCTGTACTGGTAATTCCGAGTACATCACGTTCAAGTGCTTTGTTGTCGGAAAAACTTTAATTCATTTATATTTCTTGAGGAACTTTTATTTTGACACTATAAAAAATATTATTCAGCTTGCTGACGATATTGGAATTTTGGTCAAATACAAGCTGTTTTTACGGTGTAAAAACATACAACATGCATCAAATGGTTGCTGATATACATAAATGAATATGACCAAAACCGTAAGCGCTAACAATGAGCTGTATTTAGAAAAATGAATAAAACCTGTCATTCACTACAGAAACCGTTCTCTCTTCCGCCATGTTGAAAGTTTAGGACTCCTCCCATCTCGTAAACTCGGGTGTCAAAATTATCTCGGAGTATATAATTGAGCATTTTTTATTTTTTTTTTTTTTTTTTTTCCCCGAATATGACATTAACCACCTTGCATGAGGGGTGCACCATTTCTAAAACAACATTTTCAAACAGCCATATTTTATAATTTTAAAAGAGGGAGCGAAGGACTATTTATTTTCACTATTTTTACAGAAATCATTTTCCAGAGAGACAAGGAATTATCTGAAAAATATGCACACTTTGTCAAAACATCTCTTTTTTTTTTTTTTTTTTTTTTACATTATAAGAGCAACATTTATTATGTTTTATGTCGCTGCATTTCAGCGCTGTGTCACGTCCGTAACGTTTTAGAGGTTAAGTTTATATCACTCAAGCAATATTCATTCAAATAAGTTGGTACTTTCTGTACAAAGCTGACTTATGTTTATATAAAATATGATGAATAAATGGTCTCCCTTTGTTACTTGAAGCACTTATAAATATGCATTACGGACATGACCATTCGGACGTTTCATTGAGAGAATCATAAACCTCCACTGCTCGTTCTTTACGATGATGATTCTGACACCTCACTGACTATTGCTTTAATCTGTGACTTGTTTTAAGCTACTGCATTTATAGCTAGCATTTGGGAAGGGACCGTTTTGACAAACTTTGCGATTTTGAATTGTAATATGATCAACATAATCTAATATTGCTGCGCTACTGCATGTTCCGCTTCATAGTCTACAAGTTTTAACATTTTGGATGGTTTTCCCCTAGTCAGTGCTGCTTTCACAACTGTCACGTCCGTAATATAGAGATGTTACGTCTGTAAAACAGTTTTTCCATATTTATGTGAAAACAATATCATGTGTTCTTATGAGTGCCAACCCTCCTACATTATGTGTCTAGCATTATTTCTGGATTGTGATTTGTTTTTTTTAGTTTTTGTTTTTTTACAAATTGTGTGGTCTCCCAAAAAAACTCATGTCTATTTTAGTCACGTCCGTAACGCAAGTTCATTCCCCGATCTAAAGTGGAAGAAAACTTGTTTAGACTGAACATTTTCTGATGTCTGGACTCTGTCTGCAGGTGTCTATGGTTATTCATTCAAATGGTTCAATATACTGGTCAGGAGTACTTTATATGTGATGTTAAATTTGAAGTTTTCCCTGCAAATGTCACGTCTGTAATGCTGGAATTGCCCAATTACGACTTGAGGGGTCATTAATGTGCAACTTGAGTGGGAAACTCGTATTTATGATAATTCCGATAGCACGTGAAGGCAGCATAAGATGTGTTTCGGGTGATCCGATCACGTGGTCAGCCCTAAATAAAGGTGTAAACAGGGTCTAAAACGTTTTGTGTTCAGATCACAAAAACCATATACGAATGTGATGGAAAAACGCATGTGTCCGCAGTGTGAAGCCCCTTACCTGTCAATCAACCGCTGTGCTAAAACAAGTGTTTAAACTTTGCGTTTACGAGCGGCTTTAAAAGGAAATAACCATCCGATCGAGTGGTCACAGGAGATGCGTTTAAGTGACCAGGTGTAAACAACGATGTGTCTCACCTGACCACCCGAGACACATCGTAATACCAGGTGGAAATGGGGTCTTAGTATCGATATATTTTTTTTTAAAGATTTTTCATCTTAACACCAGTATCGAAGTATCAGTGTACATACTTTAGGATCGATCCGTCCAGCCCTACCGATCAAATCCTTCACCTTTTCGAATTCACAGAGCGTAAAAATGCTCTGCAATTCACGTTGTGATTTTGTGGAGATTTTTTGGTCATTTATCTCAAACAGCATGTTTACAAACACGTTTCATTTAGGTATGCAATTATGATTTATTACTATGCAGTATTGCGAATATTGATTTAATTGTTGTCAAAGGCGGGAAAACATCATGCGCTTGTCCAAAAGACATGGTTCATTTAAGTTAATTGATGTCCATTAGAAAGAGGTTAAAGTACAATGTGTTATAGATTATACCCAGAAAAATGTCTGCACTTCAATTTAACATAGCCATATAAATGAGGCTACTAGTCCACTTTTCAGTGCTTTTATTAGAAAGAAAATGCACCTGAATGTCTTAAATATCTCCTTTTTGTATTGGTTCAATTTTGCACTCAATGTTTGAATAAGCTGTCTTTTTATTTTTGTAATTGTGGGTTACTTGAGTAACTCAAGGCATCAGTTTGTTTCCCATTAGGCACCTTGGAAGCTGATAAGTGGTGGGAAGTGATGGCAAAATTGATTTCTGTTCAGATAATGGAGTTTCTGAATGTCCTTTTTATTTTCATGTTGACATCTATTTATGCAGCTGTTCAGAAATTAATTACAGCTCATCTCTCCTTTTCTTTAAAAAAGTAAAAATCTGGTTTCCAGTAGGCTCTTACAATAGAAGTGAATGGGGCCAATTTTTGATTGTTAAAATACTCACTGTTTCAAAAGTATAGCAGCCACAAGACAAACAATATGAGTGTTAACATGATTTTAGTGTGATACAATCACTTACTAATCTTTTCTGTGTAAAGTTATAGCCAATGTTACAGCTTCGTTGCCATGATGATGTAATGTCAACTAGGGCTGGGTGATTAATCATATTTTATTTTTAATTACGATTTTGGCTTCCAACAATTATGAAAACAAGATAATCGAGATAAAACATTTATTTTACCACATTCATTTTTGCAATGAAACACCCCGGCATTATATCTTTTAAAGCATCCTTTATTAAAGTTCAAATAATAAGGAAGCGGTTTATGAAAATAAACTCTGAAACTAGCATCAGTGCCACGTCTATAAGTTGCGTGAAGTGACCGGGGAAGAGACTGAATCTTCTCCCGGCTGATACATACTCTGGCGCGGGGACGCTCGTCACTCGCGCGCATTTGCTACAGCTAGATTATAACGTGATGGCTTGCAATGTAGTGAATCATAATATGTGTCACGCTCACTGCATGTATCTTATCATGAAGAAAATCGGTGATACGCAGCTCTATTAAGAAGAGAGAGTTTGTTTTTTGTGAGTTAAATATGGATTGAAGTGAATATAAAGGTGGGAGAGTGTAGTCTTTGCCCATTATACACTGGAACAAAATACGTTTTTGATTAGTCTTTTTTGGCTTGTTTTCCAAAATAATATCTAAAACTAATTTAAAACAACATACATTTACTTTAAGAGCTATACTGCAGAAGAAAAAAATAGTTGTCGGAGAATGTTGAATACGATATTTAATCAGGGCTCGACATTAACGCTTGTACGGGACGAGTAAGTGAAAGAAACACCCGACAAGCAGACTGATTAAAACGTCAATAACGAAAAAATAACCGCTATATTTGTGGTAGCCTAGGCCTGTGTCACTTATTAGAAAGTTCTTATTCTGCTGTTGAAAGTAATCCAGAGCACGTAATTTTATAATTCGCTAGCGATCTAGTAACGGCTGCACCCTGTTTGATTGACAGGCGGTGTATGTGTGTGTGTGCTGAACATGCACTTGTGTTCCGAAAATGCTCGCGCTAATGCGCATCTGAATGTTCAAATACATTTCCAGTTTCCGCCAAAATGCCCATCTTGGTGAGGTATTGATGTAAACACAGAGAGTGATGTCTAAAGTGAACGTAAACAGCTGAGAAAAAAGCAGATTTGTAAGCTAATAGACCTGCTGCTGTCTAGTGTGCCATATATAATAATAAAACAACCAGAACGCGAAAACACTCGCTGCTCTTGACTGAGTAACTTTAGTAGCTTTAAAAAGTATTAATGTATTATAATCACACAGTGAAGACCAGTAGTAGTTTTATGTTGCATTTCAGTCTGAAAGTTTACTTGAATACTTGAAACTGCTGTTAAAAACTTTTAAAGCTGTTAAAAAAAGCACAATGTTCTTAATTTGTATTTTTTTGTTTTATTATTTTTAATCTATTTCAAGTCATTGGTGTTTTTTATTGTTATTTTATTACTGACTGTTTACTAGTCTTGAATAATTACTGCAGAACTTGAAACCATTCTTCCATAATTAACATATTAGTGTTATTTGTTGTGGTTTTGAAGCTAGTATTGAGAATCGTCAAATTTCACTACAGACTACTGAAATATTGTTATTGTGATAATGTATAGCCTTTATTGTACATGGTAGATCTTGCTGCAGTAACATGATGAAAAAGTAGATCTCATTCCATAGAACTATGCGCACCCCTGCTGTAAATGATGGCGATGGAGGCTTTTCTTTATTTGAATACCATACCTAACAAATAATTGGTGTAACAAATAAATATGACAATAGCCTCCTCCCTTACTCAGTGCAATTTGCATTTCAAGTTAAAGGAAATCCACTGTTAAAAAGACAAGTTTTAAAAAACAAAAAGTTAAATAAATGCATGATGTTTCCAAAGTCAATGAGTAATCGTGTTAAATAATTGTGATCTCAATTTTGACCAAAATAATCGTGATTATGATTTTCGCTATAATCGAGCAGCCCTAATATCAACAAACCCTAAAACCCGAATATGACCATTTAAACAACTTCACAGCTCAAATAATACATGAGTTTTAACAGATGAAATAATGTAAGTGCTTTTATAAAATTATAAGCTTCACATTTCTGTGTTTAGACCCTCCAAAAATTTGCCCCATTCAATTCCGTTATAAGTGGCTAACTGTAACGTTTTTTTTTTTTCTCACCCAATTTGGAATGCCCAATTCCCAGTACGCTTTTAAGTCCTCGTGGTCGCGTAGTGATTTGCCTCAATCTGGGTGGCGGAGGATGAATCCCAGTTGCCTCCGTGTCTGAGACCATCAACACGCGCATCTTATCACATGGCTTGAGTGCGTGTGGAGGCTTCACGCCATCCACCGCGGCAACCATGCTCAATTCACCATGCGCCCCACTGAGAACAAACCACATTATAGCGACCACGAGCAACCTTCCCTAGCAACCGGGCCAATTTGGTTGCTTAGGAGACCTGGCTGGAGTCACTCAGCACGCCCTGGGATTCGAACTAGCGAACTCCAGGGGTGGTAGCCAGCGTATTTTACCACTGAGCTACCCAGGCCCCCTGAATTTTGCTTTTTTAAATGAAAGGGAGGGATGAGTCATAAATTTTTGTGGTAATCAACATTATGCCACAAATGCTAGCGATTGAGCTTGTATTGAACCTTAATATTCCTTTACGACTGTACAGGCTATTTGACAAATAGACTTCGGGTTTGAGGCATTTTGCATCTTTGAACTTGTAGTGTTCTATAAAGGACAAAAATTAATTCTATGATCGAATTTGGCCACGATTCTGCCGTCTGAGCCAAATTTCAGGAATCCTAAAGGATTTCTGTCGTCGTAGGGCAAAATCGGCAATCTTACAACCTTCAGTGTGACATGTTCACCGACGGCCGATTAATAGCCTTTGCGATGATCTTTAGCCTCCGAAGTTCTGGCAGTGTCAGAAATTTAGCATCGCAGCCGTATAGTGTGACTGCTATTACGACGGCCAGATGAGATATTCCTCTCCTCTCTCGCATCCCAGTTAATTTGGAAAGAAACCTGCTCCGCATCTGCACCACCATAGCAACATTTGTGCCCAGTTATCACTCTACTCAAGCTCTTTCAATGTTGTTTCTTCTTTTCATTTTATATAAAAAATTTTAATAAATAAGCAGAAAATACTTGGAGAAAAGTGTACCACCACTTCAGCAATATGAAAGCAATTTTCTCTGAATTAAATAAAGACAGAGCTTACAAAACGAATATAAATAAATGTTTAATGTTTTTTTCTTTACATTTATCATGCATTTTCTTTACAACTTTAAGTACAATTTTACTTTTAATAAATGTACTTTAAACGTCTTTAAACTCCTTTAGTTAAGATTCACACCACTCCAGTTTTATAAAAAAACAAAAAAAGTTTGAACAATTTATATTGATAAGTATTTATGGGACGTTTTAATCTAAATCAGCAGATACAATTGGATACAATTATAGAAACCTATGTCATGTTTGTGCATTATCCATAGGGAATTTGCAAGCGCGATATTATCAGCCTATAAAAAAATTTCGAAATTTTGCGTGGCCTATAGGTTACTAATCTAAAAGAGGAGAAAGATGTACTATAATCCAACTTTTTTGTTTTTCCCTATGTAAACGGTGAAGTTTGCCATTTTTCGGGCCACAAGTCTTTTTATTTCTACAATGAATATTTGCTTGTGGTACCTAATTATTACTGTAGTCTACTTATGGAGTTATATTTGTGCCACAATTCTGCACACACAATTATATTTTGAGCGCACAAAACTTTCTACGTGCGCAAGATGATATTTTGAGCATGCAAAAAGGTATTTTGCACGCTGAGTGGCTAGGAAGAGAAAGCAAAATTTAAGAATTCTGAAACTTTATTCAAGCGCAAAATTGAATTTCATTTGCTCAATTTAACTTTGCAAGAAGATACATTGCTTTACAATACTGAGTTCAAGTGCATGCAAAATAACTATGTGCTCAAAATATCATCTTGTGCATGCAGAACATTTTTTGCACTCAAAATATCATCTTGTGTGTACAAAATAACTTTTTGTGCACTCAATTTCATCTTGCAGTACATATTACATGAATTGTGGCACATATATAACTCCATAGTTACCTCCCCCACTGGCGTTCATTCTCAACATCTGTAATTTTTGTATATGTGATCAGGATTATTATTATAGGCTTATTTGACAAAATCCATCTTTCTTTTGATATGTTAGCCTATGCTCGTGATGGAGTGGTATTGGAGCAATGTAAATGCTGATGTCCTGACTTTCAAAAAAAAGGAAAAGAAATCTCACCGTTTCGCTTCTATTCCGCTACACTCCTGTAACGTGAGTCACATTCACTGATCGGGAGGATGGGGACCACAGTCGGTTATGATGTGTATCGTACAGTCTGACATAATGACGCACAGTGTGCCATGGCAATATCAATGTGTTCATATCATTCAGTCTGACAAGCCACAACTCTAAAGGACTGTAATAATCCTACAGTGTATAGTGGGCTTTATTTGTCTTCTGGATTTGTTTGTGTAAATGATACAATTCTGTATCATTGGGTTGAGCAATTAAGCCCTATTAGACCAAATGATTGTCTCTAGGATACTAGAAATTATTTATGGGTTAAAAATGTGAACTCTTTAAGAATAGAACCAATTCTTAGACCGCAACCCGGCTGTGGACAGCTGTTTTTCCATGAGTGATGCTGAGCAGGATTACAGACTTGCTGTATGTGGATTTTAGCTTTTAGGATTACAGGCTTGGATAGTGATAGTGCTGGTTACTGTCTTTTCTATGATCCAGCTTTGACAAAATATATATATTATGTTTCATCTGTTAATGCTTAATAAGCCGCATCATCCACTAACAATTGGAGGTATTTGTGTTTATGGGCTAAAGTTCTGTTTACAAGTCAGGGTTTTACATTATCACATACAATGTTTTAATGGGTATTTGATATAATATACTGCATCTAAGAAACACCTTCCATACAAAAATATGAATTTTTGATGTTCAAGATTTTGGTTAACAAAGTTTTCTCATAGTTATCTAAGAAAGAGTTGCCTTAAAGTGACCTGAGAATATGCGGCCTGTGGCTTCTCTAGGCCACAGCTCTCTTTTTGTCCTGCAGTCAGATGACTGATCAAGTGTTTGTTGAGAGGGTGAGATTGAGCTCGGCATGCACTTACAGTATAATAGGGTTGGGCGATATGTCTTAAATTATATCTTGATCTTTTTCAACATATTGACGACATTTAATATATCTCGATAATTATGCATTTGATTTCAAATTGCTCGTTTTGTTTTTCTTTCTTTTTTTTAATCAGAGGAACCATCATTTCATCAAAACAGCCATTGTAGCCAAGTAGATTAAATATTTGAAAGACATTAAATAAAAATCTAATAATTATTTTATCATTAAATAAAAACGAGGGAGGATGAAATTCAATCATTTTCATTGATATGCACTTTATATTTAAATTTCATACACAATGATACATAGTAGCTTAATAAAAAGCATTATTTACCTTAAAATGTTTTTACTGTGCAAAGCTACTTCACTGACTTGTTCAACTGGGGTTTCAAAAACATTGCAAAATACTAAATTATTACTACGGGACACGTCAGGTTGATTATTATAATATAATGCTGAATTATAATTATTATTTTGATTATTAGATTTGCGTTATACAAAAGTAATATATTTCTGTTCTTTTTACTTCATCTTCACAAGGAGCTTTTATTTCGACACAAAAGGCAGTGTTTTTGACAGTTTACAATGTTCTGCATTTCCTGAAACGCTGTTATCTCCTCCTTTTCTGTTATTCTGTGCCACGTTTGTAGATTTGTATAATGACTTGTAACTGTTACTAATGCACGTGCACACAGATCAGCACGTTACTGGTTTGTTCTGAATCGCACACAGACCATATTTATCTGTCTTTAAATCACAGCCTTTCGTGGATTAATAATCACATATGACCAACTTGGCATTTTAATGTTATTTTGTTGAATTGTGAAATTAGTCTACTGATGCACCCTTTATGAAACTTAATGGCCAAATGAAAGCACATTAAAATCATCACGATATTCACGATATTGGTCAATTTTACATTGTCAGCAAAATTATCTCGATTATATTGTTAATATTCAATATATCGGCCAGCCCTACAGTATAATGATGATGTGATAACTTTGTTTTGATTCTAAAGTGCTGTTTTTTTTTTTTTTTACCTGGCCTTTCATACAGAATATTTACATATACATTTATTAATTTGGCAGACACTTTTATCCAAAACGACTTACAAAATAGGAATAATACATCATAAGCAATTCATCTTAAGGAGACAGTGGTACAAAAAGTGCTGCATTATAAAGTTTCACTAGCATCAGAATAGTAGTATCCAAGACCGATTAGTGCAGCAAGAATATATATATATATAATTATAATTTTTTAATGAGTGAATGGTTAAGTGCTCGTGAAAAAGATGTTTTTAGACATTTTTTGAAGACAGAGAGTGAGTCTGTTTCATGGATGGAGTTGGAAAGTTCATTCCACCAACGTGGTACAGTGAAACCAAAAGTCCGGGAAAGTGTTTTGGTGCCTCTGTGTTGGTACAACAAGGCAGCACTCATTAGCCGACCACAGGCTTCTGGTGGGAACGTAGCTCTGCAGAAATTATTTTAGGTAAGCTGGAGTAGACCCAGTGTCTGTTCTGTATGCCAGCATCAGAGCCTTGAATTTGATGCGTGCATCAACCGGCAGCCAGTGAAGAGAGACCAGGAGTGGTGTAACATTCGCTCTCTTTGGTTCATTAAAGACCAGACATGCTGCTGCATTCTGGATCATTTGCAGGGGCCTAATTGCACATGCAGGGAGGCCTGCAATGAGAGCATTACAGTAGTCCAGTCTAGTTATGACAAGTGACTGAACAAGAAGTTGTATGGCATGTTCAGAGAGGAAGGGTCTTATTTTCCTAATTGTAGTGTAAATCTACATGACCGTGCTGTCTTTGAGATGTGGTCTGTGAAATTGAGTTGGTTGTCAATGGTTTCTCCTAGATTTCTGACTGTTTTGGAAGGCATTATTGTAGTTAAACCCAGCTGAATGGTGATGTTGTGTTCAACAGCAGGGTTGGTTGGAAAGATGAGGAGCTCAGTCTTCACTGGGTTACGTTGCAGGTGGAGTTCCTTCATCCAGGCCGAGTTGTCTGCCAAACAAGCCAAGATTCAAGCAGTCACCGTGGTGTCGTTTGGCTGGAAAGACAAGTAGAGCTGTGTCATTGGCGTAGCAGTGGTAAGAGAACCCATGTGCTTGAATGATGGGTCTCAGTGATGTTGTATATAGAGAAGAGAAGTGGCCCAAGCACTGAGCCCTGAGGAACCCCAGTAAGTATCTGATGTGACTTGGATACCTCACCTCTCCAGGCTACCTTTGAAGGACCTACCTGAGAGATTGGAATTAAACCAGTCAAGTACAGTTCCTGTGATGCCCAGAGTAGAGAGGGTGGACAGTAGGATCTGAAGTTTGACTGTGTCAAAGGCTGTAGAAAGGTCCAGTAGAGTCAGGATGGATGATCTGGATCCAGCTCTTGCCTGTCTCAGCGGCTCAGTGACAGATAGCAGGGCAGTCTTGGTGGAATGTCCACTTTTGAAGCCTGACTGATTGTCATCCAGCAGCTGTTACGCAAAGTGAAGCTTAATTTTTTAAAATAGTTATTTGGTGTAACATTTAGCCAAAAAAATCGGTTTGTTTGGAGAATAGAATCAAGATGTTTGATTTATATTTCTTGCATCGACGAAATGAGTCAAGGTATAATTTGTACCCATCTTATGATTGACTGTTGAGCTGGTACTCTGTGAACTCCCATGTTTGTTTTTGGAGTTGTTTTGTATTAGCTTTTTTAATTATCGCCTCAATGTTGTCCTGATTAGGTCAGAATTGTAAGCGAATAATATCAGGTCTAGGCTATATCATGTTTGCAAAGAAAATAAACAATTATCAATCATTGCTACAATTTGGGGGCCTGGGTAGCTCAGCGAGTGAAGGCGCTGACTACCACCCCAGGAGTCGCGAGTTGGAATCCAGGGCATGCTGAGTGACTCCAGCCAGGTGTCCTAAGCAACCAAATTGGCCCGGATGCTAGGGAGGGTAGAGTCACATGGGGTAACCTCCTCGTGGTCACTATAATGTGGTTCGCTCTCGGTGGGACGTGTGTTGAGTTGTGCATGGATGCCGCAGAGAATAGCGTGAAGCCTCCACACGCGCTATGTCTCCGTGGTAATGCGCTCGAGCCACGAGACGAGATGCGCAGATTGACTGTCTCAGACGCGGAGGCAACTGAGATTCGTCATCCGCCACCTGGATTGAGGCGAGTCACTATGCCACCACGAGGACTTGAAGCGCATTGGGAATTGGGCATTCCAAATTGGGGAGAAAAATCATTGCTAAAAAAAATGTTTCCTTAAAGGAATACAATACTCTCATTAGCTGCTTTTCCACTATCGGGCCAGTGCGAACCAGGGCTGTCAACTGGCCAGCCGGGGCCAATAGCATCAGATCTCGAGCCGCAAGATGAATGGATCTGCGTTCCCACCATCGGGCCAATAACTCCGCTGCGTTGCCCCAAAACCCACCCTTAATACGCTGCTACAATGCCAACGTCACACACCCCACCCATTTCAAAAGCAAGAGGGAAGTTCAAGCTGAGGTATGTTATCTAGAATATCGATTTTTAAATTGATTGTATTCAGCAAGATAAGTTGACAACTCACCGAGTGTAACTGACATGGTGTCCCGAGTGGTCTCTCCAATATCAGCGGGACGATGTCCCTGCACACCATCTATGAAAGTTCACCAAACCATAGAAAGTTATTTCTTTGGGCTCCACTTTGTCCATTGGGCACCACTTTGTCCATTGGGCATTTTAATGGATTTGTATTGTGCCCGCATTGTTTTTTTTTTTTAATAAATGTTTTCACGAACCTGTGCCGTTTTGCGCTGGATGCATAACCTGGGAAGTTCAGCTAAACTCCGTCTATGACATTAAATCCGCCTCAATCCCCGGTAGGCCTTGTTTGGCCCAAGGGTAATCGATGGGCCGTTGGCCCTAAGAAAGCCCAGAGGAGGCACGATGAAGCCCCAGAAGTAACAGTGGGAACGTAACTGGTCCTGGCTCATACTGGCACGCACTCATTTGGCCTGACAGTGGAAATGTGACTACTTACTCACCCTCATCCCATTCCCAGATGTTTCTTAATTCTGCAGAATACAAACGAAGATTTTTAGAAGAATATCTCAGCTCTGTAGGTCCATACTAAAGTGAATGGGGTCCAACACTTTCAAGCTCCAAAAACACATAAGGCAGCATAAAAGTAATCCATACAACTTCAATGGTTTAATGCATCTTCTGAAGCGATCCAATCCGTTTTGGGTGAGAACAGACCAAAATGTAACTCCTTTTTCACTGTATATCTTGTCATTGCAGTCTCTAGGCACGATGGTAATTTCAATCTTGATTACACTTCCTAGTGCTTGATGCATGCGCAGAGTGCTAGATGCCACCAAGAAGTGTAATCGAGCTTGAAATCATGATCACCAAGGAGATTGCTGATGTGAAGATTCATAGTGAAAATTAGGTTACATTTTGGTCTGTTCTCACCCAAAACCGATTGGATTGCTTCAGAAGACATGGATTTAACCACTGGAGTCTTTTGAATTACTTTTATGCTGCTTTTGTGTTTTATGGAGCTGAGATATTCTTCTAAAATCTTTGTTTTTGTTCTGCAGAAGAAAGTCATACATATCTGCATGAGGATGAGTAATTTGAGAGAATATGCATTTTTGGAAGAACTATTACTTAAAATGTTTTACCCCATTTTAAAGCCAAATTTCTTTGTATCTATGCTATATTTACAAAGAAAATAAACAATTAGGCTATCTTCTGCAGATTAAGATTATTGGCTTTGACCTGAGTAGACCGTTATTGAAGGCAAATAATATCCTCAAGCTCAACTGTACACTCTTTTTCTATGCTATGTTTCCACAGAAAATTAAGTATTATAAAAAAGTTCTACTGTACATTATTTTTTTTTAATGATTAGCATTAGCCTAATAAGGCGGATATGGTAAGACAGTATTATCAGAATTTTTATTTAACAAAATAAACTATTATTGAAATTGTTATGCTGTACATTAAAAGTTTTGCGTTTTAATATTAGTGGCATTAGCCTTATTAGGTCAATATTGTAAGCCCATAATATTAGCTTTCAGTTAGCCCATAATATTAGCATAATATTTTGATAATATTTCAATTCAACACTTTGTCATGTTTTCAAAGAAAATAAATTAGGGATGTCCCGATACTGATATCAGAATCGGGTCCGATACCGCGCTCGTGGTCATAAAAATGCTCTGATACCGTCTGACATACGAATGTCATTACATAAACATTCAGCGTACAAATTAAAGTCACATTATTGCATTTTGAGAATATTTAACCACCAAAGCTGCGATTTAATAAGATAAATATATACCGTAATTTCCGGAAAATAAGTTGCGTTTTTTTTGTTTTGTTTTTTATTACAGTCCAAAGTGACTTTTATACATACTTTTTACGTAACTGATGTCGGCCGGTGAAAAACATGCACACCAAAACAGATGAAAATATTAGTCATAGTGATGGTAGAAGCGTTTTGATTTAAAAATTAAGAATATTTTAGCTTTAAAAAGTACTTTATGCAACCAGTTTAAATATTTTGTCATCATAACATTATTTTTCTACCAAATTCTAGACTGCTGACAAACGCAACTCCTCACATGCCCACATAATGATGTTTCATCACACTAGTAGTAAAAACATTCAGTCAGTGAACAGGATAATTAATACATTGCAAAGAGGGTTGCAAATATCAGAAATGTCCACAGATAAACAGTCGCTAACTTAAATGAATGAATAAAATACAACAGGCATATTGTTTTACTCACAGACACAGAGCATCATGGGCTTTGTAGCTGATGACAGTGAATGGAATGCAAATTCATGTTGTAGCGTGAGGCACAAACAGAGTACATACTTTTTTAATTAAATAACCGCATTTGTGGTCACGTAGCAACCGGCTTTTCCAGACTGAAATGCTGCCGTCATAACACAAACAAAATAAAAGCTCAATTTAAATGAAAAAGTATGACACAAATATGTGACTAATGTACATTTATGTAATATTCACTGTATTACTACTACTACTACTACTATTAATAATAACAATAAATCAATAGTAATTTTATTATATTTTAGTGATATCTCTCATCTGTGATGCTCTGTCATGTAGCACTTTATTTAAATATAACTCCAATGCTGTATTTTGGTTTGTATAAAAGTACTTCATTTGATAAATATAATGCAATATTATGTAAAAATAATTGTTACATTTTCATTTGATTAAAGTTTTAATGAATTCATTTATTTAAACACCATTTTGATGATAACAAGTATCAGTACTCAAAAAATGGTATCAGGACATACCTAAAATAAATAATTGTACATTTTGTACATTACAATGTTCAATTTTTTATTTATTTTTAATTAGTGGAATTGGCCTGTATAGGCAGATATTGATACTGATATTGGCCATCATAACTGGAATTGGGCGAAACCTAAATTTGTTTTGGGTTGAGTAGTTTAGGCCACACCAATGGCACAGAACTGAAGGTGAGGGAATTACCTTTTGTAACCATTTCATTTTGATCAGCAAGATTAGAGGACTTAGAAGTATTGTCTTGATGCAGGCCCATTTAAGAGGTCAGCCAATAAGGAAGGAGCAAGTGTATAGCAAAGGATAAGACTATCACAAAGAAGAAACATTTTCTGGCTGTTAAACACAAGGAGCCTTGTGCAAGCCACATAAGGTAAGATATCCGCATATTAACTTTTAAAAGATTTTTATTTTTTTAAGGTCTTGGTCCTGATCTTGTGCAACAATTGTAGTTGAATCCTTAGTTTCCTTTTCGGATGCATTTTTTTTTCCTTGTATGTGTTTGCTTCACAATGGACTTTGTTTAATTAAATACTTTTTAGGTTTTTCTTGTCTTATCTCTCTACATCAGATTTTGAGCTATGTCTGCTATGCATGTTGTAAACCTCTCAAACACTTTTAAACGATTACCCAGTGAAATACCTACATGAGATTATTCGTCCTATCGTTGCTCTGTATTTAGTTTACACTTCAAATCATAATTTACATATTTTTATGAATTATATGCAATAGTTCCAAGGTATCACTTTTCCGTCTTGTCATAGACCGTTTTTATAGAGTAACGATGTATTTTCGTTGTCTTTTCACACAGTCAAACATGGTATCATTTATTTCACAATTAGCACAGGGTATAATGCACCAGAGGGCAATTGCAATTACAGGAAATGGATCCAACTACATTTTTAGTGCTCCTATTAGAATGCTTTGACCGCATACATGTGGGAGTAACAAGGATATGTGTGGCTTCTGTATTTCATAGTGCTAATATACACAAGTGTATTGATCACTTCTTGAAGATCCTCAGCGCGCCCATATGGTTATGATTTTTCTTAGCACTTCTTTATCATCAATGTTCTTCTGGACAGACTTTGTTCAGGCTTGAACCTACATTCATCTTGCTTATCTCAAGACAACAAAGAGCAGGCTAATGGGAAATGATGTTGGGTGTTTTAGATTGATTGATTTCACCATTTCGTATAATGCTGGGCCAAGCTACATATTCTTTCAAATTGACTAGGTGGTGGTAGGTGTCGGGGGAAAAAAAAATTCCATTACAAATCACGATTCTTTTGACAAGTGATTTTTAAATTGTCTAGCTGATGAAAAAGCTTTTTTTTTTATTTTTTTATATATTTTTTTAATAATATATATATATATATATATAAGAAAAATTTAATGTTTAGCTTAATATGCTAATACAATCATAGGAAGCTATATTAGTTCTGAGGTTCACACAAACAGGTTTTCTCTCCGAGAAGTTTTGTCTCTTAAAATCGTTGTCCTTTTTAAAGGAATGAAAATTAAACACAAAAATGAAAATTCTCTTATCATTTAGTCACCCGAATGCCATCCCAGATGTGTATGACTTTCTTTCTGCAGAACATACATTCATATTTTTAGAAGAATGTCTCAGCTCTGTAGGTCCATACAATGCGAGTGAATGGTGACCAAAACTTTAAAGCTCCAAAAAGCACAAAGGCAACATAAAAGTAATCAATAAGACTCCTGTATTTTAATCCATATTTTCTGAAGTGATCTAATTGGTTTTAGGTGAGAAAAGACCAAAATGTATCTCCTTTTTTTACTATAAAGCTTGGCATCTGCAGTCTCCTTGGCGATCATGATTTCAAGCTTGATTACACTTCCTAGCACCATCTAGTGCTCTGTGCATGTGTCAATCACTAGGAAGTGTAATCGAGATTTAAATCATGATCGTGCCTAGAGACTGCAATTTCAGGATGTACAGTGAAAAGGAGTTACATTTTGGTCTGTTCTCTCCCAAAATGTATTAGATTGCTTCAGAAGACATGGATTAAACCACTGGAGTCATATGGATTACTTTTATGCTGCCTTTGTGTTTTTTGGAACTTCAGATTTTGGTCACTTGCATTATATGGGCCTACAGAGTAGGGCTGTCAATTGGGCAGAGAAACCAAATTCTAATTTTTACCGTAAAAATGTTCTAAATTCGAATTAAATTGGAATTTTAAAGTAATTTTTTTTTTAAATTGACGTTATTTCCTTAGTCCATAAGAGGGCGCATTGAATACATATAACCATACAGCACCGTAATATATTATTGCAAAGAACATTCCTGGCTGTTAAAAAAGCATTCCATTTTAAACTTAGTTCTGTGTTACACTTGCACTGGTGCAGCAGTATATATACCACAGTGTTTTTCATTAATTACAGCTGTATGTAGGGTAGAATTGTTCCCAGATAGCAGTGGTATTCAGCTGAACTCGTGGTAAAGCGACTCATGATCCCTAGTCAGGGGCTGTTCAAACAGATGGAACACAACGGAAAGGAACAGAACGCGAGGATCTCAAGACACACATTTCCAACTTGCACTCCTTTACAGACAAACCCATTGCTTAAACTGAGGAATGCTGTTAAGAGAGCAAGACGTAACGGCCAAAGACCTCCGCCTACTGTAAGGGGCTGTTCACACCGAACACTTTTGCAACCATCCAGTTTACCATTGGTTTTTCTATGTGAACGTGCTAGACAAACATCTTTGTTTTTGTTTATTCAGCATCTCGTACAGTAGCACTGTTTTTTTTAGATGCCGTGGCAAGTTAAAAAGAACTTTAAAACACGTCTCGAGACTCCTGGTTTCTGTTGAACTGCCTTTTTATAGCGCAAGAATGCGATCGGTCTGAAGTCATTGCCAGTGCTTGGCACACATCCAAAATTCGAATGCGCAGTTTTAACATTCGAATGTGCATATTTTTCTTTAATTTGGTGAAAATTTGAATTTGACAGCCTTACTATAGAGCCGAGATGTTCTTTTAAAAATCTTTGCTTGCATTCTACAAAATAATTTTGTCTTGGGATGGCATGAGGGCTAGTAAATAATGAGAACCTTTTCACTTTTGGGTGAACTATTCTTTTAATGCACTGGTGCTACAGCCGCCAAAGTGCTGCTTGTTCGGACGTCAAATTCTCTGCTGTGATCAGTGTTCCTGTTATTATGCATAATCCACAGGTTTATTTGTGAGGTGTTGTGGAGAATATTTTTCAGGAGTCATTCTGCAGATTTTGTCTGGCACCTCCTTAATAGTTGCAATAAAACTGTTGGATGCTGTGAGCTACATGGTGTACCCCTGCAGTATTAATAATCTAACAGCTATGCACTTTTGTATCAGAGCCGGAATAGCTCTGTGACTCTACGTGCTCTGAATATCTGTTAGTTACCCTGTTAACTTGGCATCCATATATCCTTATGAAACGCATCTGATCGGGGTCACATGGACATAATGCAGCCTAATTATTAAAGGGTTCCTTAACAAAAAGATCACAATACATATCTAATAGGCATCTAAATGTTGTTGTTTGTCCGTTAAAGTAACCCTGCATTTGCGGCAGATTTAGCGCCATGTCCACCAATTAGATGCGTTTCTTTGAGACGTTCATGTAAAAACATCTGGATGGAGCAGAACACAGCAGCCTAAACGTGAGTTTTTTAAATTTAGATGCCGAAAAACTAGCAAGACGCGACTTATCCGTTTAAGATCTATTTGCGTGTTTACGTAGACGCGACCGGCAATTTAAAAAATATTTGGAGTCCGCAGTAATTGTTTGGAAATTTATTGTTCAGGACCATAGATTTGACATGAAATATGGGCTGTGATGGATAAAGTTGCGATATCTTAAAGGGGATTAATTTAGAGACGCAACTTCTCAGAGCATTTTAGCGCCAGTACCGTTTCAACCCTCACCAAGAAGTTGCATCTTTAAATTTTATTCCCTTTTAATGCACCGCTGTTTTAAAAATTTTTTAGAAACTCCTCCGTCGAACTCACCAATCACTAGTCAATCATTCGGACCCATTTTTAGAACTGTTTGACATTTGCATTATGTACAGTTCAGGCTAGTTTTAACCGCAAAATCAATTGAGTTAATGGCACAAATTTTAAGAGTGATGTAGTTTGTGTTGTATAAATTCAAAAATCTGGTCTGAGATTTTATTTGAACTAATACTCTAAAGAAAAGGAGTCTATGTTATGTGTGAAAACAGACATGTTATTAGGCCTTGTTAACTCGCTCACATCATTTGTGATGTATTTGCCTCCTGTTTCCTATTGTAGCTTGCCTTGTTTATGTAGAATTAAAAGGGATTGTGGTGTGAGTTTATCACAGTAGGTATGACAGTGAACATGCCACAGTTATGCATTAACATGAAATGTTTTGTTGAAGGCCGTCATCACATCTCTCAGTGTGCATATCCTTCCTTTCCATTCTCTTCATGTACTTCTAAAAGTAATTCCGTCATTAGCTGCCTTTCTCCGGCATTAGATGTGTACACTCCAATGGCCTATTAAAACAGCTGCCTTCATCAGCCATTTGTCTGAGGGCATGAGGGATTTGGGTCAGCAGGATAGGTGCTGCTCTTACAATCGGTGTCCCCAGTCTTAACTGGATTTGCTTGAAGGAGCTGTATCAAGCGTGTCCCAGGATTATGTCAATGACACTGGAGAGAGAGGTGTGAAAACGCAGCTATGGGCTGGGAACGCTAATAGGATGAGTGCTGGCCTAAAAGGACCGTGTTGTCATTTGTGCGTTTGCTTTAAGTCAAGATTAAAACAGGCGGGTTTTAAAGGTTTCAGAGTGCAACAGTGTATTTTATTAAAGGAATCTGATCAGAATCGGAGCCCCTGGCTTTATTGCTCTAACAATTAGGGGTGTAACGGTTACATTGTGGATCACTGTTTTAGGGTCATGGTTTCGGTATGGTTCGGTTCTTGCCATGTTCAGAAAAAAATATTACTGCCAAATCCAAAGGAAGTATAATTAATTTGGTAGCAAACACCATGTTAGCACCTGAAAAATCACCACGTTTTACTATGGTAACCATAGTTTCAACATGGTATTTTTAGTTAAACCATGGTAACCACAAAATTAACCGTGGTTCACACAATCATGGTTACTACAATATTACTATAGTATTACTGTAGTAAAACCATGGTTAATTGTATCAAAACCATGGTTTCTGCCAGTTAAATCATGGTTACAGTAGTCATGGTTACTACAATAAAACCATGGTTAACTTTTTCGCTAATCAAGATTTTAAAGTAATACCTACATTATTATGCTGCATGCATCAATATAAAGAGCATTTAAAACTCAACTCAACATATATTCATCATATGGAAGCTGTACATCACTATTGAAGGAATAACCTTGCTATTAAAATGGATACGAGAAGGGATGTTGTAACGCGCCTCGTGTTTTAATCATATGCTGAAATTCCAAATCTTCATCAATCGAGTAGGGCAACATAACTTTGGCAATGAACAACCCAAGTGCTTTAGTTATTGTTTTATGTCTGAACTAATTAGAACTGAGTACCTGCCTAAAAACAGAAGGGAGTATGTACATTATGGGGCTGAGTATTGCCCAGCCACCTCACAATACGATATGTTTTGCAACGCACATGTCACAATATGATATATCGAGATATGTCAACTTTTCAACATGCATTGCATTTTTTTTTTTTTTTTTTTGCCAAACTTTTATTCAACAGCTGTCTTGTGATATTCCTTAATTTTTGTTATTATTATTATTATTATTACATTTTACTATACAGTTTTAAAATATTTTTATTCAATTTCAGGCATCTAGCTTATATTTTGAAATGTGCTTTTATTATGACGTGTTTTTTTTCTTGAATCTTCACTTTCCGGATAAACAGTTTGCAACACTTAAGTCACGCCTGAAATCTCATCTCTTTACACTGGCCTTTGAGACTGACAAATGAAATGTAGGACACCGTTTTTGAGTGTTTGTGTTTTAGATTACAGGTGTTTGTGTATTGTGGTAATTTTGAAATGTTATGTTTTAAATTGTATTACTGTGAAGCGCTTTGGTCAACTCTGTTGTTTTAAATGCGATATAAATAAAGCTGAGCTGATAAGTGCAAATTCTATATTTTTATTTATAAATATATAGTTTACATGTGTTGCGTGGTTCACAGTAGATTAGTGCTCTGCTGTGTCATCTCAAACAACGTGAATGATTCTCAGTGTCTGTGGAGTATATAGTGTTTTAGTGGTCGGATTTATTTGAAGTATGCAGCTCTTCCGCACTAAGATTGCAGCCTTTAGCGGTTTAATAAATCACACTAGGACATGTCACGATTTTAATTTGAGTAATTGTCCATTTCAGTGTAAAATGAATAACAGTACTCGTTTTCAAAATAAGCCCGTTAGCATTTTAAAGCTGTCGTCAGATTGCGTGCTGGTATAGAATTGGAATAGAGTCGGTGCTCGGTACAGCAGAAACACTGGTACCGTTACATCTTTTTGTATTTTGGTATTGACTTGGTACCGAAATACCGGTACTTTTGACAACAGTACATTTGTGTATAGTTCAGTTATAATGTCCATTTTGCTTGCATACAGTAGCAAATGCTGTTATTCATTATACAGGGGACCTTCTAACTTGTTAAATTACGGACATCTCAATTTTATTTATTTTATCATTAGTTTTTCATCATTTTGGTGATATTTTAGCTCTTTTTTTTATTTTTTTTATGTAGTCCATGAATTACATCAACAAATATGATGTATTGAAATTGCATGTATTATATTGTTACATGTTTGTTGTTTACATGCCTAATTTGTACTATTTACAAGTATTTACTTGTAAGATATTTAGAACAAGTGCTAAAATGGTACTGCCTCTTTAAGACCTGTGGCAGGGACATTGACAGAAGTGTTTGTTTGGTTGAATGGCTTCTTTACAGCATCCATGCTATGTGTGATTAATATTAAATGTTTCTTTTGTTGTTTTTGAGAAAGGATATTAAAAGAGACATTATTAAACAACAAATGGTTTGCTTGGATCTAGTCTTTGGACTCACATTACACAGAAAGAGCCAAAACCTTTACTCTCAGCATGCAGTGAAAAGATCTCAGTACTGAACTTCTGTGCCACTACACTCAAACACTGGTGAGTGAAATCTAAACACTTACCAGCCAGTGGCTAATCAGAGACATTTTTTTTACACACATCTGAATGTTAGGGATTGCAGATAGAAAGAAGAATCAACATTGGGATCGTACAAATGAAGATTAAGAAGAAAATCTATATTTGTTTCCCTACCTTAGATCCAAACGTGTGAGAGAGGTCCAGCATGTCCGTGAGAGAAACTGTGAATCCTGCAGGATCAATTTGTCTCTTTTGTGCCTCAAAAAAGCATCTCTGACAGCACTGAAAATATCACAATGTATCACGATACATGGATCTAAGTATCGTGAGAAAAAGTATCACAATATATCTATATTTGATTTTATCGACACAGCCCTTGTACATTACAGGCTCATCTGCTCTTCTCTGCATGCCGTGTGCTATTTATAGTGATGTCATAAATGGCTATCATATTCGATGTTGAACCATGAGTTTACGGCACTCACGTTGAGCAATATCTGACATTTAACTTTAAAACCCTCTGGCTTTTATTTTGACATTCTGAACTCTCCAGGAAGTCCTGTATGTGTCTGTTTGTAAGCAAGTTCACAGTAGTTTAATTCGCTTCTTATTCAAGTGGTAAAATGCACCTCAGGCGCCGTTCTAAATGCATATTATAAGTGAACCGAACTATTGAGCATCTACATCTGAGATGTTGTTCGTGAGTAGCGCTCAAATGTTGCGCACCGCGTGGAGGCTAAAAGTAGCCGCGTGTGTCAACCGAGCAGTCACCATTCACTAACGCGCTGGCGCTGCGCATGTATTTTATATATTTACTTATTAAACACAGCCTTTTGTGATTCAAAGTGCTATCACACGTCTTCAGGTGGCTTTGAATAAAATGCACGAGTCACGTGAACTACTTCAGTGGTTGTTTTGTCATTTTTGGAGCTTGACAGTAACGAACTTGACTAACACAGTATCGATTTTGGACCTATCTGTCTAAAAACGTCAGTATCAGAGCCGATACCGATCCAGGTATAGGATCTGTGCCATCCCTATACAGAACCATACAGGTGCGTAAGCAGAGGTTGTAACTGCCTATCTATTTGACGCTGTTTTCTTCACCAACCCATATGCTCCAGATGTGACGTCAGACTTGAGATGAACCATGATGCAAATGCATACCATGGGTAACGAACTGAGAACCGTTTCACACCTAGTAAAGAAATTGCGGAAATCAGCCTGTAATACAAGCTTTTTAATAGTTCATTGGTGAATATATCATTATAGTCAACATTAACTGACCTAAATTTCTAGCCTTATTGTGCTCAATGTTATCCCAGATTTAAAAAAAGTTTGCCTTAGCAACCTTTTAATTAAAATTTGATTGATAATTTGCTTCACCTCTGAAGTGACTTTCCTTTTTGGCTGACGTCACATCCCTTTTTATTACTCTCCTTCAACCACCTAACTCCATTCTGGTGTATAACACCCACTTATGTATAAGTGCCTTTTTCCTCGTTCAATAACCTATTTAAAAAAAGTTGCATTACAGAAGTGAAATGGGTTGCGTATAGGGCAGGGCAGTGGACGCTCCCAGTGTAGACAGCATCATTAATCATAATGGGTTTTATCGCTTTTTATGCAATGCTCGTGTCCAGTGTAGGCAGGGTGTTAGAAGGGCCCCCTGTATAATTTACATTATCAGCTGAGAGAATTTCTTTCATATGTAAACAAAATAGACATTATAACTGGAATATACCCAAATGAATCAATCTAACCAAACCAGTTGCAAACGCAGTTTAATGTTGATTTAAGCATTTTTATTTATATATGTATGTATTTATTTTTGTCATGTTATAGTCCAGGATACAATCAGTATTTTTCCTTGTGAAAGAGTTTTAATGGATTGCTGCATGCACATTTGTACTCTTTGTACTTCTGCAATTTACATTAAGGAGCAACTTGACTCATTTCACCACAAGAAGGAAATTGTTCTTTGGTTGCTTCCAGTTTAATGAGGTGTGGTGAAATCTTGACTTTATGCCCTTGTACATTGATAAACAATTAAGAGCAAGTCGTGTCAAAATATCTGTCTTGCAGCGTTGCATGACCTGGTAAATCAAGTTATTTCTTATATATATATGATGCTTGCATTGGTATGTGATGCGTGATGACCACTGGTCAACTGATGTTTTATTTTTTTCTCAGTAGCCCATACAGATATCCAGAGACTTTTCCCCAGCTGGTACACAGTACTGTTTCATGACAAAAAAAAAAAAAAAAAAAAATGTCCCAAACCTCTTAAAATTAAAATAGAAAAACCTAAAACTAAAATTGGGGGGGGGGGGGGGATTGTCATACCCTTTGTAATTACTGTGTTAACCTTGCTCTAGTTAAAGATATTGTCTTATAAACGCATCCAATTTGTTGCTCTAGTCTCCATTAGTGTTGGAAATTAATGCATCAGCTGCTTTGAATTACTTCATGATCATAAATATCTTTCAATCTTTGGGAAGAAAACAATTAAAGGGATAGTTTACCCCAAAATGTAAACTCTCTCATTATTTACTCACCCTCATGCCATCCCAGATGTGCATGACTTTCTTTCTTCTGCAGAACCCAAACAAAGATTTTTAGAAGAATATCTCAGTTCTGCAGGTCCATACAATGCAAGTGAATGGTGATCAGAAATGTTAAGCTCCAAAAAGCACATAAAGGCAGCATATTAGTAATACATAAGACTCCATTGGTTTAATTAATGTCTTCAGAAGTGATATAGTGTGGGTGAGAAACAGATCAACATTTAAATCCTTTTTTTACTGTGAATCTTGACATCAGCAGTCTCCTTGGTGATCATAATTTCAAGCTCGATTACACTTTCTAGCACCATCTAGCACTCTGCGAACTCTTAAGTGTAATTGAGCTTGAAATCATGATTGGTCCTGTAGACTGCAATTGCAAGATGTACAGTGAAAAAAGAGTTACATTTTGGTCTGTTCTAACCCAAAACAAATTAGATTACTTCAGAAGACATGGATTAAACCACTTATGGACTACTTGTATGCTGCCTTTTGTTCTTTTTGGAGCTTCAAAGCTTTGGGCCCTGTTGACTTGTATTGTATAGACCTACAGAGCTGAAATATTCTTCTAATATCTTTGTGATCAACAGAAGTCATACACATTGGACTGGCATGAGGGTGAGTAAATGATGAGTGTTTTAATTTTTTTTTTGAGTAAACTGTCTCTTAACTATTTGAGGTTTTAAATTGATTACTTTGGGTGTGTTGCAGAGCTCATTTCATGAGAACCGGTGGGAAAAACAGTGGTAAAGAAAATGACAAAAATTGTTGAGGTGTAATGCTTGTAAATGTTACAATATGATTTATGATGTAAACGTGTATAAGAAAATATAAAAAATTAATTCCAAATACTTTGTAGATATTTTCTTGAGAATCATTTTTCCTCTTTCCCACTTTATTGCTTAAAAAAAAAATCTGGGATTTGGTAAAAAAAAAAAAAAAGAGGATCTTAAAAGGTTCCACTTCCCAGCATTAAGCATTTCTTCATTTTTGCTTTTGACTAAAGTAGAAGACATCCTAAGCTTTCTTCAAAGGTATAATGTTAGGTTATGCACACTAAAAACAAGAATGGCCAAAACATATCAACATTTTGCAAATAAACTGTTTCCATCACCTTAATGTGAATTTTAACTAATGCAAAACTCTATGAAATCCACCTACTCCTAGCACATTACATTTTAAGAGAATTTGGAGAGTTTACTTGCATATCAAGCGTTTCCATTCACGATTTCTCATGCACAGTCTCGAAATGCACAAAAACATTTGGATGGAAACCCAGCTTCTGACTGAGCTACCAAAGTCAGTGGCTGCCTCTAAAAATAACGTTCATGCTTCAACAATTTCAAAACCATTGCACAAAAAGGGGCTGTACGGGAGAGTAGCTAGGAAGAAGCCTTTGCTGGAAAACAAAAGCACATGTTTGCCCATAAAGATTTTGCAATAAATCACTTGGAAGATACTGCAAAGATGTCGCAAAAGGTCTTGTGGTCTGATGAGACAAAAGTGGAAATGTTTGGCTTAAACACTAAACGGTATGTGTGGCGCAAAGCCAGCACTACACATCAGCCACATAAGACCATCCCCACAGTGAATCACACTGGTGGTAGCATCATGTTATGGGGGTGCTTTTCAACAGCAGAGATTGACAATGTTGTGAAGACTGATGGGAGATTTTGGAAAGTGTATAATTGGGAGGAAGGTTGTGTTTCAGCAGACCTAAAGCCAGAGCAACACTGGAGTGGCTTAAAATGAAAGAAATGTATGTCCTTCAGTGCCTCAGAGTCTTAACCTCCGATTAGTGGAAAGACCTCAAAATTGCTGTCCATCTCTAATCCCTAACTAACTTGGTACAGCTTGAGTATTCCCAAGAGGAATGGGCTAATATTGCTTCATGTTTTGCAAAATTGATAGAGACTTATCCAAAAAGATTGATGGCTGTAATAGCTGCAAAAGGTGGTTCAACCAAGTATTGTAGTAGGGGGATGAATACTTAGTAAAAAAATGTATTTTATTTATACATTTTATACCCTTTTCTCCCAAATTGGAATGCACAATTCCCACTACTTAGTAGGTCCTCGTGGTGGCGCGGTTACCTCAATCTGGGTGGCGGAGGACAAGTCTCAGTTTCCTCCGCTTCGGAGACGTCAATCTGCGCATCTTATCACGTGGCTCGCTGTGCATGACACCGCAGAGACTCGCAGCGTGTGGAGGCTCATGCTACTCTCCACGATCCACGCGCCCCACTGAGAGCGAGAACCACTAATCGCGACCACGAGGAGGTTCCCCCTTGTGAGTCTATCCTCCCTAGCAACCAGGCCAATTTGGTTGCTTAGGAGACCTGGCTGGAGTCACTCAGCACACCCTGGATTCGAACTCGTGACTCCAGGGGTGACAGTCAGCGTCAGTACTCGCTGAGCTGTCTAGGCCCCCCTACTTACTAATTCTTGACATTTCGGTTATTGGTTTTTTTTTTATTGAATGCTTAATTTTTAGTTTTGAGCTGTGCTGTTGCAGAGTTCAGTGCTTCACAAATAAAAAGAATTTGTTGAATTGGTCAATCTCAGGTTGTGCAAATAATTTTTGTGAAATAATGGTTGGGGGCTGAATATATTTTCAAAGCACTGTGTATACAAAATACAATTATGAGATGAATTTTACTACTCAAAATATTTGATAACAGGAAATGTAATCCGTCAATGCCAGTAATCTCAAAATGGCCAAATGTCGTCCGGTTAACCAGTCTCTCACTAGTGATGACTTTGTAATTCTGAGTCTGGACATCTCTTTCTCACTGTCTTGCAGATCAGAACGTGTCCCGGCAGTAGGAGAGAGGCAGAGCTTTAGAAGAGGAAAATGAGTGAACTGGACCAGTTACGCCAGGAGGCTGAGCAGCTGAAGAACCAGATCAGAGTAAGAATCTCTCCACCTCATATAGATGAATGTTTATTTACATATGCCTGTAACACAGCATGCACACCATAGTGTTGTGGTCGCTAAATGGAAGGCATATATATGACATTACAATTGCATGGCTCAGATAAAATTGCTAAATATACTTTATCAATTAGTTTACACAATGTTTACTTGGTTCACTAAAAAACTGTAATTTATTCATTGACAATATTGGAACTGACACAAGGGGAAATGCACTTTTAATCAACCACGTGTCACGGGCATATCATTAAAAAAAAAAAATAAAGTTGTGCAATAACTAATGCAGATATATATAGAACAGGGTGGCTGATTGCTGGTATTATGCCTTTATTTAATATATAAAGAAAATGTAATTCATCTTAGCAAATGAGAAAAATTGCTGCAATCAAATGAATGCTTATTTTACGCAATATTTACTCAATTCAGACAAAGCACTTAAAATGTACGCTCATCAGCAAATTTCTGTATTGTAGTCATTAGAAATTCTTATGCAGATTTTAGTTGTATCCAAAATATCAGTTGAATTAACTATATATTTGTATTTTTTTTTTTTATTGAACTGTATCAGTATAGTCATAAGAAGTGTAGACGTAAACATCTAAACTAAGCTGCATCTCTGTGCTCTTTGTAACCCGGTTACCTGGTAGTATCGTGCTACTCAGGAATATTTGCCTAAACGAAAGACATTTAAATATTGAGGGTGACTATTTGCATTGTTTACACAATAAGCACGAAAAACTTTTACTGTAACTGTACTGTTGCTGTGCTCTAGAAAGAATTTACGCCAAATGCTTGCTCCTCAAGCGCTTTACATATTTTGTACGTTTTGGAAATATTTTTCAGGGTTTGGACTAGAATATAAATCTAGAAAATGTCAGGGTATCATGATTATGGCTAAGAATAAATCAAGTTTACTTGGCCCATAACATCTAAACTAGTTATTAGTGTTGATATCAAAAGCTTAAACTGGTGTGTACCCTGTAACATCTGTGCTACAGAATGAAACCTCAAATTGTGCGGCTTGTTAAGTAGAGGTGTGCTATTACTTTTCTAATTGATCTGACGCAGGACTTTTGCATAACAGATGATAAAACATGCAAAAAATCTAAGAGTTGAAGGATTGACCATATGTCTTGGGGCCAGAGTATCATAGAGACTTGGACCTGTAATTAACAACATAGCAGCCACCCAGAACATCCTGGGAACCTCGAAGCAGTGCGCCAAAAACACCAGAACACCCTAACATTGTGGCAGTGATTTTTGCACTGGCAAGCACCTCAAGTTTTCTATAGAAGTAGAAAAAATATATAATTTTCTCCTCTCATTTGGCTTTGTAGGATGCAAGGAAAGCATGTGCAGATGCCACACTATCACAGGTAATTGTTTCCAGTTGTATAGAATGTTTTTTTTTTTTTGTTTTGTTTACAATTTTCTATTAAGATGTGTTCATTGAAGTAACCCATATTTTAATCAATGTATTAATACCGTCTATGTGTTGATGTTTTCAATCAAAATGGGTTTTCAGATCACAGCCAACATCGACCCCGTTGGCCGAATCCAGATGCGCACAAGGAGAACACTGCGAGGACATTTGGCTAAAATCTACGCCATGCACTGGGGCACCGATTCCAGGTACACCATATCACCCAACCGCAAAAGCAATTGCGGATTAGTGAGGCACAACTGCGACTCCATGACATAGGACTGGGTGAATGATCAAATATTCGCAGTGTAAAATCAACACAATTTCTATTTGGCCTTTCAGTTTTCCATAGACTGTAAACAAGTTTTGCAGTCCTTGTGACTAGCAAGTATTCAATAATGTTTTTTATAGCGTCTCCAATTTAAACTTCAGTGGCAAAAATTAAGAGTTTCTATGTTTAAATCATCTCCGTGAATGAGTTCAAATTGTCATTTTTAGAGAAGTTCAGTGCAAGTTAAGCTCAATCAGTGGCATAATGTAAAAAATAATTTCATCCTGTCCCTTGATTTAAAAAAAGAAGCAAATATCATGGCAATAGTAAGGCACATAAAGGGATAATTCATCCAAAAATGAAAATTCTTTCATTTACTCATCCTCATGCCAACCAAGATGTGTATAACTTTTGTTCTTCAGCAGAACACAAATGAAGATTGTTAGAAGGATATTTCAGCTCTGTAGGTCCATACAATGCAAGTGAATGGTGATCAGACCTTTTTAGCTCCAAAAATCACATAAAGGAGACATAAAAGTAATCCATGCAGCATTGGTTAAATCCATATCTTCAGAGGCGATATAATAGGTGTGGGTGAGAATCAAATCAAAATTTAAGTCCTTTTTTTACTCTAAATCCCCACTTTCACATCTGAAAGCCACATGTGGTGCCTGTTTGGTTTCATTTTCACATCTGAAAGTGGCGTAAAAGTGAAGATTTAGATTAAAAGAGGACTGGAATTTTAAACCTGCACCTATCATATCACTTCTGAAGACATGTATTTAACTGGAGTCATATTGGTTACTTTTATGTTTCCTTTATGTGATTTTTGGAGCTAAAAAGGTCTGATCACCATTCATTTGCATTGTATGGACCTACAGAGCTGAAATATTCTTCTAAAACTCAGTCACATAAAAAGTCACACACATCTAGAATGGCATGAGGGTGAGTAAATAATGAGAGATTTTAAATGTATGGGTGAACTATCCCTTTAAAATGGAAGTGAATGGGGCCAGTCTGAAAATGTTAAAATACATTATTTCAAAAGCCTTAAGACTTGTGTAGTTTGTTTATGGACGGGGCCCATTCACTTCCATTTTAAGTGACCTTACTGTAACCGCAATTATTGTTTGTTTGCTTTTTTATTAATAAATGAGGGACAAGTTCAAATAATTTTTGTTGTAATCAACATTGTGCCACAAATGCTTTTAAGGTCAAAACAGTAGCAATTCATTTACATCAACACTTATGTGCTTGCATATTATTTTACATGTATTAACATGTTGATGTAAAACATGTGTGGGTAAATATAACTGCTTATTACTATGTATTAGTATATTGGTGCATCTAAACACAATGAAAATATAAAATAGCATTATTTTTCATTTAGTGAAAAAACAGCTTGGTTAGTAACTAGGTTTTTTAGTTCTTGCAAATAACATTTTGAATCTGATTTGAAATGAAGAAAATGACCCTTTTAAGTCATAAATATCAAGATGTATTGAATGCCATCAAAGGGCAGAAAAATATTGATAGCATCATCCAGCCCTACCATCACACTCCATTATTTGCATCATGACCTGACCTCATTCATGAGTCGTGTGAAAACATCCTTATACGTCAGAGCTGGTTACACGAGAGGTTTCCCTTAATCAGTGGGGGTGGACAGGTTCATCGCTCGTGTGATGTCCACCGCAAGCAAACCCAATAGCATTGAATCATGTTCTTTTATTATATTTGTGTGGGTGGTACAGTGATGGTTGTAAGTAGGTGTTATGACCAAGCATCTAGTTACTATTATAGCTACAGCCAAGATTGAGCAATAACGATACAATATTTATGCAGAATGTTTCTGTAAATAGCTTGAGATTGTTCAGGAGGTTCTGCTGATTGTAATTCTGCACATTGTGATATTTACATCCATGTTACTTTGTTGTTAGGATGTAAACTCAACTCACCTGTGTTCTTGTGTTTTGTGTATAGGCTGCTGGTTAGTGCCTCCCAGGATGGAAAGCTCATTATTTGGGACAGTTATACCACAAATAAGGTATGACATTGTTAATGTAATATCATTTATTCATGGAATTTGGTTTCAAATAGAGAATTTTGGGAGATGCAGGAAAATGCAGTGTCTGAGCTATATACACTGGCATTATTTTCCTTTTCTTGCTGATATATCAAGCAGATAATTTCAGAGCTTTAATGTTAATATTTTTAAAAAGGAAGCAAACGGGAAATACTGTGTAGGTTTTTAATAGCTTAACCGTTATCAGTAATTATAGCACAATATTGATGTTATAATTATTGGCCATACTTTTTATATTAGTGTATTTCTATCTATCTATCTTTTATTTATTTTTTTTATAATTGGTGCTTTCTAAAACCATTATTATTATTGCTTATATTTGAGGTTTAGGAATTTAAACAAACCCTAAGTAACTTTGATGTGTAACCCATCCCAGACATGAATTATACTTCTTTTATGATTAAAAGCGTGCCGTTTCTCTTCAAAGTGATCCGACTTTGATTTTCGGCTGGTGAGCGATAAAACAGGTGAAAAAATCCTAGCAACTGCATAGCAGCGTACTAAAATAAACACTCAGAACATCTTTGCAACTACATAGTAACACCCTGGCACTCACCCAGAACACCATAACATTATGGTGGCAACTTTTGCATGGGCACACACCACTCTAGTGTATCTAGTTTTTGATGTGTCCGAAATATTACCGCCTTATCGCAAGATTTGGCCAAACATGAACAAACCTAGATATTGTTGTCTCTAAAGATAAGCTAATTAAAAACATGTCAGCCACAGATTTGGATTACTTCCTATTCCTTTCCACCCATCATGGGCACTTCCTGATTGTTTAGTTTGTGAATATATCGTGTTGTGTGTTGTATTTCAGGTCCACGCCATTCCTCTGCGCTCGTCCTGGGTGATGACCTGTGCCTACGCTCCTTCAGGGAATTATGTGGCCTGTGGAGGCCTGGACAACATCTGCTCCATCTACAGCCTCAAGACTCGCGAGGGCAATGTGCGCGTCAGCCGCGAGTTGGCCGGTCACACAGGTACGGGATATGTCCTGAACACACTTCACACACTTCAGACTTCGCTCTTTGGTTAAGCAGTAAATACGCATTGTGATTCACTCTTAAATAGAAGCTTAATGAGAGCATCAGCGATTACGTAATGCACTCTTATTCTGTTCAATTTAGTTTTTTTATTAATTTTTTTATACAGTAAGCAAAAAAACTTTAATTGTCCTAAAAACAGGTGTCATTATCTTTCAGAAAGTGCATATAGCTTATTTTTTCTGTTTAATTTTGAGGTGTACTATACACTAGATATGTTTCCAGAAGGACGAAGTTGTTAATGGAGCTTTGTTCAGTTCATTTCAGTCTGCATGTGGAGGATGGAACAGTGTTTGTTTGAGATGTGTAATAAACTTCCTGTCGTTTACAGGATATTTGTCTTGCTGCCGCTTCCTTGACGACAACCAGATTGTTACAAGTTCTGGCGACACCACCTGGTAAGTGAGAGAAACTGCAAGTTTATGCTGGGTGATGTATTGAATATTCACATCAGTGCTTCTGGTGGCAATTAAGAAATTCAGCAACATTGTGAATATCACATCATATATTTTAATAAACCTTTAATTAGGCCTTTTAGGTTTCCTAAATACCATGTCATTATACTACTTCAAAAAAAGAAAATCTTGTTTAGAGTATGAAAGCGTTAAGACATTTTTTTTTTAAAGCATCTGATTAAAACTTAGTGTTAAAGTGTGGCAAGTTTGATTCATGAATCAGTCATTGTCTCAAATTTCTTACTCAATGATTTGTTCTCGCTATCGCTTAAAAATATTCTTGGAAATCTTCTCATGACATTTTGCATGTATTGAAATGTTTTAGTAAAATATGTATGTTGGTAAATATTTGCTGTGAGCATACAAATTAAATGATTACAAATATATTTAAATGATTGGGTTTTTCCTGGGTCAGATGGTCTTTGGTGGTGGGTGACACATACGGTCATCCATATGCTCGAAGTTGGTTTATTGCATTAATTGTGTGTGTTAGGGTGAAATTTTGCACTGTTTTAACACTTTAAATGGCAATGTTTTGGTGTGTCCTGCAGTGCTCTCTGGGACATAGAGACTGGTCAGCAAACGACCACGTTCGCGGGACACACTGGTGATGTGATGAGCCTGTCTTTGGCTCCAGACACCAGGCTGTTTGTGTCGGGGGCCTGTGACGCCTCTGCTAAACTGTGGGACGTCCGTGAAGGCATGTGTAGACAGACTTTCACTGGCCACGAGTCAGACATCAATGCCATTTGTGTGAGTACCCCTGCATCTCATGTACTTTTATTTGCTAGTGTTTACATATTGATACTAACAGATTATGATACCCCCCTACAAAAACAGGGTATGTGTTTTTTAATTCTGTGGGGGGCCTTTACAAATGCCCCTGATGGATACTTATCATTATTTATACCACATGACTGATTTAGTGGACTAAAGTTTTTCAAATATGAATACTTAAAAACAAAATTGTTTCACTTTAGGGCTGGACAATATGATGATATATATCGTGGCGACGATATTAAGTGTCAACCAATAGAGATTTTGCTATATCATGTATATCACGATATGTAAATGTCAATGTGCGTAACGCGTGTGTATCTATCAGTGGCTGTGCTTCACGTGAGACCTAAACCAGGCTTGAGCGGGGAATGAGTTGCAGCTGTGTGTTGGTTTAGCGCCAGACTCACTAAAGGAATTATGCAGATCAGGCAACTGCGCAAATAAACTTGTTGCTTATTCTTTGCTGTTCTAATTTTGCGGGCCGATTGTGAGTGCTCAGTAGCGGAGGATGCAGCAGTCCACCAAGAGACACTCTACTGGGACAGCGTCACTGTGATCCAAACACCAGGATCATCTCTTTAACATGCAGAGGTTCACTTGACTACACCGCACATCTGTACTTCTCCATCATTTGATGAATTATTGCTGATACGATCAATAGAAAAGTCAAGAAAATGAAGGGGAGCTTGTTATTAAAACAAGTGTGGCATCTGTGTTGTAGGTTCACAAAAGCCGACACAGAAGAATTTATTCTGCAAACTGTGTAGCACAGTGATAATTACTTGAGGTAATGCAAACAATCTGTTTTACCACCTCAAAATGAAGCACAAAAAAGAACATTATGAAAGCCAAAAGATGTGCTGCTCATTCATTTGTCTTTAAATATTTTTGAAATGTATTTTCTGCAAGACATGTTATTTTCCTTGTGGAGTTTTTACTAAAATTAAGAATAATATTTTCTTTGTTACTTTGCTTTGAAAAGATCTTGAGGAAAGTTAATAATAATATTGGTGAACTTATCAGACCGAAGGCACATAAGGTGTTTCACAAAAGCATTTGTCTTAAGATGGTTATTTATATCTTCAGCTTTAGTGTGTCAATAGGAAATATAAATGTTAGACTCCCAAACATTACTTTTACAAATAGAAAAGATTAGAATAGAAGAACAGGGAGCCCTGCAACAGATGTCATGGCCCCCATAAAGCCCCCCACTGAACATCGTGTCAGTCTGAGATTACATAAAGAGACAGAAGCAATTGAGACAGCTGAAATAGAAGAACTGTGGTGAATTCTCCAAGAAGCTTGGAACATCCTATCTGCCAACAACCAAGAGAACCTGTGTCCAGGTGTAAGTAGGAGAATTGGTGCTGTTTTAAAGGCAAAGGTGGTCACACCAAATATTGATTCAGCATTTTTTATGTTTACTGGACTTTGTATGACATTAATTGATAAATGAAAACTATTTATGTCATTATTTTTGAAGACATCCTCACTATGCAACATTTTTCACAAGTGCCTAAAATTTTACATAGTACTGTATATACAAAAAAAAGTATACGTTTAGGGTCACTTACTCATTCTTTATTATTATTATTATAATTTTCACATTTTAGAATAATAGTAAAGTCATCAAACTATGGACTAACAGAAATGGAACTGTGGGAATTATGTTATGACTAAAAAAAATATCCAAAATGAGTTAAAACTGTTATATTTTAGCATCTTCAAAGTAGCCACCTTTTACCTAGAATTTGCAGAAATGTACTTGTTATTTTCTCAACCAACTTCTTGAGGTATCACCATGGGATAATTTTTAAACTGTTGAAGGAGTTCCCATCTATGCTGGGCACTTATTGGCTGTTTTTCTTTATTATTCAGTCCAAGTCATCCATTCATCCATTAGGGGTGTAACGGTTCAAATTTCTCACGGATCTGTTTGTATCATGGTTTTAGGGTCATGGTTTCGGTATTTGCTTTGTTCAGAAAAAAAAATATTACTGCCAAATCCAAAGAATTTGCTAAACACTTCAACAGGTTTGCCCTTAATAAAAATCATGGTTTTACAACAGTAACCATAGTTTAACCATGTTATTTGTAGTATATCGTAGTAACCACAAAATCAACATGGTTACTATCATGGTTACAATATATAGTAAAATCATGGTTACTATATGGAAACTACAGTATTACTGTTGTAAAACCATGATTTTTGCTCAGAAAACCATGGTGACCACAGTCATGGTTACTATAATATTACTATAGTAAAACCATGGTTAATTTTTGTCAGGGTCCTTAAATTCATTTTCTCTAATTATTAAATCAACATTTTAAATTAATACCGGCACTATTATGCTACATGCATCAACAAAGTGTATTTCAAACTCAACTCAACATATTCAAAATTCGGAAGCTGTACATCACTATAAAAGGAATAAAATTGATACGAGAAGGGATGTTGTAATAATACTGCTCGAGTATTTTAATTGTACGTGGAAATCCCACATGAACACCCCAAGCGCTTTAATTATAGTTTCATATCTGTCCGAATTAGCACTGAGTACCTGCTTAAAAACGGAAGGGAGTGTGTGCAGTTTTGGCTCACCTATGGCTCTTTCCCTGGGTGATATCTGCATAAATGATTAATTATGTATCAATGTATTACTATAACAGCATTTTAATGCCGTTAATCAGCGCATTATTGATGCTTGTGATGGATCACAGCTTCGTGAGGAAACAAGAACTCGCGTGCGCGTTTTAAACCCTCACACACAATATTGACATATATTACCAGTATACGGCACCAACGCTGAGCGATGCCTCCAAACAGTACCTGTTTTGTAAATGTTTTTTGACCATCACTGTTGTAATTGACTGCAAAAAGAAAATGTTCCCAGAAAGGAGAAACACAGGGGGCTTCTCAATCAGTGGCTCGATTTCTCCGCTTGCCCATTTCAACTACGCACAACGCATGCAGAACTGTGATGTCATCAAGTTGACCCATGTGAAACGCAGGCAGAGCATATCCATCTACAACGCCATGCAGGTGCATTAGTGGAGGTTCTAACTGTGCCTGTCTGTTTGACGCTTTTTCTTCACCAAACCTTGTGCTCCAGATGCATCATTAAACTTGAGGTGAACCGCGGTACCAGTGCTTACCGAACTGTGGGTGGCAAACTGTACAGTTAGTTTTTTTTTTTTTTTTACTGAGAACAGTTACACCCCTAATATACAGTTGAAGTCAGAAGTTTACATAAACCTTAGCCAGATACATTTAAACTCAGTTTTTCACAATTCCTGACGTTTAATCATAGAAAACATTCCCTGTCTTAGGTCAGTTAGGATCACTATTTTAAGAATGTGAAATGTCAGGATAATAGTAGAGAGAATGATTTATTTCAGCTTTTATTACTTTCATCACATTCCCAGTGGATCAGAAGTTTACGTACACTTTGTTAGTATTTGGTAGCATTGTCTTTAAATTGTTTAACTTGGGTAAAATGTTTTGGGTAGCCTTCCACAAGCTTCTCAAAATAAGTTGCTGGTATTTTGGCCCATTCCTCCAGACAGAACTGGTGAAACTGGGTCAGGTTTGTAGGCCTCCTTGCTCGCACACGCTTTTTCAGTTCTGCCCACACATTTTCTATCGAATTGAGGTCAGGACTTTGTGATGCTTGGGGTCATTGTCCATTTGGAACACCCATTTGCGACCGAGCTTCAACTTCCTGTCTGATGTCTTGAGATTTTGCTTCAATATGTCCACATAATTTTCCTTCCTCATGATGCCATCTATTTTGTGAAGTGCACCAGTCCCTCCTGCAGCAAAGCACCCCCACAACATGATGCTGCCACACCCATGCTTCATGGTTGGGATGGTGTTCTTCAGCTTGCAAGCCTCACCCTTTTTCCTCCAAATATAACAATGTTCATTATGGCCAGTTACATTTTTTGTTTCATTAGACCAGAGGACATTTCTCCCAAAAAGTAAGATCTTTGTCCCCATGTGCACTTGCAAACTGCAGTCTGGCTTTTTTATGGCAGTTTTGGAGCAGTGGCTTCTTACTTGCTGAGCAGCCTTTTGGGTTATGTCGATATAGGATGCGTTTTACTGTGGATATAGATACTTGTCTACCTGTTTCCTCCAGCATCTTCACAAGATCCTTTGCTGTTGTTCTGGGATTGATTTTCACTTTTCGCACCCAACTACATTCATCTCTGGGAGACTGAATGTGTCTCCTTCCTGAGCGGTATGATGGCTGCGTGGTCCCATGGTGTTTATACTTGTGTATTATTATTTGTACAGATGAACATGGTACCTACAGGCGTTTGGAAATTGCTCCCAAGGGTGAACCAGATATGTGGAGGTCCACTATTCTTTTTTTTTTTTTTCTCTGAGGTCTTTGCTGATTTTTTTGATTTTCCCATGATGTCAAGCAAAGAGGCACACTGAGTTTGAAGGTAGGCCTTAAAATACATCCACAGGTACATCTCAAATTGACTCCAATTTGCTAATTAGCCTATCAGAAGCTAATTGGCCAATTGCCTAAAGGCTTGACATCATTTTCTGTAAAGTAGATATATAAACTATAGTTTGCTCAAATGAAATCTGTGGAGTGGTTAAAAAATTAGTTTTAATGACTTAAACCTAAGTGTATGTTAATTCTGTGTGTGTGTGTGTGTGTGTGTGTGTGTGTGTGTGTGTGTGTGTGTGTGTGTGTGTATATATATATATATATATATATATATATATATATATATATATATATATATATATATATATATATATATTATTATCATCACACACACACACACACGATCAGCCACAACATTAAAACCACCTGCCTAATATTGTGTAGTTCCCCCTTGTGCCGCCAAAACAGCGCCAACCTGCATCTCAGAATAGCATTCAGAGATGATATTCTTCTCACTACAATTGTACAGAGTTGTTGTCTGAGTTACCATAGACTTTGTCAGTTCAAGCCAGTCTGGCCATTCTCTGTTGACCTCTCATCAACAAGGCATTTCCATCCAAAGAACTGCTGCTCACTGGATGTTTTTTGTTTTTGGCACTATTTGGAGTAAATTCTAGAGACTGTTGTACATGAAAATCCCAGGAGATCAGCAGTTACAGAAATACTCAAACCAGCCCGTCTGGAACCAACAATCATGTCACGGTCTAAATGAGATCACATTTTTCCCCATTCTGATGGTTGATGTGAACATTAACTGACCCGTATCTGCGTGATTTTATGCACTGCACTGCTGCCACATGATTGGCTGATTAGATAATTGCATGGATGTTTGTTGGTGCCAGATGGGCTGGTTTGAGTATTTCTGTAACTTCTGATCTCCTGGGATTTTCACGCACAACAGTCTCTAGAATTTACTCAGAATGGTGCCACAAAAAAAAAAAAAAAAAAAAAATCAAGTGAGTGTCAGTTCTGTGGACGGAAATGCCTTGTTGATGAGAGAAGTCAACAGAGAATGGCCAGACTGGTTCGAACTGACAAAGTCTATGGTAACTCAGATAACCACTCTGTACAATTGTGTTGAGAAGAATATCATTTCAGATTGCTATTCTGAGATGCAGGTTGGCATTGTTTTGGTGGCACGAGGGGGACCTACACAATATTATGCAGGTGGTTTTAATGTTGTGGCTGATCAGTGAATGAATGAATGCATGCATGCATGCATGCATGCATACATACACACACACACACACAGTTGAAGTCAGAATTTACATACACTTAGATTTAAGTCATTAAAACTAATTTTTTAACCACTCCACAGATTTAATTTGAGCAAACTATAGTTTATATATCTACTTAGTGCATGACACAAGCTATTTTTCCAACAATTGTTTACAGACAGATTGTTTCACTTTTAATTGACTATATCACAATTTCAGTCAGAAGTTTACATACACCAAGTTAACTGTGCCTTTAAGCAGCTTGGAAAATTCCAGGAAATGATGTCAAGCCTTTAGGCAATTAGCCAATTAGCTTCTGATATTAATGTTGTGGCTGATCTCTCTGTGTGTGTGTGTGTGTGTGTGTGTGTGTGTGTGTGTGTGTACACCGATGAGCCAAAACATTACGACCACCCGTGTAATATGCTGTTGGTCCTCCGCGTGCCACCAAAAGAGCGCCGACCTGCCGAGGCATGGACTCAACAAGACCGCTGAAGGTGTCGTGGTATCTGGCACCAAGAGATTAGCAGCAGATCCTTTAAGTCTTGTAAGTTGCAAGGTGGAGTCGCTGTGGATCGGACTTGTTGGTCCAGCACATCCCACAGATGCTCATTCGGGTTGAGATCAGGGGAATTTGGAGGCCAGGGGAACACCTTGAACTCTTCATCATGTTCCTCAAACCATTCCCGAACAATGTGTGCAGTATGGCAGGGTGCATTATCCTGCTGAAAGAGGCCACTGCCAATAACATTACCATGGAGTGTACCTGTTCTGCAACGATGTTTAGGTAGGTGGCACGTGTCAAATTGACGTTCACATGAATGGCCGGACCCAGGGTTTCTCAGCAGAACATTGCCCAGAGCATCACACTCCCTCCATCGGCTTGTCATTTTCCCACAGTGCATCCTGGTGCCATCACTTCCCCAGGTAAACTGCGCACACGTACGCTGCCCTCCACGTGATGTAAAAGAAAATGGGGCTCATCGGACCAGACGCATTTTAGGCGCTTTCGACGGTGACAGGGGTCTTTGTGGGCACTCTTGACCGGTCTGAGACTATGCAGCCCCATACGCAGCAGGGTGTGATGCACTGTGTTGTGACGCATTGTTTAAACACACAAAAAAATAGTCAAAAAGGTCCTTTACTTGTTCTCTTTGTTTCCTTTTTTCCTTTTCAATGGAGGTGTGTGTGGTTTGAAAACCATATGTTTACCCCGGTACACCCACTCCCACCACAGTTCAAAACAAATATTGCATCTAGACAAATCACATTAAAGAGGGCAGAATACAGGTGAACAACTAAATGAACTCTGGTCTAAACAGAAAAATACAAATTAACATTGATAATATATGGTTCCTACTCAATTTTAATTTTTTTTTTTTTTTTGTTGTTGGTTTAACTTATTTCAATTGTGAAAATTGGTTCCATACAATGAAAATGAGTTTCTTTGATATGAAATTAAAATGTAGACTCTACTAAAATACTTTAGTGAAAACCTAAATGAATTGAGTTAACCTAACTTATATTTGACCTGTTCAGATAACTCTATTGAAACTTGCAGCTTGTTGCTAGCTAGCAGCAAATACATTAGCATATTATGTATTGTGCTGCTGAGAGATTACAGATCCCCAATCAGTCATTATACTGATGATCCCTCAGTTTTGCTTCATGAGAAGAGCAATACACACTGTTTTTTCAGATGTTTTGTACTCGACCTAACCATTAGCTCCACTCTTCACCACAATGGTCATTTCCCAAAAAAAAAAATTCAACACAATAGAAATTCCTCGATCCCAAAATAACAGAACATTAAGCACTAACTCATCTCCTACTACATTAAAATAACACTTAATTTTAAAATTTACGCTCCCAATCCATTCCCACGCAAAGCAGGCTGGGAACGGGCAATCCCCTACAAACATTATTCACATAGTCCCGACACAATTAGATTAAGTGAACATAGATGGATTGTACACAGTGAAATTAAGATGCAACCAAATGCTAAAGAATTGTGTTGCATTAGCTTATTTTAATTGTTTATTTTAAGGAAGAAAAAAAATTTAACTACTGTCTCCAGACAATTACCCCAGACATAGACATCTTTGACTAAGTCCCAGTAAAAATATTAAAGTGACTTTGCAACATATTCATCATATTAGAGGTGTATTCAAATAATTGTTCTGTGTTAACTGCGTTTTTAAAGATCCAGATGTCATTGACCCCTTTGGTAGTGTTCTGCTTATCCTAAAGATCTTAAAATAATAAAGATCTTATGTTTCCCCCTTTCAGTTCTTCCCCAATGGCAATGCATTTGCCACCGGCTCTGATGACGCCACCTGCCGTCTGTTTGACTTGCGCGCTGACCAGGAGCTCATGGTGTATTCTCATGACAACATCATCTGCGGCATAACCTCCGTGGCCTTCTCGAAGAGCGGCCGCCTGCTGCTCGCCGGCTACGACGACTTCAACTGCAACGTGTGGGACACCCTCAAGGCTGACCGTGCTGGTGAGATATTATATAGTCTGCAAACATGAGTTTGTAATAGTTACCATCAGCAGGGCATGCTTTAGTAACCACCATGTAAGCAAACAATCCAACCGCACAGGTTTTTCTTTTTGCATTCATTGTGTACTGCACGCACAATTCTTTTATGTAACAGTTCAATGAATGCTTGCAATTATGCCACATTGGTTTGTCTCTTTTGCATATGCTAACATGCACAGTATTCCCACAGTGTTTAACAGGACACATTTTCAAGGTTTATATTTTCTTATATCAAGCAATGACATTCACATACAGCTCTGGAAAAAATTAAGAAACCACTGCAAAATTATTAGTTTCTCTGGATTTACTATTTGTAGGTATGTGTTTGAGTAAAATGAACATTTTTGTTTTATTCTATAAAGTACTGACAACATTTCTTCCAAATTCTAAATAAAAATATTGTCATTTAGAGCATTTATTTGCAGAAAACGACAACTGATCAAAATAAGAGTGTTTTCAGACCTTGAATAATGCAAAGAAAACAAGTTCATATTCATATAGATTTCAGAAATCAATATTTGGTGGAATAACCCTGATTTTCAATTACAGCTTTCATGTGTCTTGGCATGCTCTCTACTAGTCTTTCACATTGTTGTTGGGTGACTTTATGCCACTCCTGGCGCAAAAATTCAAGCAGCTCTACTTTGTTTTATGGCTTGTGGCCATCCACAATCTTCCTCTTGATCACATTCCAGAGGTTTTCAATGGGGTTCAGGTCTGGAGATAGGGTTGGCCAGCACCCCCAGGTCATCACTGATCCTCCACCTGGTCATCTAATGGTTAGAAGGAGACCTGGAGAGGCATTCAAGCCACAGTGTCTCACACCCACTGTGAAATTTGGTGGAGGATCAGTGATGATCTGGGGGTGCTTCAGCAAGGTTGGAATAGGGCCGATTCATCTTTGTGAAGGACGCATGAATCAAGCCACGTACAAGGTTATCCTGGAAGAGAACTTGCTTTCTTCTTCTCTGACAATGTTCCCCAACTCTGAGGATTGGTTTTTCCAGCAGGACAATGCTCCATGCCACACAGCCAGGTCAATCAAAGTGTGGATGGAGGACCACCGGATCAAGACCCTGTCATGGCCAGCCCAATCTCCAGACCTCAACCCCATTGAAAACCTCTGGAATGTGATCAAGAAGAAGATGGATGGCCACAAGCCATCAGACAAAGCCGAGCTGCTTGAATTTTTGCGCCAGGAGTGGCATAATGTCACCCAACAGCAATGTGAAAGACTGGTAGAGAGCATGCCAAGACGCATGAAAGCTGTGATTGAAAATCAGGGTTATTCCACCAAATATTGATTTCTGAACTCTTAAGTTAAAACATCACTATTGTGTTGTTTATAAATGAATACAAACTTGTTTTCTTTGCATTATTTGAGGTCTGAAAACACTGCATCTTTTTTGCTATTTTGACCAGTTGTCATTTCATGCAAATAAATGCTCTAAATGACAATATTTTTATTTGGAATTTGGGAGAAATGTTTTCAGTACTTTATAGAATAAAACAAAAATGTTCATTTTACTCAAACACATACCTATAAATAGTAAATCCAGAGAAACTGAGAATTTTGCAGTGGTCTACATTTTTTCCAGAGCTGTATTTTAAGTGTGGCTCAATTGTGCAAATACTTTATGGGGCCGCTGTTAGCCTGTCTAGCACCCTCTGCAGTATTGTGTAGGGATGGCACCGATCCGATGCCTGGATCGGTATTGGCTTCGATACTGACGTTTTTAGATGGATCTGCTATCGGTCTGACGAGCCTAATCCAAATTTGATACTGTGTGTTAGTCATGTTCATTGCTGTCAAGCTCCAAAAGTGACAAAAGAACCATAACAACACCATTAAAGTAGTTTATATGACTCATGCATTTTATTCAAAGCCACTTGAAGATGTGCGAATCTCTGAGGATCTGAGAATCACAAATAAGTATATAAAATGCATGCGCTGCACCAGCGCGTTAGTGAATGGTGACTGCTCGGTTGACACACGCGGCTACTTTTAGCCTCCACGCGGTGCGCAACATTTGAGCGCTACTCACGAACAACATCTCAGATGAAGATACTCAGCAGTTCGGTTCACTTATAATATGTATTTAGAATGGCATTGGAGGCGCATTTTACCAAAATATGAATAAGAAGTGAATAAAACTACTGTGAACTTGCTTACAAACAGACACATACAGGACATCCTGGAGAGTTCAGAATGTCAAAATAAAAGCCAGAGGGTTTTAAAGTTAAAGGTGCACGATTGAGAAATATTACTGTAGTATTTAAAATTCTAAAAGTCAATAATAATAATAGTAGTAGTAGTAGTAGTAGTAGTAGTAGTAGTAGTAATAATAATAATAATTTATTATTATTACTTGTTTACAATTTATAACAATATATAAGTTGAATGGGTTCCAAAAAATAACTGTGTGAATGAAGTGGACTTGATGTCTTACAACTAAATTGAACAAAAAATGTATCTGAATCCTTTAAAGTCCAGATACAAAATTGAAACAATTTTGAACACTTAGACTGGAATTACTGTAAATTTTGCTGCTATACTATCCAGTAGACTAGTTAAAGTTTTTAATAAGCTATACATTTATATTGAAATAATGTGAAGTTAGAGGTTTGTGTTTCTTTACATATTATAGAGAGTACCCCCAATTAGTAGCACACAATAATGTAACGATATTCTGAACTGACTATGCAAAAAAAACAACACTGGTATCGGATGGGGATCGGCTGATACTGAGATTTCAGATATCGGAATCAGAAGAGAAAAAAGTGGTATCGGTGCGTCCCTAGTATTGTGTAGTGACACTGTGCTGTTACAGGTGTGTTGGCCGGCCATGACAACCGGGTAAGCTGTCTGGGTGTAACTGATGATGGCATGGCAGTGGCCACAGGGTCCTGGGACAGCTTCCTCAAGATCTGGAACTAAATGCTGAAGGTGCTTGCAATACAACATGTCCGATACAGTAAGAATCCGCATCAGCTAACACAACCTAAATTCAAACAAGAGACACTTTGTGTTTTTACATGACATTTACATGTGACCTCATATCTCCTGCTATTTTGGCTACGTGAGAACAGAAACAAAATAGGCGCATTTTATGTATCAACTTTCTAGTATTTATTATAATGAAAGTGCATTCAATTAATAATTATAGTTAACAATAATAATGATTAATCATAAAAAGGTTTTTGTATCCTGGGTGATACAAATATTTCAGAGGCTGGGGAGAGGAGCAAAGAGTGAGTCAGTCTGTCAGAATTTTTGTAAAACATTCTGGGCGTCCCTGCAAATACTGAGGTTACATGACTATGTAAACTTTGGCATCAACTCTTCATCTTTATTTAAAAGTAACATGGCAGCATTTTTTGAGAAGGCAGTTGACGAGGCCTTTCAGTGGTATTTTCTTGATTTGACAGATGATGCTGTAAAATTCAAAATAAAGACAATATTTTGAACACATGGGAAAACATGGAAATGTATTATTTGGGCCCTAATGTGTTAGAAATAAAAAAAAAATATATATATATATATATATATATATATATATATATATATATATATATATATATATATATATGTATATGTATTTTTTTTTTTAGTTGTCCTTATTTTTTTGTTATAAAAAAATGTTTTGTTTTTTTTGTAACTTGTTACATTTAATAGAGCAGTAATTATATAATAATACAATTAATTATAATTGATATAACACAGTTTATGCATAGACTTTCTAGTGTATAAGTAATATAATATTCATTAATAATAGTAATTATGTAATAGAATTCATATTTATTACATTATTAATAATTACAATTATTATAGTAATTAAATAATATAATCATTATTATAATTAATAAAATTAAAGTTTACATGATCAACCAACTTGTTGCCATGTAAAGTTGCTTTACATTCTCAATATAAAATGCAAATGAGACTTATCGAAAGACTGATTAATATTCACATTTGTTTTATCTAATTACAATGTGTAAAATGTATACATAAACTTTCAAGTGTGTATTAAAATTAATATAATTAATATACATTAAAGTAATAATAATAATAATAATAATAATAATAATAATAATGTATTTGTGTAATTAATAGAATTAATATTTATTATATTAATTACAATTATTATTGTAATTATTAATTAATACTAATTAATTGTTATTATTAATATAATATAACCATTTTTGCTTGCTGTGTAAAGTTGCTTTATTTTCTCAATATAAATGACAAATGAGACAGTATTTATTATCTAAAGACTATATGTATCTTATCTAATTACAATAATGTATAAAATGTATGCATAAACTTTAATATATATATAATAATTCATATTCATTAAATTAATAAAGTATTTATGTAATGTAATTAGTATTTATTACATTGTTAATAATTGGTACTTATTACAGTTATTAAAGTAGTTGTTGATATATACTATAATTAATAATTATGATAATATACAATTTTTACATGATCAACCAACTTGTGATGTAAAGTTGCTTTATATTCTGAATTTAAATTACAAGTGACTTGCAGTATTATCGAAATACTTTTCAAAATTCACATGTCTCTTATCTTATAAACCTAGTTTATATTATAAGTAATATAATTAATATTCATTAAATTAATAATCATATAGTAATTATGTAATTAATATTTATAACAATTATTAATTACTAATTTTTACAATTATTAAAGTAATTATATACTATTATTTTTACATGATCAACCAACTTGTTGCCATGTGAAGTCGCTTTAAATTCTCAATATAAATGACAAATGAGACTTATCGAAAGACTGTTTAATATTCACATATGTATTTCATCAAATTACAATAATTTCTATAGATATAATATAACTGACATATAGATATTGTAACCAGTATAAAATATAGACCTAGATTTAAATTCTTCTAATATAATTGAAACGTCTTATATCTTTATTGCTGTTAAATTTGAATTGGTAAGATTATTGGACAGAGAGACAGTATGTCTTTTTTGAAAATGCATGTAGCTGTTCAATTTTAATATTGTTAATGGATATTTTTACTGACAGAAATATAGATCTACTGTTTAATCTCTTGTTATACAATGGGAACCTTCTATGAAATACCCCAGTAGCTGTTATACATTTATATCTGTTTAGTGTGAAGCAGTGATTGTGTTTGGCCTAAATAGTTAATCATTTTCTCCTTTTTTGTTTCAGATATCATTTGATCTCCAAAGTTGACTGGAAGACCATTCCAACTTTAGAATGTTAAATCTCACAGCATCGTCAACAAACAAAAACATCTTACAAAACTGACTGACACCACCATGAAAAGAAATAAAACTTCTAAGGGAAAACAAGGTCTTTCCTACACCAAGAAGAGCACAATTTGTTTTATCGCCCAGCTTAAAAAAAAAAAAATTCCTGTGGTATCAAATTAATAACTAAGCATTCCCTCTCGGACCATTCTGTCACCACCCTGTAAGAAAACACAAAAACACTATCATCCCACGCTTATGTATCATGTGTCTAGAGAGCAAATGTTGGAGTGTAATTGTAAAAATTATTTAACTCTCTTTATTTTTTTGTTTCTTCAAACGGTTCTTTTATCTGATAGTTCGTCTTCGATATTTTCCTGCCTATTGTTTCTGTTTTGATATGTTTCTGATTAGAAAAACCTTTTAATCCTGTTATAAAACCATGTGAAAACAAGAGTTATGAATAATGCTGATACTAGACAAGGATGGAAGAGCAGCTTTTTATAAAGATGCCAATCATGTGTTGTTTTTTTAATTTTAATTTTGTGCACTAGGTTGCTCTAGAGGTTGTGTAGTTTTCATAACGTGATTTAAGCGAAAGGAAAAAACGTGCGCCCTCGCGTGAAGTCATAATTCATATTCTTGGGTGACACAAGGGCAGCCCCGAGCAGCTTTCAACTGTTAACCATCGCTGGGCTATTGTCATTTTTCTGGGTAATAACAGCCTTAGCTTTCTAAAAATGTAGTTTAGTTAACTTTTTCTCCATGTGAATCCTGGTCCTTGTCATTAAAGAAAAAAGAAAATGCCATAAAAAAATGCCATATCTCTTTGAAATACTTTGCCATTTCTGAGTCCGAGGTACTCGCGTCATTTTATCCATGATGGCCGTTTGTAAATATGGGTATCTGACTTGCACGTGAATGCAGCATTATATCCTAGCTAATGTTTCTTTCCTGTCTTGTCACAGCTTTGTTTGCACAATAAGAAACTTGACTAGCATTTAAAGCGTTAACTAACCAAGCACATGCCGTTAATCACATTGAATGCTAATTTTAACGTAGAAAATGCGGGAAAAAGTACAAAATGTAAAAAAAAAAAAAAAAAATCAATACAATCCTCTTTCATTGGATTAAAAACTGTTCCGATTAACCCCTTAACTTGTGTTCTGGTCTTACGTTCATATTCTCGGTTACTTTAAGCTTTTTGCTTTAATTCTGATCTGGGGGGGTGGGGGCGTTTGTTTTCAACAGGGTAGGTGTTTTGAAAATTAAACCTTTCGAAGAGCTTTTTTTTTTTTTTTTGCCCAGTTCGAGAAAGAGAACCGATAGCCCTGTCTGTGCTTGGAAATACAGTATACTACTATGTGAATGAAATGTTGTACAAATCAATGTCTGAAAATAATGATAATTCTGAAATTTTTAAGTTAAGCGTTTTATTTCATCTGCCATGAATTAACGTAGTCGCATGCTGTAGAATTTGCTTAAAACAGGCGCTGACGTCTTTAGGCCCACTGACCTGCACCGGGACGGCGAAATCGATAAGAAACAGACATTTTAGAACATTAAAAGTTTGATTCCAAACGTTTTAGACATGCTGTGCATACATCCTTTACTTTTACTGGCAAAGCTATGCACCTGTGTGAGAAATCGAGAGGGAGAAATGACATTTCCTGCAAATCATGGCCATTCTTCCTTGAGAAACCCCTCCGAATGTTTCTGAATTAAATAACAGTTACAAAACTTTCCCATTTGAGAGTCTAAAACCTTTGTGTGAGTTTTCTAAATCAAATGTTCCGAAATCACGACAAACACTTTTGGCTTTTCTTTTAAAACCTTTTTTTAAAATGGCATCTGATATGGCAGAATATTCTGTTCTTTTTCCAATATAAAGATGCACTTTCTTTAATAGTTGTGACTTTTTTTGTTTTTCCCCCTTTCTCTGCGATTAATGTACAATAATTGTGATTGTATTTGTGTGTGCTGCCACCAGTAAAGATTAATTGCAGTTCAATTAAAAATGGATTCCCCTTATTTTCTTTCTTCATTAATAACTGTAGAGCTCAGCACTCCCTATCTCACCTTTTGTAATTAATTTCAGTCTGTTGGTGTACCACAGAAAGCTGGATGCAACATAGATACTATAATAAAATGTACTGTTATTTAAGATGTAATAAAAACAAGTTTGAGATGTCTCTGATGTTCTGATGTGTTGGTAGAGCGTTTGCGGCGCCAGAAAGTACATTTAGTAAAAGACGAGTTAGCGGTTCCTCATTCTTTAAGACTTCCTGGTGTAAGTGACCACCACCATCATCTATTAAATTTTAAGTGAATGTTCCAGGTTTAATACAAGGTAAGCTCAGTCGACAGTGTTTGTGGCATAATGTTGATTACCACAAAAATTATTTTGACTCGTCCAATCTTTTCTTTAATAAAAAAAGCAACAATTGAGGTTACAGTGAGGCACTTACAATGTGCTAATTGTACGAGTAACGTCGGGGCAGGTCTCTCTTAACAAACGGGGCCACAGACACACAATTGTACAGTTTTCGAGAAAGTTGTATGAATGGCTTATTTATAGTTGTCTCTGCATATTAAATTTGCTGAAAGCGAATTTTGTTTTCCTACTCCCTGAAAGATATTAAATTCGTGAGATGTCGCACCTGTCTCTGTGACCGCTCTATACTCTGTAAACGGCAAACAAAAATGTGTCTGCGAACACAGACTCTTGACGCTTTCTGCCTGTCAATCATTTTGCGCGTTCTCATAGTGTTGTAGTTGCAGTACAACAGTGCCCGCCCACTTTTTCAGCCATCTGGGTTCTGGAAGTATTTTCCCCATTCATTTCTTCCGTAGACTTTATAAAATCCTTCATAAAACAGTTGTGAGGCATGAACAAAACCAACCAGCTCCGAGGAGATTCACAACATCGCAAACTTTGTTTTGAGACAAAAGTATTTGAAATTCAGACATAAAGACAAAGGTACAAGGCTGTGTACTTATTGTCTTTCACGAGGGCACAAACTACAATCCCATGAAGCATTGCAAATGATGTCATTGAATAAAATACTATGGGAAAATATAAAAATATAGATTTTAGGTTGTTTATTATAAGTATAGAAACAATATATTTTATGTTTATTGCAAAATATTCCAATATGTACAAATATAAGTAGTTTAAGAGTCCGGCGAGACTGACTCGATTACGTCATTCACGCTGATTCATGGGAGCGCCTGGTCGCTCCGAGGCACGTTTTCTGGGTTTCATTGTCTGCGGTAGTCTGATTGGTGGATCTTTCTCTGTTGTACCATGAGTAATGTAGTTGTTTACCATGAATACTGTTATCAAACACTATTTTTAAACAGTGAAGTAAAATGTATGCAAACTGATGGCTTCAACAGAAAGCAAATACCATCGATGAACAACCTCATAGCTCACGGTAGGTCTGTCTTTAAAGATTTACAAGTTATCATTGAAAATCAATTCGTCTATTGGATAAATTAATGGGATTTTGAGTCTTAATGCCATTTTTATGCCATGTTGCTCATAACAGTAGTCAGTTGAGGGCGCTATTTTGCTTCTGTTGTCGGTGTCAATAAAGCTCATTTGGCGTATTTGGAGTGCAGGATTTTGGAAAGAGGGGGCGTGGCTTATCCAAAACCTCAATTTTTGGAAATTCCAGAATGGCTAAAAATACAGCACCTTTAAAATGGGATTGGAGGAAGTATTTTAACCCTGAAAAAGTTGCATAGTTCAGCTTTAAGTTCTTTGGTAAATGCACAGTTTTGTAGTTAGCTCAGCTCTAAATTAATTGATTGGCTAGAAATGACTCTTTTTGAGGGTAATCTCTACTAAATGATTTAAAGTCCTAATCCTGTACTAACGAACTTCTGCAAATATTGTGGAAATTCTTTGGTCAAAAATGTGACCAATGTGACTTTTCACATTGGAATTATGGTTGTTATTATTGTTATTTTAATAAAGTGGGAAAAGCAAAATAATAAGCTAACATAAATTACCATCACAGCTGTATAAACACAAGTACTTCAGTGGAAACATCATCGCTGTGTCTTAGAGGAGCTTCTTGCTTGTATAGACAATATACTGCAGTTAACTGAGAGATGCACTTTGAGTCCCTGTTTTGGTAGTGTACTTAACCCGAAGGTCTGTGTGCTTCACTATCCAACAGCTGGAGTGAGTAAGTGGCCATTACTTTTCTTGAGAAATAAGATTTTCAAGAAGAACAGCTGTTGTGGAGGCTAAAAACTTCTCTAGGTCCTAACTTATAATTTGGGACCTGTCTGTTTTGTAGTTAATAATTAGTTTCACATGTACTGCGGCGTTATTAACCCTGGAATCTTCATCTTAAGACTGCTTGAGACCACATAAATGTGTCTGGGTCTTAAACCTCAAAAGCCTTGGTCTGGATCTGGGTCTTGACCAATGGTATGGCATGCTTATATTTACTTTAATGTCAGAACATACCAAATTTAGGCCAACATTTTGCAAGTGCATACTGTACGTGTCTAAGATCATGTGTTAGATAATGCTACTACAAGATTTCAACACCTGCATTCCTTACGGATCCTTTTAAGGTCTTCCTTGTTACCTCTTATTATGCAATACATGAGTTTTGGAGGAATGGAACTTGGTTTTATCTTTAAAAGAAGTAGACAAACATAATACCTTTTATTATTAGCTGTACCTTTAACTGAGTTACACTCAGTGGCCACTAAATTATCTCACGTGCCCATTAATGCAAATAGCCAATGGAGGCAACTCTTATGTTCAGTAGGTTTAATATTTTCTCAGACCAAACATTAAAAGTAGGAAGAAATGCAATCTAAGTGAGTAATTGCAGTTAATGTGGCGGAACAGCAAATTTGCAGCAACTGGGTGATGCTATCATGCCAACGTGGATGAAAATCTCTAAGCAATGTTTCCTGCCCCTTGTTAAATCCATGTCAGGGAAGAATCCAGACTCTTCTGGAGGCAAAGCTGGGTTTTACTGGGTGTAAATAGGTTGTGTATATTTTTGTTTTGTTTTTATTAACATGTTATTAAAAATGTAATATGTTCTAAGGTGGTCAAAATGTTTGGGTGATTACTGTAGCAGACACGTGTGCTTTAGTAGCTCTGCCAAATATCTGTTTTCTCTTTGTTTGTTCCTCCCTTTCTGTAAAGGAAGTGATTTTACAAGCCAAATTAATCCATTTCTCACAGATCTATTCCTGTTTCTTAAGATGAGAAGTTTTAAATATTCAAGAGACGCCACAGTCTAGATTTCACTTCCTTTGGAAGCAGATATGAGTAACAGAAAAATACTATACAAAGACACAACAAGATCTTGAGCATTGCTGTGTTCAAAATTAAAATCAACGTTAGTATGGTAGACTACGTTTTTAGCGTGACAAATGAACTAAGTAATGTTAGCTATGATTTTTAATATATACTGCCTGGCCAAAAAGAAGTTGCAGTTTGGATTTAAAAAAGCAGATACTTAAGAGCCTATGATTGGGTCATTATTGCAGTGATTAATATGTTTCAGCTGGCAACAATTTTTTTAACCCTAACTGATGCAGTGTGTATCTTCTCATTTCTTAAGATGTATCCCATGGTCGTGGAAAAGCTGTTACTGTGTTTCAGAAGAGGCAAATGATTGGCCTGCATCAAGCAAAGAAAACAACTAAGAAGATTGTTGAAATCACTGGAATTGGGTTAAGAACTGTTCAACGCATTATTAAAAACCTGGAAGGATAGTGGTGAACTGTCAGCTTCGCAGAAGAAATGTGGTCGGAAAAAAATCTTGAATGATCATGATTGGAGATCACTAAAATGCTTGAAGTCACATCGTAAAAAATCGACAGTAGAACTCACGGCTATGTTTAATAGTGAAAGTAAGAGCATTTCCACACACACAATGTGACGAGAACTTGCAGGACTGGGACCAACAGCTGTGTGGCCACAAGAAAGCCACTTGTTAGTGAGGCTAATCGAAAAAAAACGACTTCAATTTGCTATAGGGAGAGTAAAGTTTGGACTGTGGAGCAATGGAAAAAGGTCATGTGATCTGATGAGTCCAGATTTACCCTATTCCAAAGTGATGGGCACGTCAGTGTAAAAAGGGAAGCACATGATGCCCCCATCATGCATAGTGCCCACTGTAGTGTTGAGGCAGTGTTATGATCTGGGGTTGCTTCATTTGGTCAGGTCTTGGCTCAGCAATGTTATGCAGCCATAAAATGAAGTCAGCTGACTACCTGAATGTACTGAATGACCAGGTTATCCCATCAATGGAGTTTTTCTTCCCTGACGGCACGGGCATTTTCCAGGGAGACAATGCTAAGATTCATCGGGCTCAGATTGTGAAAGAGTGGTTCAGAGAGCATGAGGAATCATTTTCACACATGAATTGGCCACCACAGAGTCCTGATCTTAATCCCATTGAAAGTCTTTGGGATCTGCTGGAGAAGACTTTACGTGTGGTTTGACTCTCCCATCATCAATACGAGATCTCGGCCAGACACGAATGCAACTCTGGACAGAAATACATTTTGTGACGTTGCATAAGGTTGTCGAAACAATGCCATGATGAATGTGCACCGTAATCAAAGCTAAAGGCGGTCCAATGAAATATTAGAGTATGCACATTTATTTTATTTTTTTTGGCCAGGCAGTGTATTTCTTGACTGATTATTTGATTGGACTGCAAAGAGTTAAAACAAATTTTTACACAAAATTGGATTAAAATGCAAAATAACCATTATTATTTCCGAGATGATAATTGATGCCAATTGAACATAATGAGGTCAAGTGACAACACTGAGCGTGTTTACCTGCATGTTCTTACACTGATTATGCCTAATAAGTCGACAACGTGTGTGGTCATGTAAACGCATTAAACAGCTATCTTTTATCAGTGTAAGTGTAACGGAAGCCAGCTGGTACATGTGTAAACCTCACTCCACAGGCCTCAAGGCACAATAGTGACTGACGCTAGAGGCTTTAGCCTCCTCGTTAGCACGCCCGCCTCCTATGCCAGCTGACGCCGGTTCGAATCCCGCTCAAGCAGGACCAGTTACATAATGTCATAAAGTGCGCAAGTATAAACCAATGGACATGGGTATATTTTTGCCCATTACCCCAATTTCGTGTTGCATGTAAACACCTTTATCTGTATTTTTACTGGCTTATCCACTTTACAGTGTTGTGCTCATGCCTCTTTATGGTTCAATGTCAAAAGCAGCATAAGCGGGTATAAAAAAGGTGGATGGATGGATATTTATTTATCCATCAATACATATTATGTGTGATGTTGTGTTTAACTTGTTTTAATAATTAATTAATTAAACAATGGTCCAGAACAAGACATAGATTGAAGATTAATTGATGTACATCAAGGTACAGAAAGGATATCAGTATGTAAGAGATCAGGAGAACATTAAGGAACGTTCTCCAAACCTGCAGGGAACGTTCTATTTCCGTAAAAAAAAAAAAAAAAAACTTTCCTGGCGAACCAAGTGAGAACGTTAGAATGTCCATTCTGGTAACCAAAAATTAACAGTAATAAATAGCCATGCGCACATCAGCAGGTAAGAACACAACGCGAAATCGGGGTGGCAAAAATCTATGCGTGCTGATCATTTTTGCTTAACCATTTATGACCTTACTCCGGTAAAGGAATGCCGTGGTGTTTACCTTAACTTACACATTGTCGGATTATTAAGCAAAGGGCGGTCATACTATACTTTGTGCTCCATTAACTCTCATTCAATGCATCTGAACGCGGGAGACCAGAAAGCAAATATGCGAAGAAATTTTGTACAATGCTGCATCCAAAAGTTCAAGCTTTTTATTTTATTTTTTATTACAGAACTTATATATACATACATACATACATACATACAAGATCAGGGAAATGAAGCATGGTTGTATCTCTTACAATGAACAATCATAACGACAGAAACAGAAAACAAATATTATGGATTTGCAGACATCAAAATATGAAAGTATATTAAAAAAAAATTTAAAAAAAAAGCTCAATAATAAGGTTAAATCATATCTTTGAATAAGTCAAGTTCAAGCTTGGTGAACTCTGAATTGTGAATTCTTACGACGAGATGATGCGTGGCCAATAGAAAATCGAAACGTCACATGGTGACCACTTAGCTCAATACAAAGAATACATATTTTAAAGCTAAGTGGTTTTTTGCTGCAGGAAAGTGCGTAGACAATATATTTTAAAATTTTTAATATAATATTATTTATTTGTGATGTATTGTTTACGTACACCAGAAGCCCTCCCGCGTGACATCATATCCTGGTCGGTTGTGTTGTACGAAAAAAATTTGCACGCTCAAAGCCTAGCGTGACCGCCCCTTTAATCAATATAAGATCATACTAGAGTTGCCACCCATCCCGTAAAATACGAGATTGTCCCATTCATTTAAAGATGAAATGATGTGTACCATACTGAATCAATACGGGACTCGATTTGTCCCATATTTAAGCTGTTCTGATGGCATCACAGCGAAATCATTCAAGATCGTTAAATTAACATTGATATTCATTGGAAATTTTCAAGTAGGTATAGCTGCAGGCCGGAGACCTCCAAATGGGAGTGGAACCTCCCAAAGAGGGCAGGGTTACTCCAGAAGGGGGCATGGTTATTCCAAAAGGGGGGTTGTGCCAACTCCAAAATGGGGTGTCACTTCCACTCACGGTTAAGATTAGGGAAAGGGTTAGGTAAGGGCAATGGTGTAGATTTGGCTTGAACATTTGAGGGTTGCAGCATGAAGCATTTATATGTTTCCATTAATAATGGTATAAATATTGGGGGGGGTTGTATGTGATTGTTTTGATTATGGGGGGTTACCTCCCCCCCATCCCCCCCCGGAATCTTCAATGGCTGTTTGGAGCTCCCGCCTCTTTTTGGAGCAATGCCTGTAGCTATGTCCTTCTTGAAATTTTGCCTACGGTGGGTAAGGAACAGGGTTGGGAAGGTTACTTTTAAAAAGTATTCCACTACAGATTACAGAATACATGCTGTCAAATGTAATCTGTAACGTATTCCATTCGATTATTCAAAGTCAGTAACGTAATATAAATACTTTGGATTACTTCTTCAGTACTTGCAAATTTTTCACTTGCTTTGACTATAAATAAGTAAATAAAGTAAGAAAATTCACTTAAATTTATCTTGTTTTAAGGATTTTCTTATATTTTTTACAGAAAAACAATATTTAAATCCTCATTAAGAATATGATTTTTGCAGTACATCTTTTCTCTAATATCAAAGGTCTTACTAGAGAAAAAAAAAGTTATGCTCCAACGTGCACTTTTGTCATAGATATATTGGTTGTAGCTTTTCTATATGATGTTAAAGGCTACATTGGTTAGCATTTCTTGTAAAAATACCCTAACCTCATAAAAAACATTGACAAGGCGTGTAATCGTGTATTTAATGGATTTATGTTTATTAGTATTCCACAACGAACATAGCCCATTTCACACTGTTAAGGTCAGTAAAACAAGTCATGTTACTAAATTAAATAGTAATAGTAGTACTATAAGAAGACAAATAATAAGCAACAAGTAATTAGAGATTTTATTGAAACAGACTTTATATATGGCCTTCTGCACATAGTGCTTACAAATGTTTTTACATGCAGTTTTCAAAATTGTAAAGAAATAAACAATAAAATGGAAAGACATTTTAAATGTCAAAGATAGTAAAATGTACAAAAGTATTGTGGTAAAAGGATGCCTTCATGGATGCTTTGAGATGGTATTGATAATACTGGCCTTTACATATACAATCAGAAGGCTAAAAATAAATACAAAATTAAATCAATAATGCACTGTGATGCACTTAATATTAATATTTCTGCAAATTTGCTTTAGAAAGATTCCTTTAATTCATTTACATCAGCGAGATAAAATGCAGGTTTAAAGACCAATAATTTTTTCTGTGCAAGGATTTTGATCTTCTGAAACAGCCAGTGTATGCCTTCTAAATAATAACCATGCAGAATTACACGCTCTTCCTGTCACACTAACTGCAGTTAAACTGAGCCAAGTTCCAGCTAATTTCCTCTTGAATGAGGGAAACCGATAATACAGTGTTTTGCAGTAATTGTTGTTTTGACTGAATATTTAGTTGTCTAAGAGCAATCTAGTGTGAAATTCTTATTGTCTGAACTTATCTGATCCAATAACATGCGATGACTGATTTCTGATGTGCAGATAAATATTTTAAAGTGTGCATTCTACAGAACATCAAATATATAACCCTAAGTATGAGCAATAGATGCTTGCCTTATTATTATAATGCCATACTTCTTGACAAAGTGTCCTGAGTATCTGAACTCTCAACAGTTCTTTGGTTTGTCTTTAGTTTGTGGTGAAACTCGATATGCCCTTATCTGAAGTACCACATCTGAGCAAGGTCTAAAAAATAGCCACATACTCAATTGATTAGACTTTCACTTGAGAACTGAGAGAAAACAAAGCAATGGAAGAAAACAAAGGTGCTTTGAGTTGAGTTGTCCATACAGTTTCTTATTCAGCTGAGTTATAAAGACATCTAACCTGTAATCTCTTCTCTTCTTCCTCTTTATATAGTGCAACTTTCCTCTTCTACTACAAATCACTGACACATTTTCCCTTGTCAGTCACCAATGCTTTTCTGCTTTTCTGAGTCTCCAAGTTCAACTTTACATTTTATTTTATTTGCCCCTTAAATTACATTTAAGGGTAGGGTCCAACAGGGCTAAAGGCCACCTCTGGGGAAAAAGGCACTTTTGAAATTGCTTTCTCCTAAAACACTAAATAGCAACAAAAGCTACAACAGCACATTCCTTAAAGGATTAGTTCACCCAAAAATTTAAATTCAGTCATTGTTTACACACCCCTGTGTTGTTATAACCCTATATTACTTTCTTTTCTTTTCTTAACACAAAGGGAGAAATTGTGAAAAAAAAAAAATAATAATAATTGTGCTTGGTGGTTTCATACAATGGCAGTTTATAGTGACCACCTCTTCAAGCTTTATAAGAACACAAAAGTATAATTCAGAAGTCTAATAAATTATTCCATGAGACTCATTATTGTTATGAAAGCATACGATAAGTTTTGCTGAGAAACAAACCAAAATCTAATGTATTATTTAATGAAAATGTTCACTGACCATTGATCTCCTGTGCGCGTTCATGATTGGGCACTAGAGCAACAGTTCACGCAGCCCCCTCGCGACATTGGGGCGTTCAGCTCGTTTTGTTTATCTAAAAACAGGTCCTCCACAGTGATAGTGACAACAGAACACAACACAGCTGCACACAAAACAGAGAGCAGAACTTACTAAACATGTCTGAGTTTGTAGTCAAAGAATTGATGCATTTCTATGCCCAGCCTTATTTTTTTGAACGAAGTATTCGGAAATCAAACATAGAGGAGGCTACAGGCAGCCACAGTCACACCATGTCCTGACGGCAAACAACACGTGATAAAAGGTATATTTTCTATGGTATTCAGAGTTTTTGTCCTAACCAGCAGTGATGAGTGACGGTACATTCTATCGATCGCTTGTTTTCTATTTTCGGTATCGCGTGGGTATCTCCAAAAACTTTTTAAAAAATAAGGCTGGGCATAGAAATGCATCAATTCTTTGACAACAAACTCTTCAGACATGTTTAGTAAGTTTTGTTCTCTGTGTTGTGTGCAGATGTGTTGTGTTCTGTTGTCACTATTACTGTGGAGGAACTGTTTCTTGAAAAACAAAACGTTTTCGTCTGAACGGCCCAATGTTGCGAGGGGGCTGCGTGAACAGTTGCTCTCGTGTCCTATCATGAATGCGCAGAGGAGATCAAAGGTCAATGAACATTTTCACTAAATACATTAGATTTCAGTTTGTTTCTCACCAAACCTTATCGTATGCTTTCATAACAATCATGAGTCTCATAGAATCAATTATTAGACTTTTACTTTTGTGTTCTTTTGAAGCTTGAAGAGGTGGTCACCATAAACTGCTATTTTATGACATTACTGAGCACAATTTTTTTTTTTTTTTTTTTTTTTGACAATTTCTCCCTTTGTGTTGAGAAAAAGAAATAAAGTCATATAGGGTTATAATAACACTGGAGTAAACAATTACTGAATTTTCATTTTTGGGTGAACTATCCCTTTAACACCTATTTGCCACTATGCACTACAGAAACAAAAATTTCCCTGATCAAACAGTTCATTGAGTAAAGTGTCTAAAGGTTGAGGTAATTTAATATTTAATAATTTTATAAATGTTGCAAATGTACAGTAGGTAGCTAATTAAGATCACATTTGTTTTGAGACAAAATGCTTATTTGGTTTTGTTCAAGGTGATTAAATAATAAAAATAAAAATTAATTACTGTTCAATAAGTGAAAGAATATCGCAGGGACTAAAGGCCCCCCATAAAAATAATAGATTTGTTTTGAAGAATGTTCATAGTGGACTCACACTGACTGATCCAATCACAATGGAGATTATTTTGTTTATGGAATTCTTGAGATGTTAGGAAATGAACAGGAAATGGTGACCCTTTTCTAAAGTGGTTATTTTGAATAACCATTATCTTCATTTGTTACAAAAAAAAACCCCCCAAAAAAAGCAACTTGCTGTCTGAAAAGTATATGCATAAGTTGAGAAATGTTTCACTATAACTAATGCTCCTATAGAGGTGTGGGTAAAAGGCCCCCTCGCCATCTTTCTTTTCAAAACAACATTATATTGCTCCATAAATATTCAATGAAAAGAAATTCATTCTTGGTACACTTTTTCCTTAAGGCGTGCCTTTACCTCCATTGTACCCTATATTATTTCTAACCACATAACACAGCGAGTCATCCATTTATGGATTCATTTGAGTGTCAATGAATTGAGATTTCTCAATTTCAACAATTATGTCTGTTTTAAAATGAAATCAATTCATCATCAAATACAAAAGTATCTAAAAAAATGCATAAGATCATAACAAAATAAATGCTCCATTAGTGTACATTCTTAATAATGGGCTGTTCTCTTCATGGTACATTTTTAAGTAATCTAACATTTTGTAATTTTTCATCAGTGCAGATTTGACTGTATTTCATGAAAAAACACTTCATATTAGCTACACATTCAGCAACACTGGCCACTGAGACAGTGAATACAGATACCTACAAGCAACAGGTAACTACGCCCATGACTAGATAGGCCTAGAATAGAAAATGATCAAATATATAAAATGTTTCATAACAGATAGCAGATGGCAACAGGGATTTTTTGAACCCAGTCTCATAACAAGTCATAATAGTACGAGATGGCGAAATCGTAAACAACTTTTACTCCAAAAAATAAACAAACCATCCAACGATGGTAATACGATTTATACTGTATTAACGCCAGAACCGCAGCGCTTTCCAGGGCTTGGGCCCCTACACTGAAAAAAATTACTAGTTTAAGATTTACTTACATTTTATTTCGCCAGTTTTTGCACAAACTTTTTCTAAGTTCATTTTAATGGTAGAAAATTAAGTAAAATCTCCTTCATGACATAATATTGATTACAGTTAGTGAGTAAATGTAACTTAAACATTTCAGTTAATACAGTAACTTAGAAATCTGATGTACATGGTACCTAAATTATCTTCGTAAAATGTAAACAATAATTTTGTTAGAACATATCACATTTTGAACTTCCTGTATAAACACGTTTAATCATGTACCACGTGACATGACATCCGAAAGCCTACCACAGGAAAGAAATAAGATGCAGAGCTGTGCACACAGACCTAAACACTTGGTGCACAAAACACAATGAAGGTAACAATTAACAGATAATTTTTATCATGAACGGGTAATTTTGAGTAGAAAATTAACTTCAGACTTAACAAAACAAGAGGTTACCAAATGTAACAACAAAATAAAAAAACTATCAAAATAAAAACCGGCGTAAATAAACTTGCAAACAGTGTAACCATGCAAGCTCATTAATTATTTAAGCATGCAACGAACTCTAAATTTACTTAAATTACCAAATTGATTAAAAACGACAAGGTTTTCTACTTTAAGATTGAACATGATGACACATTGTAAAGATAACACACAATCATATATAATATTTACATATAAGCTAGAGCATAAACTTTTATACACTGGCGGCCAAAAGTTTGGAATAATGTACAGATTTTGCTGTTGGTTCTTTAATTCACCAAATTGGCATTCAACTGATCACAAAGTATAGTCAGGACATTACTGATGTAAAAAACAACACCATCACTATTTGAAAAAAGTCATTTTTGTTCAAATCTAGACAGCAGCCATCACTCCAACACCTTATCCTTGAGTAATCATGCTAAATTGATCATTTGGTACTAGAAAATCACTTTCCATTATATCAAACACAGTTTAAAGCTGTTTGGTTCATTAAATGAAGCTTAACATTGTCTTTGTGTTTGTTTTTGAGTTGCCACAGTATGTAATAGACTGACATGTCTTAAGGTCAATATTAGGTCAAAATTAGCAACAACAACAACAAAATAAAAAAATAAAAACTTTCTCTAGAAACTCATCAGTCAATCATTGTTTTGAGGAATGAAGGCTATACAATGCTTGAAATTGCCAAAAAACTGAAGATTTCATACAAAGGTGTACACTACAGTCTTCAAAGACAAAGGACAACTGGCTCTAACAAGGACAGAAAGAGATGTGGAAGACCAGATGTACAACTAAACAAGAGGATAAGTACATCAGAGTCTCTAGTTTGAGAAATAGACACCTCACATGTCCTCAGCTGACAGCTTCATTGAATTCTACCTGCTCAACACCAGTTTCATGTACAACAGTAAAGAGAAGACTCAGGGGTGCAGGACTTATGGGAAGAATTGCAAAGAAAAAGCCACTTTTGAAACAGAAAAACAAAAAGAAAAGGTTAGAGCGGGCAAAGAAACACAGACATTGGACAACAGATAATTGGAAAAGAGTGTTATGGATCTTAACCCCATTGAGCTTTTGTGGGATCAGCTAGACTGTAAGGTGCGTGAGAAGTGCCCGACAAGACAGACACATCTATGGCAAGTGCTACAGGAAGTGTGGGGTGAAAGGTCACCTGAGTATCTGGACAAACTGACAGCTGGAATGTCAAGAATCTGCAAAGCTGTCATTGCTGCACATGGAGGATTTTTTGATGAGAACTCTTTGAAGTAGTTTTAGAATTTCTGAATTTTTTTTTTTTTTTGTTTTTCAAATTGTAATAGTAATTTTTCACATTATGAATGTCCTGACTATACATTGTGATCAGCTGAATGCCACTTTGGTGAATAAAAGTACCAATTTCTTTCCATAAGTGCAAAATCTGTACATTATTCCAAACTTTTGGCTGCCAGTGTATATTTGAATTAAGTATGAAGAATTTACTTAATATTTTCAAGTTCACACTTTAACTTATTCAATGTAGAAAGTACTTAATCTTTTCTGCTATATTTACTTCACCACAAAATCTTTTGTGTGTGTGTGTATCTCGAGGTGAACCCATAAATAAAGTTCACAAAGAAAGAGAAACATTGAGGTTTTGTATAAGCGTTCAACCTAACCCTCACCCTAACCCAGGGGTGTCCAAAGTCCGACCCGCGGGCCATCTGTGGCCCTCCGACTGCTCCGATGCGAGAGACTTTAGAAATAGAACAGAATTAGGCCTGCTATGGAGAAATTATATGAAATTCATATTCTGGGCACTAGTTGTAGCTATCATGTGCAGCCGCTATTCACAGCGTATCATCTCTGCAAGTGCGTTCTGTGTCGTCACCAGCTTCATCCACGGGCAGAGTTCAACAGGAGTTTGGAATACTCTTTATTTTCAAGGATGAAGGGCCCAGCAGAAAGAATGATGCATTTATTAAAGGACTGAAATCAGGTTAGATATTTTACTCATGTACTTGTTCTTGTTAAAATGTCCTGATACCTCACATCATACAACCGAGTAGAGCTGCTGTTGTGCAAGCGGCTGAACAGAGTTTACTGAGCGTGCACAGAGATGCACGAACCGAGTATATTCTTCCAGAACGTCCTCTGTAGCACTGGGAAGTATACTGTAATTAATTGGTTCGTTCTGATATTTTTTTGAAACAAAACAAATTATTAACGGGCTTCCCAGCGCCATTTGAGTGAGGATGTACTGTAGAAGAGAGCGCTTAAAACACTTGCACATCTGTGCCTGATGCGCGCGCTCAGCTTGCACATGGACGTCTACAAAATAAAATAATATTTGTAAATCAAGTAACAACAGAACAGAAGTTATAATTGTATATCTATAAAGAGAAATTCCTTGAAAATAAAGAGTAGTTCCTTGCATCACAAAGTGATAAAATGAAATCTGATTCTGATAATTGTGATGGGTCACACCCAACACTCAGTAGCAGGTCTGTTTGTTCTTTGCAGTGCCACTGAATGGACATCAAAAACATAAAAATGTGAATGAGTATAATATTTTGTATAAGATGCGTCACTGTTCCATTATAAGAGTTCTTTGTGAGTGAAATACCCTATCATTTATTTACATGTAGGGCCTACACAAGCATTCCATAGAGCACAAATTATGATTAAAACTTGCATAATATTAAGTGTACAATATAAAGATTATGCATAGTGGCAATCTAGTAGCTTCTAGCCATTTTTTTTAATTATTACAGTGATGTGGCCCGCGGCTCCTTATTTTTTTCTGCCATGATTTCAATTAGGAAAATTACTTTAGTGTACCATAGAAGAAATAAAACATTGGGTTTTAAATAAGACGAGGGGAGTGTTACAGGTTTATCGTATAAATAAAAATGAGTACCAAAATTTGTTCACTGACGTTTCCTTTCTTAAATAAAGTGTTGGATAGGAGGCTAGCTAAAATGCTTTAGTATGAGTAATTCGATATCTAGTAATTTCTCCATCTCATACAAATTATCATGAGACCGTGTTGCATTTTTTGATCATACTTTTTAAATATCTGGGGCAGTTTTGTCACTTTCTGTGTCATTTTTATCTTGAGACCTACTTAATTTTGGGGCCTGCACGCAACCATTATCCTTCTTTTTGTTTAGGGTCTGACAGCTGTCTAGGGAAAATGGACAGTCTTGGCATGAGTCAATGGAGCTTTGGCGTCTTGTTCTCTGCCAGGTGCCTGAATGACTCCTGCGACGAAAAGATGGGTAGAATGAACTCTGGTTGAACAAACTCAGCGTTCCTCGATCTGAAGCTCTGCAGATGGCCGTACGGAAGGTCTCGCCTGCAAAGTAGTACAGTAAGGGATTGAAGCAACTATTGGATGCTGCCGTGCAAAGCGAGATGACCAGAACTCTTTGGAGATCCTCAATGACCTGGCAATCCTTGCCTGAAACAATGGCATAAAGATGGACCGTGCGGGCAACGTGGTATGGTAGAAAACACAGCAGAAATGTACTTAGGACAACAGCAATCAAATACACAGAGCGTCGTCGATTGTTGTGCTTCCGATTCCCAACTTTCCATCCACTGATGAGTTTGCTTATGATGCATCCGTAGCAGGCTAGAATTGTTATGAAAGGAAAGACAAATCCAAACAGAACTCCCACATAATTCAAGTCCAATATTCGCATCCAAGACTTGCTGGTCCCAGGTTCAAAGCAACGTGTTTTCCCCTCGCGATGCAAAGTTCCTGTCATGAGGAACGGTGATGACAATCCAGCCACAAAAATCCAGATGCCAAAGCATATTAGGCTAGCTCTGCGCACCGTGACCAAGGTCTTGTTGCGGATTGGGTGTACTATGGCGATGTACCGCAACACACTTAGGCCTGTAAGAAACAGTACACTGGTGTAGAGGTTAAGGTAGAAGGAAAATACACACCAGCGACAAAGCCAGTCTGCAAAGTCCCATTCACCGCCCCTAAAGTAGTAGACCAGGCGCAAGGGCAATGTCAATGAGAAGCCAACATCCGAAATGGCCAAGTTAGTCATGAACACAGTGTTGGCAGTCTTCTTAGGAGTAAGACATAGAAACACAAAAAGAGCTATGAAGTTGCTGATAAATCCAATAGGCAATACGACACTGTAAGTGACTGTGTACGCCAAATATTTGAAGTCTTCGCTGTCATTACATTTCCGGTTGATTGGTCCTGGTGTCGACTGGTTGGTGAAGTTGGACCAAGGTTCTGAAGTGAGCACAAGAGCTAGAAACAAAATGGTTTGCATTTACAAATTAAACAATTGCATTAACAGCTTTTGCAGAACAAAGGCAGCGCATGCTGATAATGTGAATAAAGAGGTGGCATTAGCTGTTAGAGTCAAGTCATTGCTTAACAATAGCTTACCAAACCAGGAAAGAACCGTGTGTTTATTTAAAAGACCATAATTCCCATCAATGCTCCGGTTCCCAGTTGATAATGCCATCCATGGAGGTTTAATACATAGACATTTGGTACTATCAGCAAAACTCCAAATGGGTGGTTAGTTGACATGTTCTGAAGTATAACATGATTTTTCAATCTAAAACTTGAAACATCATTTTTCTAATTCATTTATAATAAGAATACAAGCAGTTTTGAACCTTAATAATAGAAAGACTGCATGGAAAATGTCTACTTTTAATAATTCATATAATATGTCACACCACATGACTATTGAAGTGAACCACAAAAAAGCTAAAATGTGATTTTTGGTTGGGGGTGAGGGGGTGCTTGATAATTTCGCTTGGGTTGGTCATCCTTGATCGTGTTTCCATGTTGGTCCAGGGAGCATCAAAAGTTTCAGGGGGGAGGGCACAAGGAAAATCTAGCGGGGCAATGACCCCCCTCCCAGACCAGGTCATGATTTAAATGGGGAAAAACTTAAATTAAGATGAGTTACAGCATCTAAAATATACACTTTCCCTTGATGTTAAAAAGAAAGTTCATGTCCGTTATTTGTCAACTACAAATATCATTATTTATTCAAAAAGGCTGTTGTTATTAGTAGCCCCATCCATAGGTTATATGCAAAACATATGTAAATTATATTCTTCAACGCCTGGACTCCAGTTACACTCTTAAAAATATTTAAATGACAGCTGTAAATAGACAACTGAAGAAAAGAAGAAAAAAAAAACACACAGACCATTGTCCTGCATAAAGAAATACATTGTTAATTATTAATATGATTAACTAGCCAGTATTCTGGAAGTAACTAAACTTGTTCTGATGTGCTATTGTCAAAATTTATAGTATGGAAAAAATACAGTTGGGCTGCATTTCACTGGAAAAACAAATGAAGTACATTTAACAAGTTTGCTCTTGCCAACATGATTTTCACGAAAGGTACCATGTTATTACCATGGTGTTTTGAACACGTTACCATGGTAATTCTGTTTGTGACATGTACCATGTTACTATGATATTCTTTTAAATACCTTTGAGTACCACATAAATATCATGTGCACTGTATATGAATATGGTAATCATTCAGAACAATAATAGCTAATATTGGCTAATAGTACCATAGGCTATAATTACAATCAATAGTATTTTTTGGAGTACTAATTTAAATATAAATAATTATATATATATATATATATATATATATATATATATATATATATATATATATATATATATATATATATATATATATCAATGTCATGAAGCGCAATGTACCTCAAAATACTGTAAAACTCACCTGTCATTCTCTCTTCCATCCTCTGTCCATCCTCCTTTAAAAGTTTTATGCATGAGAGCGTTATGCAAAAAATGTCAAACTGTTCCTCCCTCACAAGTTTCAAGTGTTTGCTTCCTTTATAATGGCCATAAATAGTGTTGCCTGTGTTCCATCTTTGATTACACTGCCGTCTAACACCAATTTTACGTGGTTTTCTTCTTTGAGGTAAGTGAAAGGAGTAAGGTCCGAATCGCGAACGAATCGTTCTTTTGAATCAGTTCTTTTTAAAGATTCGTTCAATTCGCTCAGGGTTTGTGATTCATACCACAGTCAAGGAAGCATAGGAGTTTATAACTGTGAGGTGAGTGGCATTTTTGAACTATAAACAACATAGCAATCGACGCAATCTAATCGAAAACACAGTAGCCAAATAAATAGTAGAATTTAAATAAAACGTATTTTGCCACGAAAGTAACTGCCGTGCGGCAACTTCTAGGGACGCTTTGAGTGATGACTTAGAATCGGTGAATCGTTTCTTTGAACCAATGCATTGTAATGAACCGTCCGAACGAAAATCCGAACGATTCGCTATAATGAATCGGACTTCTAAAAACAAAAAAAACAACAAAAAAAAAACAACAAAAAAAAAAACAACAACAACAACAAAAAAGAATTCAAGAGAAACCACACCTTCAGGTGAATGCTTTCCATTGCAAGATTTCACTTTTAGCAGAATGAGTGGGCTCTGCCTGTTTATTTTGCGAATAACTTCCTCTGCCTTAATGTGTTTCTATTCTGTAATTGACGTCATGTACAACAGTTATGTTTCCTGTTTTCCTGTCCCATCTGTTTACCACTTATTTTTTATTTTATTTATTTATTATATATATCCAAAATTCTCACAGTAACAAATTTCACGAGGGACATTTTAATGCACCTCAAGTAGAACAGGTTGAAAAGGGAACTGTAAACGTTTCAGATAGTAATATAATGGTACTTTGATGCATACATGGCACTGAACTGGTAAAGGGACTACCATGGCACCTGTTCAAAAACATTATATTGCCATGATACATGAAAAAAAAAAAAAAAAAAAAAACACTTTGGTAGGCTATTACTATTGTACTTTTGTAAGTGGTTTTTGCTTTGCATAGATTATTATTATTATTATTATTATTACTATTATTATTATTATTATTATTATTATTATTATTATTATATAATACATGCAAAGAACCAAATTTGTCCAAAAAAAAAAAAAAATCTATATTTTAAATTCTATATAAATTAGTGTCCTTAGAGGGAAGCCCATCCATTCAATTTTATTTAGTTTTTTTATGATTTTATTTTGTTTTGTTAGGCTACTTTGTCGAAATGGTGACCATTGAAATTGAAATACATACTTAGGTGCCATATACTGTACTTCTAGGGTTTTAAAAGGAATATTTTGGGTTCATAAGCTCAATCGAGAGCATTTGTGGCATAATGTTGATTACCACCGAAATTCAAATTAGACTAGTCCTTATTTTCTTAAAAAAAAAAAATAAATAAGCAAAAATCGATGTTTCAGTGAGGCACTTACAGTGAAAGTGAATGGGGCCAATTTTTGGAGGGCTTAAAGGCAGAAATGCGAAGCTTATAATTTTATAAAATCACTTATATTAATTCTTCTCTTAAAACTTGTGTATTATTATTATTATTATTATTATTATTATTATTATTATTATTATTATTATTATTATTATTATTATTATTATTATTATTATTATTATTATTATTATTCTTTTTTTCTCCCCTTTTCCTCCCCAATTGGGAATGCCCAGTTCCCAGTGCACTCTAAATCCTCGTGGTGGCGACTCACCTTAATCCGGGTGGTGGAGGACGAATCTCAGGCTGTGTCTTGTTTCGAAGGCTGCGTCCTGCGGAGGTCGCATTTTTCGGCCGCATACGTCATCGAGGCTGTCACAAAACTGGATGAAATAGCTCAGTTGTGAGAGCGTTAGACTCAAGATCTAAAGGTCTCTGGTTCAATCCTGGGTTTCGGCAACTCTCTTAGTTATGGGCAGTGGTAGCTCTGCGGTTAAGGCTCTGGATTACTGATCAGAAGTTCAGGGGTTCAAGCCCCAGCACTGCCAAGATGCCACTGTTGGGCCCTTGAGCAAGGCCCTTGACCCTATCTGCTCCAGGGGTGCTGTATCATGGCTGACCCTGTGCACTGACCGCAGCCTAGCTGGGATATGTGAAATAGAAGAATTTCACTGTTTATGTGCAAATGTGTGATAAATAAAGAAAATTATAAAAATTAAATTATAATTATAAAAGCGAGTAGGACACTTCGAATGCAGCCTTCGAATTCGACTTTCCACGGGAATTCGAAGGATGCATGAGGTGTATCCTTCGTGGGCACTCACAACCCACAATGCTTTGCTTCAACGGAAATGTCTAAAAAAAAAAAATGACGCCAATTTGCCCATAAATATTATGTTCAAACGCAAGTAATGTTAATTCCCAAGTTGAAGTACCTCAGTAGATCGGTGCAGTGTATATAATATGTGTATATAAAACTCTCCTAAAATTTACCTCATACATTCCCTTCTAAAGGGACTTTGTTCCCTTCTCACTCAAAGCGCTCGTGCTTGTTAAAGAGTGGCGTGCTGTCATAGCAACCATGTTACTTTCCGTTTCCATTTGCCCTACGAAGGCTGTCTCGTTTAAACAAGATTTGTTTAAAGGAGGACACTCTGTATACTTCAGCCTTCAAAGGACGCGTCCTACCTAGCATGCAGCCGTCGAAATGTGACACAGCCTCAGTTGCCTCCGCATCTGAGACCGTCAATCTGCGCATCTTATCACATGGCTTGTTGAGCGCGTTACCGTGGAGACGTAACGTGTGTGGAGGCTTCACGCTATTCTCCGCAGCATCCTTGCACAACTCACCACACGCCCCAACAAGAGCGAACCACATTATAGCGACGACGAGGAGGTTACCCCATGTGACTCTACCCTCCCTAGCAACCAATTTGATTGCTTAGGAGACCTGGCTGGAGTCACTCAGCACACCCTGGGCTTGCAAACTCCAGGGGTGGTAGTCAGCATCTTTACTCGCTGAGTTACCCAGGTTAAGTTATTTAAATCGTTTTACAGGATTTATGGCGTTATGTCATCATGGCAACAAAGCTGTAAAATTGGCTATAACTTTACTCAGAAAATGTTAGTAAGTGATTTTATCACACTAAAATCATGTTAACACAAATATTGTTTACATCTTTTGGCTATACTTTTGAAACAGTGAGTATTTTAACGTTTACGGATTGGCCCCATTCACTTCCATTGTAAGTGCCTCAGTGTAACCCAGATTTTAGCTTTTTTTAAAGAAAAGGAGGGACGAATCGAAAATAATTTTTGTGTTAATCAACATTACGCCAAAAATTGAGCCTGTCGACTTGTATTGAACCTGGAATATTCCTTTGAGAAAGTTAGTCATGCAAATTAGGACTCAGCCAAAAGCAGAACGGGGAATTTCGAAGAAAACGTCCGAAAGAACTACATTTCCCGTCATGCAACAGTTACTACACGTAATCACGTCTATGGGCATTCTGGGAAGGAGAAGCTTGTACAGGGGTTTGTAGACCATTTTAGCTGCCGATGACATCGAATGACCTGAGGGGCAAAGTCTGAGTTTTCGTCGAGAAGACAGTCGTTTGCAGTCGATACATTTCTCAGTATTTGAGAAATAGTTCTTTTCAACGTCTCGCTGGAATATATCTGGTGAGTTTGTGTTGTTTCGGGTTAATTTGGTGTGTTTTTCACCTTGTACAAACGACAACCCGACGGCAGTCTCCATTTTGATGCGTCTTCCTTTAGTTAATTGCACTTTAGTTCGTGGTACAGACGGACACGATGACCATTACTGCATCACATTATTCTTCTACAGCTTAATATTGCGATGCCAAGACTTAAAAATGTATTTAGATATTTAAAATTTGTTATAAAAAGCAGTGAAGGACACAAGGACACATTATAATTACACTGTTCTATGAAGTGTATATAAGTTTGTGTTTAAACGCTGTCCACATGTTACTGATTATGGAATTGCACCGATATAATTATTGTGGTCGATAGTGATAGCCGACAATTATTTTTTGGGCATATTTTCAAATCTTAGGCCTAACCGATAAGTTGACCGATATTTTAAATCTACAGCGTTTTGTTTCAATGATTCATTGAAATCATGCATCAAAACTATACAATATACAGAAGAAAAAAGTTTGAATTGAAAAAAAAACAAGAAAAAAACAAACAGCCGATATTGTCGGTTTTCCATATCGGCCTAATCAGGTTGATGGCTGCCTATAGTTATACAAATCGTAAATATTGGCCAGTGCAGATATGATAACTGATTTATCCCTTTTTCTGTTTCTTAAGTTGATTTCTATGATAGTTTGCATGCAATTGTAAGAAAATTTTTCATAACCAAACCCTATAATCTGCTTGTGCATTTTAATCCGATTTGTGCATTTTGTTGCATGCAATTGTTGATTGTATCATTGATTTTAGAGAGGTTTTGATCTCCGTAGAAGTAAGATAAAAATGCATTTTCTTGCATTTTTTAAAACGGTGCTGAGAACTGACCAGTGTTACTATGTTGGTAGATTGTCTGCCTGGATTTTTGTGCTAGGCTTGCATGAATGAAGTTACAAAAAATATCAAATAAATGCGTCTTGGACTGTTAAATTTGGGAGCGTGTAACATGTTGACCTTGTTCTCTACGTTTTTCACAGGCCTTTTATTTGGAAACAAAGATGGGTGCAGATAAACGGTAAGTGTTTTTTGTAGCCTATTTAATTCTGTAGTGTAAATATTCTCTGAAAGCAATGTTATTTAAAAAAAAAATAAAAAATAGCAGGTTTTTTAAAAATGTTTTAACAAATGTATTTTTAACCAGGGTTAGCCGCACAGAGCGCAGTGGCAGGTATGGCTCGGAGCAATCTCGAGACGACAGTCGCAGAGACCGCCGAGATCGTGATGACCGCGGATATGATTCGCATCGCTGGAGTGATGATCGCCGTAGCGAGCGCTATGACAGTGAAAGAGACAGAAGTGATCGATACTGGAGTAGAGACAGTCCTGAGGTGAGGACTACGTCGACTTGTGTTTAGTGGTTGTAAAATGTTTTGAGACAGGCTGATGCTCAGTTGATCTTTTCTTACCTACGTAACAGCGAGGAAGGAAGCGTCGTAGCAGTGATGGTTCTGATGATGGACATCACTCAGATGGTGATTACTCTGAGCATGATTACAGAGGAGATCCAGCTGATGAAAAGGAGAGCAAGACCATCATGCTCCGAGGTTTGCCCATGAACACAGCAGAGGGAGATGTAAGTCTTCTATCTTTTCATTCCACAAGCTTTAAAAGCCATATGTAAAACAGTATTTCTGGTTGTAAAATCCGATTGGATGAGTAATGTTTGAAGCATTAGCCTAATTGTAAACAGACGACAATTAGGTTGAAGAGCTATATTTCTTGGTTGTAGAATAGCTTATTTTAATGATTAAAGGGGTTATGAAGTGCTTTTTTTTAGATAATTATATTATCTTCCCTGAGGTCCAACGATAATGTTGTAAAAAAATTTTTTGCACCAAAACACAATTTAGTAATATATGATCATTTTCCACCCTGTTTTTGTCCCTCTGTCTGTAACGCTCGCTTTTGGCCTAAGCGTCTCCTTAAAACTTCAGTGTAAACACCCACTGTTATGATGTTATCATGCAGCCCCTCAAATTCGGCAAACTCAATCAGAAGAGAATGAACCTTGACATTGTAAAGCAAAATTGCAAGGTTTACACACAACACGCATCCAACATATTGCATCTGAATATATTAAACTGTTCATCTCAAGCACAACTGTTAACACTCAGCACCATAAACTATCAAACAGTCATGACATTTGAAATATTAAAGAATGAAACTGTTTACTTAGGTTTTTGAAGTGTTTTTAACTGTCCCATCCTTCCATAACAGTTCCTTTGTGAAGCTTGTATCGTATTATGACGTGTCACAAGCAATCTAAAAAAACACATCATAGTTCAAAGATCGGTGAAATTACGCACACACATACTGTAGGCACACTGAGGTGCACATTGCCTGAAACATACCGGAATGGACAAAGACGTCCTATGTTTACATGCACCAACAATTGAAAATAGCGCAGATGGATGAAAGAATGCGTCCATGACGCGTTTGTGCTCGAAACAACAAGAGGCAGCAGCTGAATGAAAGAGAATTGCTTCTCCCTTTCAGAGTTGTAACTTGACATGGCGTGTTTTAAAAGTGGCAAGATACATGGCAGTGGTCAAAGGCTACGTCCACACTAATATGTTTTCATTTGAAAACGCATATTCTCAATGTTTTGGCCTTCTGGGCGTTTTTGGAAACTCTCTCCCAAGTGGATAAATTTGAAAACGTTGTAGTGTGGACTGGGAAAACGGAGATATCCGAAAAGGATGACGTATTTGTTGTCATGTGACGCAGTAATTTGATCTATTCAACCCAAAACAATCAAGATGGCGGCCTGTGTTATAGCGGCACTGTTGTACCTGATATTCACTTGGTAAAGATAAATGTTACTTTGTACAACCTTCATATTGCATTCCTTTTAAAGGCGACGGGAAGTTTACTCGGAATTGGTGTCCAGCGATAGAACACCAAGACAATTGCATTTCATCAGTGATTTTTCGCATGCACAGTAAAGGGATTTAAGATTTAAAATGCTTAAACGCTTTTCAAATGTATTGTAATATACCTAACACCACTTCTTTCTGTAGTAAAATCACTGTAATACATGGGACCGAAGGTCAATTTGATTAGATTTTATAAATAATTACCAATATTTCCCTTACATAGTTTTATTTGGTTAACCGATGAAGTTAGACCAAAACTAGAGGTCGACCAATAGTGGATTTTGTCAATACAGATAAGGTGGTGGAAAAGGCAGATTACAGATTAATCGGTCGATAGTTTAAAATCAATTTATAGAATGTTAAAAAGATAAAACCTTTATAATGGGTACAGACCCAAGAGTCCAAAATGAATAAAATCCTGGATACAGTTTATTGTTCAACCAAAATCCCAATGATAACCAGAAAAAAATGAAGATTTTTTTTTTAATACTATCTAAACTCACACTTTTAACTATAAACAAGCCTGAAACACACCTGTGACTCTTATTTTAAAGTGACTGAGACATGGCTCCATTACAATGCTCTATAGTCAAGTAAGTTTTATGGCCTATATATTCACCAAAACAAGGGTTTTGTATATATGTTTTACAAATTTATCCCAAGATGAGGTTTAATAATGAAAAAGGTTTACTGTTTTTCACAAGATATGAAGTTGGAGACACAATGTACGTGCTGACTGGTACGTTTCTAAATAGCCACATTTTTCTCTGCATGTCCTCACTTCAGTTTAGACCATTATCTAATCAAAATAACAAAATATGCATTGAAGTGAGGATAAAAATATGGATGAACATTGTCAATGATAAAAGATTTATATATAGCAAATCTAGATGAGGTGCCAGTGATGTTTTTTAAATCTGAAGGGCTGCTGTTATAGTATACTGTAAAACCAAACTGTTCTAACTGTAGAATCCTCTAGTGCCAGCCACAAAGGAACAGCAAGGAATAATAATAATCATTTAAAAAATATATATATCAGCAACTATTGGCATCGATTTTTGACAATAAGTAACTATCAGCACCGATTAATCGGTTAAACCGATATATCGTTCTACCAAATTGTGCTCTACTCGTGCGCGCATCAACCGGGCTTCCCGCGAAACGCGAGCTCCAGTGACAGGATCAGTGCGAGCACGTCAACCGGGTGCTCCTTAAAATGTGAGCTCTCTTGACAAACGCAGAGCAGCTCACATGCGCAATTGATTTCTATCGATATCGTTGCGCATGCGACCCATTTGAATGTTACATGAGAATTTGTTATTTTAAAGTACCATGGAGAAGTTCAACCATGTGAAACATCTTGACAACGGTGACATTCTGAATGGCACTAACGAGGGAAAGAGAAATCACCTGCTCTGCTCTAGCATCAGTTATAAGACTTTACACATCAACACCCTTACTAACATTTATCCCAGTTAGCTGTAGCAGAATTTGTCATTACAACTGTGGAAGTTGTAGCCAAGAAAAGATGGCACGGATAGTTGGAAACAAGTCATAGGTATGTAAATACTTTGAATTGGATTAAACTGAAAAATAAGCTGTAATCAAACGATTGATCACTTGTATGTGACGTTATTATCTGTATAATTTTTTTCAACATCTGTAGTATCTTATTTTGTTGTGGATGTCTGAATGTGGATACTAAATTTGCACTTTCCAGAGAGCTCAATAACATATTCAAATTATATTTTGTTTGCATTTGAGGGCAAACATTTTTTAATTGATTGTGTAAAATAGGCACATAATATCGGAATATCGGTCGCAGGGCCCTGAATCAAATCGAAATCGTATCGCGGCAGACTTGGAAGTAGCCTATTGGCAAATATCAGATCGCAGGCCAAGATAATCTATATAAGATCATATTGTGATGAAACGTCCGATTTACACCCCTAATGAACATCCAGAAAGACAAATTGTGCAAAGTCTGGAAAGTTGCATTAAGTGAAGAGCCTTGGACTATAGATTTTTAATTAAAGTGAATATAGCCAATTAATTGACTGACTATGCACAGTATTAGTCTTACTATGCAGGCCGTTTACATTCAGAAGTTAGTGATTAATGATTTAATTATTATTGTATCATAAAACTGTTCTGCATATTGTTATCAGACACTTAAACAAATAACATAAAAATAACTGACATTGGTCGGATAAACACAATTGGTTGATCTCTGCTCTCAATGCTTGTTGCTTTATTTAATTTTACTCCCCATTTAAAATCTGCAGATTCGAGCTGCAATTGACCAGCTGGAGGGGCCAAAGCCAATGGATGTGCGGCTGATGAAAAAGAGAACAGGTGAGATTGATGTACCGCGGGTCCTCCTCCTCCCAAACAAACCAACCTGTGTCCACTGGGCCAACCTGCTTCTGCACAAAAACCTTTTGCCATAGCAACATGTTAACTGCTAGAACAGTTTAAAGAGTTTTGTTGTAAATTTAGATGCAAGTTTGGAGGTAAGTTTTTGTGTGGCTCAGAATTCAGTTAATGCCAATTGAAGTTACATAAACGTAACCTTGCAATCATGTAGCTGCTTCATAATGACATTTTAAATTAGGATAAAACATATTAAAGATTATCCAATAAAGTCATGATACTGTTTGTAATGATCATTGCCTTGTTAGATTTATTACTGTTTGCTTTGTTTTTATTGTTGGAACAACCTATTTTATCAGCGTAAGGCCAGTAGGTAGGTAGAATATTACGAGGTTCTGTTGCTATGGTAAAAGTTTCCAGGCAACCCCACCCCCCATACCTCTCTTTGGCCTCTCTGGGTCAAGGGGGGTCCCGAAGCAGTTTGTGACAGAGTTTGAATATTGTACCACTGATCCATTTAAACTAACACGCCTCCCGTCTGTATATCTGAATGCCTCTCTAGGTATAAGCCGAGGTTTCGCCTTCGTGGAGTTTTATCACTTGCAAGATGCTACCCGATGGATGGAGACCAATCAGGTTGCTTCCTAATCACCAAGTCTAGCTTTTGCTCTGGGGAATAATGCAAATAAAATAGAAAAAGACAAAAGTTGCTGCCCCAGCAGACTAAATGGACAGTATTGGACCAGATTCCCTGTTTTTGAAGGCAAGGTGTGACCAAAACATAGAAGAGCCGTTTGATGGATACACTGGCTTTTCTCCTAAGTCATGTTAATTACATTACCAGAACTGTTTAAGAGGGAGGAGTTAAACAATGCATCAATTAATAGGTGTGACTTGAATTAATGACTGACTGAAATGGGAACCAAGCCACAGTTTTTGTGACAATTTTAACATCATGCTCGCCAAATTCATTAAACCTTGAACTATTTTAGCAGTGCTGATAGGTTTCTGTAAGTTGTTTGAAGGTAATACTAGTAGTATCAGGTCTTACGTCTGGTGCTATAATTAACAGACCCATTTTCTCGACCTCAGCCTTTAAATATCTGAGAAATTTGGAATAGTACAGGAAAATGGTTCTTTTCTGCAGAGAAGCCACTTTTACTATGTGGTAAGCATATGCTTTGTCTTGAATGCCCCAAAGTCCTCCAACCCCCCCCACCCCCAATTAAGAAAGGACTACTTTTTTTACACACTGTTCCGGCCCCATCCGGACACTCGGGTCCCAAACACACACGTGACACATGCTTACATGTTAATCCCTCCTGGGGGACCCTCACCCTAAACCGTCATGGCTAATGTGGTTGTTCTTGGGCTGAGATCAAACCTGCATAAGAAAAGAAATAACCAAACCCTGTCTTCCTCTTGCAGAAAATGCTGACGATTCAGGGCAGAACTGTTGCCATGCACTACAGCAACAACCGTCACAAGTTTGAGGACTGGCTGTGCAACTCGGTAAGTTACATTGGCTTCCCAGATGTTTGAGGATATTTATTTGTTTAGCATTTCACTGTACACAAGTTTATTTTAAAATAGTTCTGTTAAAATTTTAATATGAGGTTCCAGGTGATTATTGTATAAAATAAGTGACAACAACTTGCACCTTAAATACTACTAATGCTGTCAAAAACCTTCCCTAGTCAAACTTTGTCATCACACAGCAATATTAGGTTTGGAAATATGAGTTACAGATGTAGTCTGTCTATTGCATTGACATGATTTTTAGGCAGTTACATTTAAAAATGTTGAAATGGTCTACTTGTTGGGCGTCCATCATGGTAAGTATTCAAGCCACTCTAGTGTGCTTGTTACCTAGTGCCCAATAGTAGAGCTTTCAATTAAAACGCTATGACCGGTTGCTTGCAGTGTGGCCTGTACAATTTCCGGAGGAGGCTGAAGTGCTTCAGGTGTGGCGCAGCTAAAGCGGGTAAGTAGCTCTTCAAACAGAAAGCCGCTGTCTGCACCTATCCGGATTTTCCAGTCAAACACACCATGTGCAATTTCATGTTATTAATCAGGGATCAGCTTGATACATTTTTTTTAGGTTGGCAAATTGTAGCTAGAGATGCATCGATATAGAAACGTTGGCCGATAATAACTGGTAATTGTTTTAATGTTATGCCTTGAAGCACCAATACAGAAACATTTGCAGATATCATGTAATCATGTATTTGTTTTTTATGGCAAGAGACGAACAGGTTTAGAAACTTTGGCCGATAATTGTTGTCAAGTTCTAACTAGAGATGCACCGATGTGCAGTCTTTGCCCAATTACCACCGATATTTCATTTTATTTTTTTGTTATGGCTAGACATACAGATAGAAATGCACAGATACAGAATCTTTGGCCAGTAATAACTGAATATTGATGTTATACCAATAGATGCAATGAAATATAAACATTGGCTGATATTAACCGATAATTTGTTTTATTTAATGGCCGATAACTGATATAATGACTTCGATTCAGAGGTTTATATGCTTGCGATTTGAAATGGAGCATCAAAAGTTGGAAAAACAAGCCATGATATTATCAGCTTCCAATTTAGTCACCGATATGTGTCTTTTATTTGTAGCAATTTGTATGTTAATCTGTCCAAAGCCTTTATGGGGCTGTTTAACAGATCTGTGTTGAAAGAAACTCACTGTGCTTTGTTTTTTGTGTTTGCCTTCAGATTCTGAGTCTAGCAGCACCACAGGTGGCACAGAGACTCAACCCAGCGGAGATTACTATGGCGACAGTAAGGATTAATTTAGTTTCACTGCTTAATTAGGGATGCATCAATATGATTTTTTTTTTTATGATTTGGATAGGCAAGTGGTTGTATTAAAGTGTTCACATTAAAGTTTCAAACTACAATTGTAATAGTACAAGTGAACTTTGGCATATAAAAAGATGTATAATCATTCATTATTTTTTCAACCTGGCCTGTTATTGACTTTCATTGTTGGCCACTAAAGACCGATACTGATTTTTTTACACTAATATTGGCTTATACCGATATGGTCATCAATATATTGTGCTTTCCGAATACATGGTTTTTGGTATTGATGTTGATGTATTTTTGCACGTCTTGACAGCCATTATTTTGAGGAATATCGCTCCTCACTCCACCGTTGAAGCCATCCTGGCTGCACTCGCCCCTTATGCCAACCTCTCACCCGGCAACATCCGCCTCATTAAAGACAAACAGACCGGACAAAACAGAGGGTTTGCATTCGTCCAGCTGGCCTCACCTTTGGTATGTAACACCAACATGTTCCTGTTACCTTCCACTTTCATTGTACAGAAAAGAGCTGCTTAGATATTCTGCTTAATGTCCTTTAGTGTTCCATGTAAGAAAGTCATACATTGGAACAGCATGAGAGCGAGTTAATGATGACAGAATTGTAATTTTGGGTTAACTATCCCTTAAAGTAATAGTTTATACAAATCACTTTAGTTGCTAAGATAAAGGAAACCAAGGAAAACAAGATGGCACCACGGATGGCAGCCACGTTGTGGAGCTTTCCAGTAATTTTGTTGTTTTTGCATCATTGTTGAGAGGTCTGAAAGACATTACTAACTACAGGACACCATCCCCCAACACTGTAGGGAATCAACAACTGACTGACGACCTGAATGTGTTCTACTGTAGATTTGAAAAGCCCAGTCTCACACCCCAAACCCATTATTGGTTGCCCCTTGCCCTGCCTTCAAGAACTGTACACTTGCAGTTTGAGGAAAAGGGCTGGAAAAATCACTCTGGACACTCTCACCCAGCCCAATACCTTTTTGAACTGTTGCCTTCTGGCCGGCGCAACAGAGCACTAAGCACAAGAACCGTCAGACACAAGAACCGTTTTTTTCCCTCAGGCTATCCATCTTGTGAACAGTTAAAACTGCCCCATTGAGCAATAGTGATGTGCAATACACAGCTTAGTCTTTTTATATTTATCTAACATATCCTGCCATTACGTTCCCTTGCGCTAGCTGTATATAACAGATTTGTTTTTGTACATACATGTGTGTGTGTGTGTGTGTATATATATATATATATATATATATATATATAATCTCATTTGTCTTGCTGTGTATTTCTATATATACTTACATTTTCTATTTGCTTTTTATTTGTATTTTTTTTTTTTTTAAATCATCTCTGCCTTGTATTGTTTGTGCACTGGAAGCTTATGTCACCAAGACATTGTGTGTAAGCATACTTGGCAATAAAGCTCGTTCTGATTCTAACTAGGGATGCACCAATACCACTTTTTCTCTTCCGATATCTGAAATCTCAGTATCTGCCGATACCGATCCGATACCAGTGTTGTTTTTGTGCATAATCAGTTTAGAATATCGTTACATTATTGTGTGGAACTAATTGGAGTTCTCCTTTATATGTAAAGAAACACAAACCTCTAACTACACATTATTTCAATATAAATGTATAGCCTATTAAGAAACTTTTTTTAACTAGTCTACTGGATAATGTAGCAGCAAAATGAACAGTAATTCCTTGTATCATTCAACTTGTATCTGGACTTGAAAAGATTCAGATCTCTCTGTTAAATTTTAGTTCACTTTTCATGGTTATTTTTTTGGAACCCATTAAACCTAAATATTGTTATAATTTGTAAACTAGTAATAATATTAAATAATTATTATTATTGACTTTTAGAATTTTAAATACTACAGTAATATATTTCAATTATGCACCTTTAACTTTAAAACCCTCTGGCTTTTATTTTGACATTCTGAACTCTCCAGGATGTCCTGCATGTGTCTGTTTGTAAGCAAGTTCACAGTAGTTTAATTCGCTTCTTATTCAAATTCTGGTAAAATGCACCTCCGGCGCCGTTCTAAATGCATATTATAAGTGAACCGAACTATTGAGCATCTACATCTGAGATATTGTTTATGAGTAGCGCTCAAATGCTGCGCAACGTGAAGGTTAAAAATAGCTGGGAGTGTGTGTAAACAGCTGCGCCATTCAGTAGCGCGCTGCACATGCATACTATATATTTACTTATTAAACACAGCCTTTTGTGATTCTCAGAGCTATCGCACTTCAAGTGGCTATGAATAAAATGTATGAGTCATATGAACTACTTCAGTGGTGTTTTTATGGTTCTTTTATGTCATTTTTGGAGCTTGACAGGAACGAATATGACTAACACACAGTATCGGATTTGGATCGGTCCATCTAAAAATGTCAGAATCGGAGCCGATCCAGGTATCTGATCGGTGCATCCCTAATTCTAAGATCTTCTAAAACAAAATAAGGAATCTTTGACTTCTTTTGAGGGTAACCAATGCTTGTCGAAGAACTTCAATAGCATTAAACAAGCTTTTACTCTGTGACTGTTCTGTTTAAATCCAGCACATACTGATGATGTTTGTGGTTTCACAGGAAGCGTCACAGCTCTTAACTATCCTACAAGGTTTACAGCCCCCTCTCAAACTTGATGGAAAGACCATTGGTGTTGACTACGCCAAGAGCGCTCGCAAGTACGCACCTTGTTTTAGTTTGCAGCTCAAAAGTTTTTTTTTTTTTTTTTTTTTTTTTTTTAATACATGTATTATAGCTCAATTAATTATTCAGTATGCGTCTTTAGTAATAGTGTTCTTGTTTGTTTTTAGGGATTTGTTATTGCCAGATGGAAACCGCATCAGTGCCTTTTCGGTTGCCAGCACGGCTATCGCAGCTGCCCAGTGGTCCTCTAGTCAGGTATGAACAACTTTATTTTATCCATGTCTCAGTGTAAAGAAAAAATTATCCATGCATGACCAATTTAATTTACAAAATTTCCCTTTACAGCCTCAGCAGAGTGTGGAGCCTACATCAGAATACAGCTATCTACAAGAGGGATATATGCCCTATTCACAGGTCAGCAGACTGCATTTTAAGCCTTAGCACAAACAAATGCATTCTAAATGTATATCTCAATTATGTTTGAGGTGCTGAAATGAGCTAGTTTTGTTCTGTTGTTTTTTAGGAATACCAATACTATCAACAGCCTGGAGCCGTGGACCCTTCCCAGGCGAACGGCATACTTGGAGGTAACGTTTCAAGAAGGGTAAATTCAGGTAAATTTAGGCATCAGTGTGAAAATGGGGGTTCACTTGGCGAAATTGTTGGAAAACTCTGGCCTATATGGACAGTTAGTTTAAGAAGGACTTGGAAAATTAGCTTCATTTTGAGATGCCATGTGATCTGCAGTTAAGTATATGTTGATTGACAGCTGCTCCAGGAGTGAAGATTCTGCCCACTGCTACAGGAGTGGTAATTTCTCAGGGTGCACAGGTCTATCAGCCACATATCATCAGCCAGCCAGCCACTCAGGCATGTGTCAGTGTCTTATTTGTAGTGTTAATTATTGTTTATTAATCTTTTTTCAGACATTTATAGTGTTTTTATCATGCTGATGTCGTTACAATCCATTCTATTGGCAGACGTTACAAGCTGTGCAGATTGAAGGCAAAGCCCAGCCTATTATAGCTGCTGGCATAATTTCCGTCCTGACAACCTCCGCAGTTGCAACAACAGCCACGGCAACCACCACAGTAATGGCTACCTCTCAGGAAAACCAAGCCAGTAAGAGCCAATTGCTAAATCTGTGCTTTTCCAAGCAGAAAATGGTTAATCGTTAGAACTCTTCTCTGATTCCTTTGCCTCTTCCATCTTCTAGATGCTCCAGACACGTCATCTTACCAGTACGATGAATCTTCTGGGTACTATTATGACCCAAGTACCGGACTGTACTATGACCCAAACACACACGTATGTTAGCTTCCACTTGCATCGTTTTTGTTGTTTTTGTATTTGAATGTAGAAATTGTGATTACCAGGCCTGAAGGAGTAATGGGAAAATTTATGGAAATTCTTGCTAATATAGATTTGTCTAGTTTTGCTCAGTTCTAAAATATTTAACCTCTTCAACTCTGCGGACCTCCGGCAGGTCCAAAAGAGGATGCTTTGTCGCTAAAAAGTTTACGCTTAAAATGTTCAAGTCTCCGAATACAAAAGTCAGGCATATGGGGTATCGTTTCAAAGCTTAGAATCTGAACTTTTTATAGATAACTCTCACTATATAAGGCCTGAAACATTCGCATCGCAGATCAGCGCCACCTAGAGGTCATGTGGTAAAAAATATTAGTATGACTATAATAAGTCTTTCAAATAGCTCTTAAATAGATAAATCATATATCAAATGGACTTTTTGCACAATACCGCAGTTTGTAAGATTTTCAAAAGAATCACGAAGTGAAATATGATATTTGTAAGACATCAAATACAAACATCTCTTATGTGCCGATCACTGCTGCTGTATGCCCCAAATAGCTAAAAATGTTATATTTGCTTTAACCTTAGGCAGATTTCTAAAACATTTGACCAATTTTTGGCAATAAATTCACTGTGTGTGTAAATGGCGAGCGTTTATATTTGAGTGTGAAAAATTGCAGGCGGCAGCCCAAAAATGCCTCTGAGTTGAAGAGGTTAATTAGGTTCTTTGAGTGCTTCTGTAAAGAGGTCAACCGATAGTGGATTTTGCAGATAACGGTAAGTTAACTAAGGTGGTGGAAAATGCCTGTAACTGATTAATCAGCCAAAAGTTTTTAAAAATTATGTCATGCAATGTTACAAATATTCTCAGTCTTTCCTTATGACGAGCACTGACCCAAGAGTCCAAAATGAATAAAAATCCCAGATGCGTTTATCGTTCAGCCAAAATCCAATTTTTTTTTCTTTGTATTAATCGGTGAATCTCTACTTCTGTAGCGTAAAACTTGCTCGCAGACCAGCATGGTGTCATCAGTCTGTCCTTTTTAGGGTTTTATTGAACACATTTGTACATTTTAACTAATAAGTATAATCAGTCAAATCAATTTAATTCGATTAAAGGGTTCTAAATATTGTGTGTGTAGTACTACTACAACTCTCAGACGCAGCAGTATCTTTACTGGGATGGAGAGAAGCAGGCTTATGTGCCTGCGGCTGACACCAGCAGCTCAGCTGCCTCTACATCTACTCAGAAAGACGGCAAAGAGAAGAAAGAGAAACCCAAGAGCAAAACTGCTCAGCAGGTAATAAAACTCCCCAAGTTCATTTAGAATATAATTTTGGCTACGGTAATAAAGTCGAGTCCACACTGCAGTTTATTCTGACCAAAAACCACCCACTTCAACAAGAGTGTAGGACTGTAAAATGACCAACCACAGTTCATTTTGTATGTGATGTTTAGAGACGGGTATATCTAAAATCAGATATAACCTGAAAGCACACCAGAATATACAGGTGTGCTCAAAGATATCTTGTTTGCATCTCAAACAAAACTCTTGAGTATATTTGAAAGATCGAGTTCCATTAACCTAACAAACTTTGGCAGAGACGGCCTGACTAAGTTGTTCATTAGAAGTGCACATTGTAACAGTTTTGGATTTTGTAAATGCAACTATTTCCCAACAAACTGAGGAACCCTGCTGTCTGGAAATTTTATTGCTTTGAAGAAGCAGTTTTAATTTTTTGTGTGTATTATGCATCTTGCAGTTTGCAAACAATCCATTGGTGATTCTTGAAATTTCAAGCCTGCTATTGTTCAGAATCAGACCTTTAGTTTGCGTCTTCCTCTCTGTGTGTCAGATTGCAAAAGACATGGAGCGCTGGGCCAAGAGTCTGAACAAACAGAAGGAGAACTTCAAGAGCAGCTTCCAACCCATCAGTCAGGAGGAGAGGAGAGAGGCAGCGGCAGCTGATGCAGGCTTCACGCTATTTGAGAAGAAGGTATAAGTGAAGACACATCCAATTCTCTTTTGTTTAGAATGTCATGCTACTTGGTATGTTTATCTCATTTCGGTTTTTTTTTTTGTTGTTTTTTTTGCATGTTTGCAGACAGGGGCACTGGAGAGACTTGTAATAGAGGCATCTAAAGCTACAGAAGAAGAAAGCTCTTTATCAAAGGTCTGTAACAATCCAAATCTTTCCATAGAGCCTGCATCCAAATTTGCATACTTCACCACCCACTAAACGTATGTACTTTGCTGTAGTGGTGCGTGATATTGACATAAAAATGATATCTCGATATTTTCTGGGATTTTGCATCCTTCAAAAATGTGTTTGTAAAAGTCTTATATTGTACTAGATTGCTCTTGTTAATAGGATATTAACTTTTTTGCAGAATGATTCCACTTAAGTTTGCTGAGTGTGTTTTTTTGCTGGTATCTTGGCTGGTTTAGGCCTGTCGTGGACAGCTGACTCCCAGAGCTTTTCATATTCTGTGCGGTGGTTAGTTTGCAGATGGTGAAACAAGTTAGTTGTCGAGCTGTCTTCAACGGCAACCGATTTTCAGCATAGTTTGCAGATTGCTGTCTTTTGAGCAATATCTGTCTTTTCAAAGCCAAACCACCACCATGCGAGTGAGGATGACCTACGTCTAGCAATTAAATCTAACAACGTAGATTGTGAGGCTGGTGGTGTCTGTATTTTGTCTCCTGGTGCTGTTTGTTCACTCATTTTTAACTTCAGTCATGCATTTTTAGACAGCTACGCTAGTTTAACTTGTGGTGCAGTGACCATGTACGCCTATACTAGCACACTGCATTCTAATAGGCTACATCACGCAATGAATGCGTGGACTCAAGGCGTGTTTTTGCAAAGTGAGTGACGTACTTGATAATGTCAGCTCGCACATCATTAAAACAACAATTAAGATATTATCATACACGATAATCGCACACCCCTACTTCGCTGGTGGTTGGAAAATACATACTTAAGTTTGCCTGTATTGAGATGTACAACCACTTAAAATTAAGTTTTGATACCACAGACCTTTTCGTCTCATACTGCTTGCATGTAAGCATTAGTATCTAGTGGAATGAATGACTTTAAAAATTCTAGGGTTGCACCGATATTCATCGGCCAATTATTGACCAAATTAAAACCATCTGCAAATCGGTTTTAAGCATGAAAACACAGATGGTTAATTTATAATTAATTATCAACACACTTTGTAAAAACTCTGTGAATTTAAATGTACAAGTCAGAAATAATGATGGTCACAGAATGTAAAAGGGTTAGCATTCCTAAGAATATGTAATATTTAATTTTCAAACATTCTCATTCTCACAATTATGAGAGAAACCCGTCATGACAGTTGTGAAAGTGGCACTTACCTGTAGGCTACATGATGAGGTAAAACCATCCAAAACACTTTGAAACCATTAAACTTTGACTTCTGGGACATTGGTATGGTATCCATTAAGGCTGAATGATTGATTGAGATTGAAATCGCAATATAACCTTGAAAGGCTGCGATTCAGTCAGCATTGTGTGAGCAAGTGGTGCCGTCTAGCCGTCTGGAGGCCATTATCCTTTATATAATGATCGAACTCTAAAGGGCATTTTGTTCTTTTGTTAACTTGGTAACTGGCCTATCATGTGTTCAGCAGATCCAAACCATGTTCAATGTAAATTATTTATTGTTATAACAATTAAAAGCTTTTGTACCTCTTTGTACATTTTTAAAACATAATTCCTGAACAATACATAAAATATCATTATCGGGCAATAGTTTTTTGTTAAAAATCGTTTTTGGCCAAAAATGTTCATATCTATGCATCCTTAAAAAATTCATTATTCATTCATGCATACTATTGTGGCTTTTTAACCATTTATGTAGAACAGCGAAAGTGGCTGATAGTAGCCAAAAAAGTATACATGCAAATCCACTGAAAATAGTACATGACCAGGGCAATTATGGTGTGTTTTTGATGCACTAATTCACGTCTTGCATACTATATAGTATGGGATAGTGTGTAAATTGGACAGCAGCCTGATTGACTGATTCCTGGGCACTGTTGGGTTTTGTAACAATCTCCTGGGATGCAGGTTGGGTTGGTGGCAGCATACAGCGGTGACAGTGAGCCAGAGGAGTCTGTAGAGGGTGATGACAGGGAGGACAAGTTGACCGACTGGAAGAAGATTGCGTGTCTACTATGCAGGAGACAGTTTCCTAATAAAGAAGCTCTGATTCGCCATCAACAGCTCTCAGATCTGCACAAGGTAATTGAGTTGAGTTTTATAATTAGTGGCATTTGCTCAAACCTAGATTGAACGATTTAAACAAACCTCTAATTCTAAGTATTAAACTTTGGCTTGTAACTTATCCCAGTCTCATGAATGATGCCTAAAATTGTGCACTTTTTTTAAGGAAAGGTGTGCAATACTTTTCCAAGCAATCAGATTTTTGCCTGAAAGGAGATTAAAATGGGTGAATAAATTCCATAGACTTGCATTGGATGTACCTGAACCAAATTAGAATATCAGAGACTTGAACGTAGTCTCTCTTGTAAGCAAACACCAACAACGTATGATTGTGGGAGCCAGTTTTACTCGCAATTTATTCTGAAAATATAGACATTGTGTTGTACCTTGCTTTCATGCTTCTGTTTACATATTATTGCATGTTTGTGATTACCAGCAAAACTTGGAGGTCCTTCGAAGATCCAAACTGAGCGAAGCTGAACTGGAGGAGTTGGAGAGGAAAGAGACTGAGGTGTGGAGTCACTCGGTAGAAATAAATGTGGTCACACTGCTCTTTTAAGGAAATTCTTTGGAAGTTACTGACTTTCCTGTTCCCTATAATAAACAGATGAAGTACAGAGATCGAGCAGCTGAGAGAAGAGAGAAATACGGGATCCCTGAACCCCCAGCACCTAAGAAAAGGAAATTTGCCCAGCCAACACCAGTAGTGTAAGTTCATGAACTGCTTGTTTTATTGCAATAAAGGTTAGAACCAAGTCTAACAATGTCTGTTACCTGCTGTAAGAAAAGAATATGCCATTATTGTGTTCCTTTTGATTTTGCAGAAATTACGAACAGCCCACAAAAGACGGACTGAACAGTGATAACATTGGCAATAAGATGCTTCAGGCAATGGGCTGGAAAGAAGGGAAGGGGCTGGGCAGAAACCAGCAGGGCATCACAGCACCTATCGAGGTAAGACATAATCTAAACCCCCACATAACCAGGGTTATATAGGTGATGTTGTAAGTACATGATAAAAAGGTAAAAATTGGTAGTTAAAATTTGACTTTTATGACTACTATCGGACTTTGTATAAAAAAAAAAAAAAAAAAAAATTTTGTTGTCCTAAATTTGTAAACAGGTAATTCTGGTTCTCTTCACTCCAACTCACTTTGGAAAGTCTCATTTTATTTCACGGTGTCAGAAAGCACTAGAAAAAATATGTTTTTCTCTATCACATTCCATCACAATATACAGATCTGAAATGTAGGTGGCCCTCTAATGCATTTTAGCCCTCACAGATGTGCTCGTCCATAGACATTCAGTATAATTTTCAGTTTAAGCACCACCCTTTTTGTTTAATTGAATATCTTAGTCTCTGAGTGGACTAGAAGCTCAATCTAGGTGTCTTTAGAAAGCTGATATGCTCCCCTTTGCGACGATAAAATAAAGTAGTGATCCCAACTGACCTAAGACGGGGAATGTTTTCTACGATTAAATGACAGGAATTGTGAAAAACTGAGTTTAAAATGTATTTGGCTAAGGTACATGTAAACTTCTGATTTCAACTGTATCTAACATGTATTTTTCAGTTGCACAGAATTATTAATTTTTCTATTCTGGTGTCTCCATTGCCTTCTGCTGGGATGATTTTTTTTTTTTTTTTTTATCCCACTCCATCCCTGATGGATCATTTTACTCTTAAATGAACAGTACTTTAAGTTTTACGAGTTAAGGAAAGGAAACATTTTGCATATTTCCTCACAGTAACAATAATAATAAAAATTTCAAACACTAACATTTCATGATTAAGGCTTTGTTAAAAGTTTTGTGAGAGCATAGAATTGTGGATTTAGTAAACCAAACTAAATCCTTATGCATTTATCATTTCTGGTTTAAAAAAAAAATAAAAAAAGACTTTTAATAAAATACAGAAAATTAAATGTTATTTATCCAATTAATCGGAGATATAATTGAAGATTAATCGTTTCCCAAAATTATTGTTAGTTGCAGCCCTACATGGGAATGCTTAAAAAATGTATAAAGAGGTACAAGAGCTTTTTTTTTTATTGTTCTAACAATAAATATTTTCCAATATATATAATTTCCGATATCTCAGACTTCTGGTTTTAAAGCGTTTTAGATGGTTCCTCTCATCATGTAGCCTGTAGGTAAAGTACCGCTTCCACAACGGTCACGTCTGTTTATGGCGGTTTTTCCGCATTAACGTGAGAACTAGAAAGAATACAAATTAAATATTACATGTTCTTAAGAGTGCCAACCCTTCTACATATTGTGGATATTATTATTTCTGGGTTGTGCATTTGAATTCACAGAGTTTCTACAAAAGTGTGTTACTAATTATAAATCAACCATTGGTTTTTCATATCTGCGGTTTCATGCTTATTACGATATGCCGACGTCCGATAAATATCGGCAACCGATACACCGGTGCATGCTTTATCATGTTATGTTGGAACTTAGACTTGTTGATTTATTTTATTTTCTTGAAAGTGAATGTTTGTCATTGATGTTTGCGTGACATCACTAACATTACAGCGAAATTGTTCTAGATTGAGTTGTAGATTTAGACATGTTTACACATTGGAAGACGGAAGAAAAACTAAAATATGAAGAACAAAATAAAAATGCCTCGTTTTTGTGAGTTGTTAAATATGCAGTGTAAAAGCAGCTCAATATTTCCTTGTCATGGTGACAAACATTTTCTAAACTCATCAGCAGGTGTGGCCGAAAGTGAATTTTTGGCCCTGCATACTTGTGTGCAAATAGTTGACACTATGACTAAGTCATGTTTTTCAAAGATGTGCTTGTTCTTTTGTCTGCAGGCCCAGTTAAGAATGAAAGGAGCCGGTTTGGGCACTAAAGGGAGCAGTTATAACCTCTCCGCTTCAGATACGTACAAGGACGCCGTAAGGAAAGCCATGTTTGCGCGCTTCACAGAGATTGAGTAAATAATTCCGTCATGTCTGGATGTTGTGACATCTGTGCTTTGAGGAATGTCATATTTATTTTGAATTACAAACTCTGTTGGTGAAGGTGAGAAATATGATTGTAGAACAATGTGTACATGTGTACAAAGCCCTTAAAGAAATGTGAAGAATGTGCTTTTGATTACGATTCTAATTTACTTTTTCCAAAATAGTTTGAATTGAACTGTAAAGTTTGTATAATATAAAGCTCATTTTTGTACATATGAAAATAAATGAGATGACAACTTCAATTGAATTGGTGTTTTCATTTTCTGTTGCACAGAACTTTGACAGTTACCCTTCACAAGAATTGACTAATTAGTAGATCGTAAAAAGCTTTGTCTACAAAACCTGATGTATAATTAAGAGGGCGTGAATTAAACTCATGCTGAAGATGCCAACTGTTTTACCTTTTCAACACAGAGTTTGGGCTTAGCACTTATAATATTATTACTTAAAGGGGTCATAAAGAACATTTTTGTTGCATTTTTGTCCATGTATTTTTAAAATACAGCATGACTGTGACTGTTGTACCTTATTATTTAAATATTTGTTTTTCACATCCTCTCAGTTTTCCTATGAAGCTACAAGCTCCTGTGATCATTTGCGTTGGTTTTATTTATGGTAAACTATAGCGTGTTTAAACGTGATGATCCGTTGCATTTGTTCTTCTGGTTTCGTTTATTTGCTGGCTGTGGCACACCCGTGAACTGTTAAACCAACATCTTCACAGGAATTGACTCTTGAAAGAGAACATGCTGTTGTAATGTCACTGCTGACAAACTGGGTGGAGAAACTTCACGGCAGTGTTACCAATGAACATCCACCAATGCAAACAAGAGTCTTAGTTGTATACACAAGTAAAATTAGCAAATTTAGTATTGCCTATGCTGTTATATATTTTGTCATTTTTATTAGTAAGTACATCATTGTTATATTGCAGTTATATTTATGATTATATATTTGTACTTTTGTATTGTTTTGAAGATATAAGTAATGCATTTACTTGAAGTAAATATCCCTGATATAGAAGTACCATGGTATTACCATAATATACGGTGTTTGTTTGGACACTGCAATGATGGTAATACCATAGTATTTCAGAGTTTTCACCCGTTTTTAGATTTTCACACATTTTTAAGTAACACTTAGCCAAATGTGTGAAAACATTATTCTTAATGCAATTAAGCACATTTTGCACTCATTCATTCCACAGTTCATTAAGGCAATGCCAAAATCAGATTGTCCGTACAATTGGTATGCAAAAAGTTGCAATTATATATTATTTAAATTGTAAGATGTCAATACAAAACAGTATTTTAAATAAAATAAATTGTATTACAAATAATGAGAATCATCTCTGAGAATAATAGGAATTACAATAAAAACACTGTATTAAAGGTGCATTCAGTAATTTGCTCCTCATTAAAAGAGTTTAACTCCTAAAGATGTGAATTGTAATTTTGCAGTATACAGGTGCATCTCAATAAATTCAACTCAAATTGTGAAACTTGTGTATTAAATAAATTAAATGCACACAGACTGAAGTAGTTTAAGTCTTTGGTTCTTTTAATTGTGTTGATTTTGGCTCACATTTAACAAAAACCCACCAATTCACTATCTCAAAAAATTATAATATATCATAAGACCAATAAAAAAAACATTTTTAGTGAATTGTTAGCCTTCTGGAAAGTATGTTCATTTACTGTATATGTACTCAATACTTGGTAGGGGCTCCTTTTGCTTTAATTACTGCCTCAATTCGGCGTGGCATGGAGGTGATCAGTTTGTGGCACTGCTGAGGTGGTATGGAAGCCCAGGTTTCTTTGACAGTGGCCTTCAGCTCATCTGCATTTTTTGGTCTCTTGTTTCTCATTTTCCTCTTGACAATACCCCATAGATTCTCTATGGGGTTCAGGTCTGGTGAGTTTGCTGGCCAGTCAAGCACACCAACACCATGGTCATTTAACCAACTTTTGGTGCTTTTGGCAGTGTGGGCAGGTGCCAAATCCTGCTGGAAAATGAAATCAGCATCTTTAAAAAGCTGGTCAGCAGAAGGAAGCATGAAGTGCTCCAAAAGTTCTTGGTAAACGGGTGCAGTGACTTTGGTTTTCAAAAAACACAATGGACCAACACCAGCAGATGACATTGCACCCCAAATCATCACAGACTGTGGAAACTTAACACTGGACTTCAAGCAACTTGGGCTATGAGCTTCTCCACCCTTCCTCCAGACTCTAGGACCTTGGTTTCCAAATGAAATACAAAACTTGCTCTCATCTGAAAAGAGGACTTTGGACCACTGGGCAACAGTCCAGTTCTTCTTCTCCTTAGCCCAGGTAAGACGCCTCTGACGTTGTCTGTGGTTCAGGAGTGGCTTAACAAGAGGAATACGACAACTGTAGCCAAATTCCTTGACATGTCTGTGTGTGGTTGATGCCTTGACCCCAGCCTCAGTCCATTCCTTGTGAAGTTCACTCAAATTCTTGAATCGCTTTTGCTTGACAATCATAAGGCTGCGGTTCTCTCGGTTGGTTGTGCATCTTTTTCTTCCACACTTTTTCCTTCCACTCAACTTTCTGTTAACATGCTTGGGTACAGCACTCTGTGAACAGCCAGCTTCTTTGGCAATGAATGTTTGTGGCTTACCCTCCTTGTGAAGGGTATCAATGATTGTCTTCTGGACAACTGTCAGATCAGCAGTCTTCCCCATGATTGTGTAGCCTAGTGAACCAAACTGGGAGACCATTTTGAAGGCTCAGGAAACCTTTGCAGGTGTTTTGAGTTGATTAGCTGATTGGCATGACACCATATTCTAATTTTTTGAGATAGTGAATTGGTGGGTTTTTGTTAAATGTGAGCCAAAACCATCACAATTAAAAGAACCAAAGACTTAAACTACTTCAGTCTGTGTGCATTGAATTTATTTAATACACGAGTTTCACAATTTGAGTTGAATTACTGAAATAAATGAACTTTTCCACGACATTCTAATTTATTGAGATGCACCTGTATGTAGGAAATCATGACCACTCACATTAAAATGAAGACTCCAGTCATATCAGTAACCTTATAAAAGCTGTTTTATTCTTCATGGAGAGGGTCCGCACATGGGGGCTGCCATATTAGAATCACATGACCAGCCGAATACTACTCACTTAATCTCAGTAACCGTCCTGTTATTTGACACTTTCACTCATCGATTAAAGAAATCATGGATGACTGAATACAAAATTTCTACAATGGCATCTGAAAGTGAAAACTATTGATTTTAAATGATGCTGCATCCAAACCGCTAGCTGTCAGTGTAAGTCCAAGATGACACAAAGACAAAAGCACCTTTAAACATCCAGATACTTCATGGTAATGAGAATTTGGAGGGAAATTGTGCTTAACTGTCATGAAAATGCAATGCAAAAATCATAAGCTACACAATGCCATTTCATATTATTTTAGTTTTTGATTGTGGGGTGAAATGTGCACTGGAAGTGTTCTTTGTGAGATTCATAGGCCCAGCATTAATCACTGCTATGTATGAGAGATTCACATGTTCACTATTACGGTTTACAGCTGCAGTGATTTCATTAGAAAAGCACCGCAGTGTCTCTTCTGCTGCTATAAACAAGTGAATATGAGCTCACCCCATTAGGATCAAGATACAGAAAAACATTCAATTCATGCAGCTTTATGCATGTTTCCTGTGAATGCGTGTAATTATACAGCATTCCAGTTAGCAGTGGATGCATTCTTGCAAAGGTTCTTGCAAGATCTATTCCTTATGGTGACTTGAACCTGTACAAAAACAGATGTAATCGTCGAGGTATTACTTATCAGGGCAGGTCTGAATTGTTCAGGAATCTGCAAAACAGAAATGAGTCTAAACAAAAACAAACTGTCTTCAAAGCAAGTAGATCCTGCACAGTGCCACGAGCATTGAGCTGATAATATGAAAAATGTTTTGGCAGAAGGTGTGTAATTGGTGACTGTCATGGGTGCTGGTTAAGGAACAGTTCAAAGTTCAGAAACTCACCTTTACACATCAAAACCAGAGATCCTGCTGCAACCACGGGTAACTTGTATTTGGAGTGCACATTAAGAATGAAGAAAATATCAGCTTAAAGGGGTAGTTCACCCAAAAATGAAAATTCTGTCATTATTAACCCACATGCCATCCTAGAAGTGTATGACTTTCTTTCTGCAGAACACAAACGAAGATTTTTAGAAGAATATTTCAGCTCTGTAGGTCCTTATAATGCAAGTGAATGATGGCCAGAACTTCGAAGCTCCAAAGTAATCCATACAACTCCAGTAGTTAAACCCATGTCTTCAGAATTGATATGATAGGTTCTGATTATTCCAACATTTTTAACCAATAGAGCGCAACAGTGCCTGCCCACTTTTTCAGCTTTGTCTTGGTTCAAGAAGTATTTTCCCTATTCATTTTCTCCATAGGGATTTAATAAAATCCTTCATAAAAGAATTCTAAACCATGAACCAAACCAACCAGTTCCGAGGTGAATCACAACATCACAAATTTTGTTTTGAAGCAAAAAATTATTTGGAAAAAAGGACAAAAAGACAAAGGTACAAGACTGTGTACTTAACGTCTATAATAAGGGAATGAACTACAATCCCATGAAGCATTGCGCATGACGTAATCGAATTTAAAAAGACTGGAAAACATGCAACTTTTGATTTAAAGTTGATTATAAGTATAGAATTAGCTAAATATTCATATATATATAAATATATAAGTTGTTAGAGAGTGTAGGGAGACCGACTCGATTGCTTCATTCACAGTTTTACAGTGCGCCATGGGAGTGGACGGTAGCTCTTTTACTGCACTTTGTGTGAGATTCTCTGATTGGTGGACTTTGAGTAATGTAGTGCTTCTAGAGTATGTGTGCTCTGTGTACCTTTCTGCCATTTTGTGCTGTGGAATCTGCAGCTACTGAGGGAGTGAATGGTGACCAGGGAGAACATAAGGAGAATAGCCCCAAGTAGGGGGTTTGGTGATGTGTAAGGGTGCCTAGAGGCACAACCTTTGACCCTGTGCCTTCCATGGAGCCAGTGGTTCCTGTGTTTGACACTACCAGAAGGAAGACCACAACAGAGAAACAACAGTCACTGTTACTCACTAGAACACTTGAGTATTACTCACTTACCCAACACTTTTGCTTCAAATAACCTTGTTTGTATGTTTAGATCTGAAATAACCTATAATTCTTTCACTCTTACCATTTAAAAAAAAAAAATATTTTATGTTAATCCTGCTTAGAATCTTGCTGAAACTAGCTTTAGAGTTATAGCTGGATTAACATAGTTTCTAGCTACTCCAAGCTGGTCTAGATGGTTGATCAGCTGGACTACAAGCTCTTGGACCTGGTTTCAACCAGATAGAACAACTTGGGTCAAGCTGATTGGGGCTGGTAAACCACCTTGGAGAACCAACAAACCAGCTAGCATGTTCCAAACACCAACTTGAAAACCCTGAGCTGTTTATTTTCTAACTGGCAAATCACTTCCTGTTATACTTGAAAGAACAGTTCTTAAGTTAAATGCTTGTTCAAATTTTCCTAATGCCATCACAATTTGTAAATGTGAGATCCACGTGGACAAGCTAGCATACAGTTATGTTGATGCAATGACCATGTTAACCACTAGAGGCCACCAGTGGCCTCTTAAATATATCATATACAAGTTACTTGAATCTCATAAAGGTTATGTCTGGGTCATATTTAAACCCAAAATCAAGATATAAAAATAAGAACATTATATTTTACATTTTGATGTTTGTAATTGTCATTCTCAATGGTGATTTTTTTTTCTATATTCTTTCTCATTACTGTAATACGGTAATGAAAATCATCCTGTCTGGGATACAATGATTTTTTATTTTATTTTATGAAACAAATATTATTAGTTTTATGTTTGTTTTTGTTTTTTATTGTAATAGAATCAGCATAAATTAAAGGCAGCAAAACAAAGACTAACATGATGTATAAATACGTCTCCCCTCATCTCATCTTTTTCAGAGAAAGAAAATACTGTTCCCTCTCTTGTTGTCCAGTGTGAGTGTCTCTGTGTGGTTTGCCCTTCAGCGAGGTGCTTTGACTGGTATAAATATCACTCATACTGTGTTGAGAAGAATCACGACAGCAGCACAGAACATCATTTACCCTGACTCACTCCAGTTGTTTTTGCTCTCTCATCTGTGCCACTAGTTTGCCCTCTGTTGCATCAAAGCGTTCAATATCTGTCTGTGTGATTCAGGGCTTTGTCACTGTGTTGAAGCAGTGGCACTGAAATGACAAACGCCTTGCTCAGAATTTCTCAAATTTGTGCCTCTGAGTGTGTTATAACTGCATTCATGTCCTCATATTCAAATGCAGAACCTTCACTTTTCAAAGAGAATTTTCATAACAATTTTTTGTTGTTGTTTCCCAGCTTTTATCATTAGATGTTAAAATACTAACCATAACACATTTATTAAAATTTTCATTTTTTATTTTACTTTATTTTATTTTATGTTTCCCTCTATGTTTCCATGATATTTGCATTAGATATTAAAATATTAACCATAACTTTTTTTAATTTTCACGATTATTTTCTTTTATTATATTTTTTATATAAAAAATGTGTTTACCTGATATTATCATATGTTAAAATGATAATAATTAAACACTTATTTATTTATTTTATGTTTTCATATTAGCATTAGATGTTTAAATAGTAACCATAACACATTTATTAGAATTTTATAAAAAAAAAAAAAAAAAAAAATATATATATATATATATTACATTTTATTTTGTTTCCCTGTATTTTTCCATGATATTAGCATTAGTTGTTAAAATACTAACCATAACACATTCATTAGAATTCTCAAAATTCTATTTAATTTTATTTATTTATTTTTATGATTTTTACCTGTATGTTTCCTGATATTATCATTAGTCATGAAAATACCTACCATAACTTCTAGGACACATTTTCAAAATTGTATTTATTGATTTTGTATTTTTATTTTCATAATGTGAATTTTCTTTATATTTTTTATTTTTTTATATTATGTTTTTGGCAATTTGTTCTTGTCAGAATCAAAACAAAAGAAATGTCTAATAATAATAGTAATATTAATGTCAGGGACCTAATAGTCAATGGATATACATTTTGCATTCAGTTTTTATGCAGTGCTGTCATAATTTCTTATACTGTGTGTGTAGGAGTGATATATTGAATCATTCTCTATGGAAAAAAGTTTTAAAAAAAGTTGTTGTATGTAATGAAGTAAAATGAGATCTACTTCACACCTGCCGCTCCAGAACTTTCCATGAAGGTTCAACAGCGAGTTTTGACTCTTTGCCTGTACAGCTTGGTGTATGTTGAGTTTTGTTTTTTTTAAAAACAAGTTCCCTTGACACAAAATAATTTGGCAGTTTTTGTGACTGATGTGACCTCTGAGTCCATCTCTTGGGTTCTGTAACAAACATCATGTCTTGTATATTGTTATAAACCATTATACAAATTCAGACCTATAGCTCCCCATTGTATTCCTATTGGAACAGTGTATTCAGGACACAAACTTCCCCAATCCCAAAACAGGCCACTATATTGTTTTTTGTTTGTTTTTTATTAAGAAAACTCTCACTGACATCTTTTTGCAGGTCTGTAACCACCAGACAGTAAGAGGGACATGACATCATTAAGCATCTGTAAACATCTAAATTAATATCTAATAGAGTTAAACGTAAAGTATGTGTAAAGTAAGTTATATTAAATGCTCAAATAGGAGGTTCAGTTCTAAAATAGTATAGTAGGCTATAAGATATTCAAAGCGGGGAAATATTGGCAATTTCTGGAAGGAGCATGTTTATCACTCATGACCTAGTGTTTGTTTTCCAGTGTGGGTCGTTTGAAGAGAGTCTTTTAAAAGAGCATCGATCTCTGGACCCACAATGTCAAGGTCTGTGTTGTCGACATGTGAGTCTGTTTTCACTGTATGAGAGAAGAGGTCAACTTTTCAGTACATCTCATTCTGGTTCTGTTTGGTTCTACTAGTTCTATCTAGACGTTTTTAGTTTTTTCTGGCTTTCCAGTTCTTTGAAACATAATTGAGTGTGTTTACATGCACGATCTTACACCGATTATGCTTAAGCTAACAAGGACCAGTGTTGGGTGTAATTTGATTACAAAAGTAATTTAATAAAAAAAGAATTGTCAAAAAGTAGTGCAAGAGATTACATTTTAAATTCTTGTAATCATATTACAGTTACTGATCAATTTAATTACTTTTAAGTACATTAATTGTGTATATATATTTCAAAAATAATATTACTTAAGTAGAATACTTTTAAGACATTAATTATGTTCATTTGTACATGTATTTGTGTTTCTGTGACAGATGAAGCGACGCAATAATGAACCAGAAGCGAATAAATACATTATTTTGAATTCTTGGAGCTAAAAAAACATATGAAAACTGTTTTAGAAAGTAACTTAAGAGTAAATTTTTATGTTATTACTTTCCCATGAAGTAATCAGTAAAGTAATCTGATTACAATTTTAGAGAAATAATTTGTAGTGCATTACTATTTATGACTAACTTACCCAACACTTGTAAGGACATGTAAACTATGGGATCAAAATCCCGTCAAAAGTGTTGCAGTCACGACTCCAAAAATAATAAGCGTGAATCAAAATAATAAGCGTGAATCAAAAAATAATAAGCGCAGATAAGAAAATAATAAGTGCAAAAATAAATAAAAAGCGCAGATCAAAATAATAAGCTGCAAAAAAGCAAAACAGAAAAATTAAAGCAAAGTCATCAGAATTGCAAACAAAATCATGGTTTCCTTGGTTATATCACTGTTTTTTTTTTTGTGCTCTCTGACAGTTTTGCTCATATTTTCTTACGATTATGCTGTATTTTTCGATGCTTTTGTTTCCAAGTTCTGCGCTTGGTTTTCCAAAACTTGTGAGTAGAGTTTCATGTAAATCGGGCCGTTTTGCGTCCCTACTGGTCCACTAGTTCTTGATCGACAGCTCCTCCTCTAGCCAATAATTCGAAGAGGTGAGGTGACGTCACCCCAATGTGATTCCAACGGCTGCCGCTCAATCGCACGATGGTAGATGAAGATGGATAATCGTCAGCTGGCAAATCCTGGACAATCACAGGTAATTGATTATAACTATATTATTTGTGGTTGATAGATACGCTGCTTGTGTCTGTTTTGAGTATTTTCTGCCAGCTCTAGGAAACAATGTGTTGTCCGATTAGGCCATTATCATAGTCCATTAGCACGTGTATCGAGTCAGCTGAATTTAGTTAGCAGAGTTTTTAGTTATTATTGAAGACTTCCTTGTTTGTAGGTTATTGGCTGCATATCTAAAAAACAAGGCTGGGTTGGTGTGGATGTTTTACTAGCTATACCAATGTAGTTTCGAGTTCAGAACCAAACGTGATCCGCTTTTCCATGTTGCTGAATGTGCCATTATGTACTGATCCTACGTTGGCACAGCTACATGTAGTTTCTTTTTCCACAATACTGCAGCAAAATCAGAAACAAGTGACCAAGCGTCCCCACGTCAATAAATAATGCAATAAAGTTGGCTTGATGTTGGACGTTCTTTAATCACAAATAGTCGCAAATTTAGGGACCGTCTCTAAAGAACAGGCAACATTGGAGCATACATATCCAAAACATTTACAAACATTTTCATAACATAGAGTATACAACTTCAGTAACATTTGAAACAAATGACTTACAGTCATACAACCAACTCCAATTTGTGCATGTAAGTGTCACCGCTTAGATTTTTTTATATAATAAAAAATAAATAAAATGTCCAATTATATGTAAGCATTTCTATATTATGTATTGTAATAAGCCTTGGTGTCGGGATCTGGATTTTATTTCTGTCAGCTGGCCACCAGATAAAACCCATTTGGATATAACACATTTTTGTAATTGAGTGCAAATTCTTTCCCCAACCTTCAGTACTGTGTTTATATTATATAAATTGATGTATCTTTGTGTAAATTTAATAGGCTACTCTTGTTTGGGTGTGGCACAAAGAGCCTGCAAAGCAACATTCAAACAAGTATTTCCTGACTTAAGATAATAATTATGACACCAAGGGCTATTACAATACTGATGAATATAGAAATGCTTTATTATTATATAAAAAATCTAAGCGGTGTGCATTATTGCTGACACTTACATGCACACTTTGGAGTTGGTTGTATGACTGTAAGTCACTTGCTTCAAATGTTACTGAAGTTGTATACTCTATGTTATGGAAATGTTTGTAAATGTTTTGGATATGTATGCTCCAATGTTGCCTGTTCTTTAGAGACGGTCCATAAATTCGCGACTATTTGTGATTAAAGAACGTCCAAAGTCAAGCCAACTTTATTGCATTATTTATTGACATGGGGATGCTTGGTCACTTGTTTCTGATTTCTCTGCAGTATCATGGAAAAATAAACTACATGTAGCCATGCCAACGTAGGATCAGTACATAATGGCACATTCAGCAACATGGAAAAGTGGATCAAGTTGGGTTCTGAGCTCACGACTACATTGGTATAGCTAGTAAAAACATGCATCAAACATCCACACCAACCCAGCCTTGTTTTTTTAGATATGCAGCCAATAACCTACAAACGAGGAAGTCTTCAATAATAATTAATACATGTGTTAATTGACTATGATAATGGCCTATTCGGACAACACATTGTTTCCTAGAGCTGGTAGAAAATACTCAGCAGTATCAACAGCAGCGTATCTATCAACCACAAATAATATAGTTATAATCAATTACCTGTGATTGTCCAGGATACTATACTCCACAATACTTTTGACGGGATTTTGATCCCATAGTAAACGCCTTAAACGGTTTTCCATTGTCCGATTAAGGTCACAAACACTTTAAGCAAAAACCGAGCATCAACACTATATTTTTGCCCGTTACCCCGATTTCGTGTTGCATGTAATTACTAGGGTTGCCAACTGTCTCGTATTTGCTGAGACATCCATTTAAATCCCGTTTTCTTGCATTATCGGATTTTTTGATAAAGGTGATTTTGGGAGTTATCAGCATATTGATGGCATTTCCAGGTTTGGAACACAGAAGTAAACTATGGCAGGGTAAACTTATCCTGTAATATACTATATACTTTTAGTAAGGGATAATCTACAGCTAGGTGTGCTTTAAAAGAACCACCCGACACGAAGCAGAGTGCATTTAAAATCGTTTAACGCACACCTAGTCGTGGATTATCCCACTTATACCATGGTCACTTGCCAGAATTGATTAGTTACAGCTGTAATATATATTTTTTGCAGCGCAAATTTTGACAGGAAGAATAAAAAATAACAGTTAATTTTATCTAAGGGCAGTTAGATCTACAGCTCCGCCTGTTCTAAATCAGACACAGAGAAAAAGTAGTGCGACCACACACTTGGTCAAAACTGTGAATTTAAATGCACAATCCAGAAATAATAATATCCACAGAATGTAGAGGTGTTGGCACTCCAGATAAAATGTATTATTTAATTTTTATTCATTGTCATTTTCACATTAATGTGGGAAAATTGACGTTACAAACATGGCAGTGACAGTAAAAGTAGCACTTACTGTATGATAATGGGAAAACCATTCAAAACACTCTGGAACCTGTAGATTTTGACCTCTGAGACATCGGTATGCTATCCATCAAGGCTGCACGATTGACTGAATTAACGCTGCCTGAGTTTTGTAAACAAACAGCGCTTCTCCTTCAGCATTTGAGTAAGAGTTGGGGGATGGGGGGGGGGTGCTCTAGAGGTTATAGGTAGCACTTCAGGACAGCAAAATAATATACACAACACATTACAGTTTAAATCGTCTTGCATCACCTTGCTGGACAGCGAAAGAAACATTTAATAGGTCCTGATTTCAATCTCTCAAGCTGAATTCCATTATATTAGCTTTGCTGATGAAAGTGGTTAGGAAATGTTTTCAATTGCTTTAGCTCACTGCTTGCTCTGTAATGTTATGTTGTTATGTTTACAAACAGCGCATTAATATCAAACGGTGATTAAAACTAACTGGAACTACCTGTGCATTCAACGGTTTGAACTGCACGCATTCCAGCCAATCAGAATCGAGTATTAGAACAGACCATGGTATAAGAGTACTTATACTATATATCACTTACATGCACAGAACAGGGGCTGCAAATCATAAATTCACAAATCTAAAAGTGCCCTTCACAAATGTAATGGCAGATTTCACTTCAGAATCTGTCCATGTCCTTCTGTCACTGCTAAGTTCTGTGCATGTCACTGCTATATGGCACAAACTTTTCAAATCAAATCAAACTATTAAAGGAATGTTCCAGGTTCAATGCAAGTTAAACTCAATCGACAGCATTTGTGACATGCTGATTACCAAAAAAAAAAAAAAATAATTTACTCATTTTTTTTTTTTAAAAAACATTAAAAAACAAAAAGGACATCTATTTTAAAAAAAGGACAAATTGTGGTTACAGTAAGGAACTTACAATGGAAGGGAATGGGGCCAGTCCATAAACATTGAAATACACACTGTGTTAAAAGTGTAGCCACAAGAGATAAACAATATTCGTGTTAACATGATTTTAGTGTGATAAAATAAGAGATTTTCCAGCTATGCATTGTCATGATCAAAGTCATCATAATGTTGGATATAAGCATAAGGATGGCACTTAAAATAATATTTGAACTAAGATTTGTACTCTAAATATTTATGTTGAAATTGTTACACTGTGCTATTATATTCACTTTATAGCTGATTTTGTAATGTTCAGAATTTTTCTTATGAGATTTTCAAAGCTACATTTCTGTTTTTCTGATTATCTGATTTTCAACAAAACTTTATGAAGTGAATTTCTCCTCCTATGTGTGGTTTCCAGGGTGTTGCGGTGCAGTTGCTAGTGTGCTGTGAGTGGTTTCAAGGGCGTTGCTATGCAGTTACTAGAGTTCTATGGGTTGGTTTCCAGGGCGTTGCTATGCAATTGCTGGGGTGCTACGGGTCATTTCAGTGGTGTTGCTATGCAGTTGCTAGGGTGCTATGGGTAGTTTCCAGGGCATTTCTATGCAGTTACGAGGGTGCAATGGGTGATTCCCAGAGTTTTTCTATGCAGTTACTAGAGTTCTATGGGTTGGTTTCCAGGGCATTGCTATGCAGTTGCTGGGGTGCTATGGCGGGTGGTTTCCAGGGTTTTGCAATGCAGTTGCTGGGCTGTTATGGATGTTTTCCATGGTGTTGCTATGCAGATACTGGGGTGCTATGGTTAGTTTCCATGGTGTTGCTGTACAGTTGCTGGGGTGCTATGGGTGGTTTCCATGGTGTTGCTTTGCAGTTACTAGGGTGCTATGGGTAGTTTCCAGGGCATTTCTATGCAGTTACGTGGGTGCTATAGGTGGTTTCCAGGGCGTTGCTATACAGTTACTAGGGTGTTATGGGTGGTTTTCAGGGTGTTGTTATGCAGTTGCTTGGGTGCTATGGGTGGTTTCAAGGGCGTTGCTCTGCAGTTGCTATGGTATTATGGGTAGTTTCCAGGGAGTTGCAAAGCAGTTGCTGGGGTGCTATGGGTGGTTTCAAGGGTGTTGCTATGCAGTTGCTAGGGTGCTATGGGTGGTTTCCAGGGGGTTGTTATGCAGTTGCTTGGGTGCTATGGGTAGTTTCAAAGGTGTTGCTATCCAGTTGCTAGGGTGCTATGAGTAGTTTCCAGAGAGTTGCTAAGCAGTTGCTGGGGTGCTATGGGTGGTTTCCAGGGTGTTGCTATGCAGTTGGTAGGGTGCTATGGGTAGTTTCCAGGGCACTGCGATGCAGTTGCTAGGGTGCTATGGGTTGTTTACAGGGTGTTGCTATGCAATTGCTAGGGTGCTATAGGTAGTTTCCAGGGCACTGCAGTGCAGTTGCTAGGGTGCTATAGGTTGTTTACAGGGTGTTGCTATGCAGTAACTAGAGTTCTACGGGTTGGTTTCCAGGGCATTGCTATGCAGTTGCTGGGGTGCTATGGGTGGTTTCAGTGGCCTTTCTTTGCAGTTGCCATGGTGTTATGGATGGTTTCCAGGACACTGCTATGCAGTTGCGAGGGTGCTATGGGTGGTTTCAATGGCATTGCTTTGCAGTTGCGTGGGTGCTATAAATGAAAAACAATCTATAGATGCTATGGGTGGTTTCCAGTGTGTTGCTATTCAGTTGCTGGGGTGCTATGGGTGGTTTCAAGGGCATTGCTATGCAGTTGCTAGGGTGCTATGGGTGGTTTCCAGGGCATTTCTATGCAGTTACTAGGGTGCTATGGGTGGTTTTCAGGGTGTTGCTTTGCAGTTGCTGGGGTGCTATGGGTGGTTTCAATGGCGTTGCTATGCAGTTGCTAGGGTGCTATGGGTGGTTTCAATGGTATTGCTATGCAGTTGCTAGGGTGCTATGGGTAGTTTCCAGGGAGTTGCTATGCAGTTGCTGGTGTGCTATGGGTGGTTTCAATGGCCTTGCTATGCAGTTGCTAGGGTGCTATGGGTAGTTTCCAGGACATTTCTATGCAGTTGCTAGGGTGCTATGGGTGATTTCCAAGGTGTTGCTATGCAGTTCCTAGGGTGGTAAGGATGGTTTCCAGGGTGTTGCTGTGCAGTTACTAGAGATCTATGGGTGGTTTCCAGGGTGTTGATATAAAGTTGTTAGGGTTCTATGGGTGGTTTCCAGGGTGCTGCTATGCAGTTGCTGGGGTGCTATGGGTGGTTTCAATGGCGTTGCTTTGCAATTGCTAGGGTGCTATGTGTGGTTTCCAGGGCATTACTGTGTGGTCAGCTAAGGTGTTCTGGGTGGTTGCTAGGGTGTTGCTAGATGGATTGTAGTATGTTTTGGGTGGTTGCTAAGTGGTTCCATTAGACAACATTCTTATAAATGAAAAATAATCAATAGGTGCTATGGGTGGTTTCCAGGGTGTTGCTATTCAGTTGCTGGGGTGCTATGGGTGGTTACAAGGGCATTGCTATTCAGTTGCTAGGGTGCTATGGGTAGTTTCCAGGGCATTTCTATGCAGTTGATAGGGCACTATGGGTTGGTTTTCAGGGCGTTGCTATACAGTTGCTAGAATTCTATGGGTAGTTTCCAGGGCATTGATATGCAGTTACTAGGGTGCTATGGGTGGTTTCCAGGCTGTTGCTATACAGTTGCTAGAGTTCTATGGGTGGTTTCCAGAACATTGCTATGCAGTTGCTAGGGTGCTATTGGTGGTTTCAGTGGCTTTGCTTTGCAGTTGCAAGGGTGCTATAGATGGTTTCCAAGGTGTTGCTATGCAGTTACTAGGGTGCTATGGGTGGTTTTCAGGGTGTTGCTATGCAGTTGCTGGGGTGCTATGGGTGGTTTCAATGGCATTGCTATGCAGTTGCTAGGGTGCTATGGGTGGTTTCAATGGCATTGCTATGCAGTTGCTAGGGTGCTATGGGTAGTTTCCAGGGAATTGCTAAGCAGTTGCTGGTGTGCTATGGATGGTTTCAAGGGCCTTGCTATGCAGTTGCTAGGGTGCTATGGATAGTTTCCAGGACATTTCTATGCAGTTGCTAGGGTACTATGTGTGGTTTCCAGGTCATTGCTATACAGCTGTAAGAGTTCTGTGGGTGGTTTCCAAGGCGTTGCTATGCAGTTCCTTGGGTGGTAAGGATGGTTTCCAGGGTGTTACTATGGAGTTACTAGAGATCTATGGGTGGTTTCCAGGGTGTTGATATACAGTTCTTAGGGTTCTATGGGTGGTTTCCAGGACATTGCTATGCAGTTACTATGGTGCTATAGGTGGTTTCAGTGGCATTGCTTTGCAGTTGCTAGGGTGCTATGTGTAGTTTCCAGGGCATTTCTGTGCAGTAGCTAGGGTACTATGGGTGGTTTCCAGGGCATTGCTATGCAGATGCTAATGTGCTATGGGCAGTTTCCAGGGTGTTGCTATGCAGTTGAGAGGGTGCTATGGGTGGTTTCCAGCGCATTACTATGCGGTCGGCTAAGGTGTTCCGGGTGGTTGCAAGGGCATAGCTAGATGAATTGTAGGGTGTTCTGGGTGGTTGCTAAGTGGTTCCATTAGACAACATTCTTATAAATGAAAAATAATCCTTTCAAGTGGTCCTGTCAAATGAATGTTTTGTTGAGCTTTATTTTGGCTAGTTTCCAGCACTCAGTGGTATAAACTCTTAGCAGGATTTATTCTGTTTGGACTTGATGGTCCTTGGCAGAGAAGTGAATTCCCATTACTATGTGAGAGGACTGATCTGCCCAGAGCCTGTGACTGGAGACCCCGCTATGGTTCAGCACATTGCAGTTTAATGAACTGAAAGTTGACATGAGGTGCTAATCAACAAATCTAATCTTGTTAGTCTAGAAGCTCAGTTATTTCCTTCACTGCAAAGAATAATTTTCTTAATCAGTATTTTTGTCTTGTTTTTTCAAAAAATAAACTGAATTGTTGATCAAGTAACTCAAGACAGTTTTGGTTATCAAGTAAATGTATCTTGATTTAAGGATGTTTAGATGTCATAACTGGAAAATAAGACGAAAATACTGAATACGATTTTTTAAAAGTTTTTTTTTTTGGTATGCTAATCAGTGATATGTTCCACATATTAAAAATATTATGTTTTGCCAAGCTGTAACTAAGCATTTTTGTATATATTTTTGTCAAATACTACTACTATACTACTGATACTAATACTGATACTACTACTACTACTACTACTACTACTACTACTACAACCACCTAGTAACGCCTGACAACCACCCAGAACCATGCAGCAATCACCCAGAACACCCTAGCAACCATCCAGAACACCCTAGAAACCACCTAGTAATGCCCTTACAATCACCCAGAATACCTCTGCAACAAGCTACCAATGCCATCGCAAACAGAAAACCCTAGAAGCCACTTAGTAATGCCTTACAACCACCCAGAACCATGTAGAAATCACCCAGACCACCTTATCAACCAACTACCAATGCCAGCACAACCAGAAAACACCTTAGCAGCTATCTAGCAATGAAATAGCAATCAGATCACCCTAGCAACCATCCAGAACGCCCTTGCAACCACCTAGTAATGCCCTAGCAACCAGAAAACTATAGCAACCACCTAGTAATGCCCTTACAATCACCCAGAACCATGTAGCAATCATCTAGAACACCCTAGCAGCCGACCACCAATGCCCTAGTACAGGGTATCTCAACCACTGGGTCGCGGATCACTGTCTGATTCAACTACTGATACTCAGGGCCGTAGCTGGGTATTCTGGGGCCCCTGACTGTATATTGCTTTGGGCCCCTTTCCTATTAAAAAATACAGTTTAGAATTTGTTGTGAGGCCCCTCTGGACCTGTGGGCCCATATAATCATTACCACCTTTCACCCCTCTAGCTACGGCCCTGCTGTTACTACTACTACTACTACTACTACTACTACTAACAATAATAATCACACAATATTTGTACCATAGCACATTAAAAGCGTATTTTCACACACTTTCTGATGAAATGTGAGTGGCACTTTCCCTTTGTAAATTTCATATTGTTAAATTGATGGTATCAGATGGTACTACCATGGTACTGTAGATATAACCATTTCTTTCCATGGTATATTTTAATACCATTGCACTTTTTTGAAAGGCTAATATAAGTAGTAGACATAATAATGTGAGGCTGGAAAAGAAATGTTGATAAGATAATAACCAATACGTGACCCTCCTGTGGATAATGTGTTGAGTAATGTGCTGTTTGACATTTTGGGATCATTACCTGTGATTTGGTTCAGGATGTTAATAGGTTATTGTCCAGATTTTAAACAGGTCACCCAGTCAGAGAGGCCCTGTGTGCATACGCCCACCTAGCTCTGTAAACAGTACGTTAGGATGAAACATTAGTAACAAACCTCTAAAAAATAGATGGTTGCAAAAATAGTTTCACAATACTGGGAGGGGATAGAGTGTGTTCCTAAAAAATTCCTACCTGCTTTAACTTCTATGCAACTGCCCAGAATCCATAGCAACCACCCAGAACACCCTAGCAACCATCTAGCAATGCCCAAGCAACCTGAACACCCGAGCAACCATCCAGAATACCCTAGAAACCACCTAATGACCCTACAACCACCCAGAACAATGTGGCAATCACTCAGAACACCCTAGCAATCATCTAGCAATGCCCTAACAACCAGATTACCCAAGCAACCATCCAGAACACCCTAGTGACACTAGTAATGCTTTACAACCACCAGTACCATACAGCAATCATCCAGAACACCCAAGCAACCATAGAAATACTCTAACAACTAGAAAACCCTAGCAACCATCAAGAACACCCTATAAACCACTAAGTAATGCCCTTACAATCACCCAGAACACCTCTGCAACCAGCTACCAATGCCAAAGCAACCAGAAAACCCTAGCAGCCACCTAGTAACGCCTTAGTAGCCATCTAGCAATGTACTAGCAACCAGATCAACCTAGCAACCATCCAGAACACCCTTGTAACCACCTAGTAATGCCCTAGCAACCACCTAGTAATGCCCTTACAATCACCCAAAAACATGTAGCAATCACCCAGAACACCCTAGCAACCGGTACAGGGTTTCTTAACCACTAGTTCGTGACCCAAAAGTGGGATCTTTTCTGTCATGAGTACAAATTACCAATTAGAAGGATAGAACTGTACATTTGCAATGTTAGGGGCAACAGTGACCTCTATTGTCAAATTGTGTTAATATCTCCAGGTTTGCGTAAACCGGGATTTTAGAGCTCCTTGGCGTAAATGACCATAAGAGAGGCTGCATTTCTCTGACATTTATTATTAGCTGTCCAATTACAATAATCCATCTGTGCTACGAATTGTTCTTTTTGGATAAGGTCTCTTTACGTAGTTTTTAATGCGCTTGCTCCATGCATTACCGTGCTAGTCTGAATGCAATCCAATGACATCATTTCAGAGCAGCAGTCCCAAGTAGGGTTGCCACCCGTCCCGTAAAATATGGGAACCGGCAGAACAGTCAACATAAATGTAATTACATAAATTAACTTTAAAAAACCATAAACACACACACACACACACACACACACACAGTGGCCACGTCTCTCTCTCTCTCTCTCTCTCTCTCTCTCTCTCTCTCTCTTGAACTAGCATCCCTGGATTCTCTTTATCCCTCTCCCGCTGATTGGGCTGTTTCAGCGCAGGGTGTCCATCGTTATGGCCCGGCTATGCCCTCGTCCTCATCACAGTTACATATCGAATCAATACGGGACACGATTTGTCCCGTATTTAAGCTGGTCCGATGGTGTCACAGAGAAATCGTTCAAGATAATTAATTTGTGCCTACGGTAGGTAAGGGACTGTCTGAAAAATCCTCGCATTGGGCTAAAACATGCTAAAACTGTGGAGAGTGTGGTAAGGGACCATCTGAAAACTTCAGCCAGCAGCACCAAAGCTATGCTATAGATATGGCCGCTATATTATAAGCATATAAACATAACTACATTAATTAAGTATTCATTTATTCCGCTAAACCCCCCGATTGGGCATGGATGACTGGCCTTCAAAAAAAGTGTGTGGCAGTGGGCAAAAGGTTGAGAAACCCTGCCTATATAGATGATATAGATGATATAACCCTGCCACTCAAAACATCCTAGCATCCGCCTGATAATGCCCTAGCAAACAAAAAACCCTAGCAACCACCTATTTATGCCCTTACAATCACCCAGAACCATATAGCAATCACCCAGATCACCCTAGCAACCACCTAGTGATGCCTTACAACCACCCAGAACCATGTAGTAATTACCCAGAACACTTTAGCAGCCATCTAGCAATGCCCTAGCAACCATCCACAACACACTAGCAAGCACTGAGTAATGCCCTTACCATCACCCAGAACCATGTAGCAATTACCCCGAACACTTTAGCAGCCATCTAGCAATGCCCTAGCAACCAGATCACCCTAGCAACCATCCACAACACCCTGGCAACCACTGAGTAATGCCCTTACAACCACCCAGAACCATGCAGCAATTACCCAGAACACTTTAGCAGCCATCTAGCAATGCCCTAACAACCAGATCACCCTAGCAACCATCCACAACACCCTACCAACCTCCGAGTAATGCTCTTACAATCATCCAGAACCATGTAGCAATTACCCAGAACACCTTATCAGCCATCTAGCAATGCCCTTGCAACCAAACAAAACAGAAAATTAACACGAAAGGAAAACAAATCATCACATATTGTTTTGTTAAGAATTTATTATTGTAGTGTTTTTCATTCTCTCTCCAGAAGGTCAGGCTTTCACTCTTTCAATGTATCTGAGTGATGGTTCTGGCACAGGTGTCTGTGATAACACTGTTAGCTACTCTTTACTTTAAGAGAATCAATGGATTGTCTGCCATTCAAATAAACCAGCCTCCTAACAGTCTGTCTCCATGGTAACACTCAACAAAGCAGTCGGAAAGGGCAGGTGAGGATCACATTGCACTTCATACAGACACGAAACATCTCTTGTTGTCATTGGCCTTAGTGCACGATTCTCATGAGGAAGACGTGTTCCCACCCAGCTGTAGAACACCATTCAATACATATGAAACTGTTGAACCTGAGAGGAAGCAAGCATGAGGGTTAATATGAAACACTATTAGGACTCCAAAGAATTGTATTTGAAATTAGGTGAAGATTTCATAAGACAAACTGACTAAAATCTGATGGGTTAATAGCAGGGTTGTGGACTCGAGCCGCATGACTTGGACTTGACTTGGACTCGAGTCACAAATTTGATGACTTGCGACTCGACTCAACTTAATCAAAGAAGACTGGGACTGGATTTGAACTTGACTTAAAACTTGAATGCAAAGACTTGAGACTTACTTTTGACTTGCAAAACAATGACTTGGTCCCACCTCTGTTTAATAGTTATGTTGTTCCAGAAAAAGTAAAAAGAAACTAAACTCAAATGTTTTCAAGAAGATAAATGTTTTGAGTGTTTTATGTGGTTCATTGAGAGATTATCTTTGATCAAGGTTGAAAATAAAGCAAATACAAACAGAATGCTACACACAACGCTTATGTAATTGTATTTGTGAACCAAAAAAATCTTTGTTACATAAGAATTATCTCATTTGAACATTTAACCCTTTTTGTTCCACAGTTTAGGAGGGACGAGTCAAAATAACTTTTTGTGGTAATCAACGTTATGACACAAATGCTGTCGACTGAGCTTAACCCAGAATATTCCTTACATTCCAAATTTTATCTGCCATTTCCAAAAGGGTAAGAATCCAAACAATGCACATTTAAAGAGTAGTCACTCACATTGAATAAATGAATCAGCTCTCTAATGCCCTAATCCACACATCAGACAACTTCCGGGCAATTTCTGCCCAGGGATCTGGTCACAAGGGCAAGTTTACCCACAGATTTAGACCAAGTCCTCCACGGAAACATTCCATTAAAGTAATTAGTCTAGTCAAGTGGAAATGTGCAGGGGTTTTGACAGCATTGGCAGATGCTAATTTACCACTCACTGCGACACACACACACACATATGCCGAACCCAATGTGTTATTTTCTGTGATGCAGCTGCTTAGTGTTTTAGTAGTGGTAAGAGTGAAGGAAATCAATGGGAATCTAATGAACTGCCTGGCAACTGTCTAATCTGAGTACTTGAACTTGAACTATGTGTCAGAGGAACTTAAAATTACTTACTATTACTATTGCTGAACAGACCTGTAACAACTCTAAGTATTAAACTTTGGCACGTAACTCATTCTGCATAGTTTAGTTATGGCGTCTTGGACTCTGAAGACCTTTTTATTTTAATTCTATGGTTTCTAGTCCATTTAGAGGTTAAAACGTTATAGCTAGAGTGTGTTTTGTTTTGTTTATTTCGTTTGTTTGGTACCACTCATGTCCCTTTCCCTTTCTGTGTCTTGGTATTTGGTATTGTAAACATTGATTCATTCACTTTTCCACCATTTCACTTTGTAAACAAGAAATCACTTGATTACTGCGCCGTATTTTCTAGAGTTAGTTGTAATTTTTGTTCCAGCACACATAATGATTTCATATCAATTTGAATGTTACACCCTGACACCCCTAGACCATCTTGGGGTTGTAACACAACATAAATGTATACTAAATACTTATATACTTTAAATATTTACAGTATACTTAAAAACATACTAAACTGAACATTTTATAAAGATTTCACTTCAAAAAGACACATTGATTTGAATGTGTGAATCATTATTTGAACTGGTTTATTTACATGAAATGTCCGAACAAACCAATTCACTCAAATAAATCGAACTTTCCAACACTTCTTATAAGTTAATTGGTGAATCGTGTCTTTTAACCGGTTTATTTACATGAACCAGTTGAACGAAGCAATTCACTTAAAGGAATATTCTGGGTTGTAAAACTTGTTTCGTTTTGTTTTCATTCCATTTCTGTTTCGTTTCATTTCGTTCCTCCTTTTCTTTAAAAAAAAAAAAGCTAAAATTTAGGTTCCAGTGAGGCACTCCAGTGAGAAACAAAAACGAAATTAAACAAAACCAAACGAAACAAAACAAAACAGCCTAAGCTGGTTTGCTGGTCTTAGATGATCTCCTCCTGATAAAGCTGGTCTATTTGCTGGTTTTAGAGGTGTTTTAGGCACTTGTCAGCTGGTCAGGCTGAGAGACCAGCTACCCAAACTTAAACCAGCTAAGACTAGCAAACCCCCTTATACTGGTTTAAAGAGTTCTTTTTTTAACAAGCACATTTAGCTTGTTAAACATGCTAAAAACACCTTAGCAACCACATAGCAACCACCGACAAAACTCTAAAATTATGACAGCAAGTTTTGCATGAGCAAACACCACTCACATTTTCTTTAGAAAATGTTAAAAACTAGCTTATGATAATAATAATAATAATAATACTGATTAATTAATAGGTCAGTGTCTTCTGAACAACACTGGATACGTGGATTTAGCAGACAGCCAATGGTTTCACTGATATTGTGTACATATCCTGCTAAATTCAGACAGTATTCCATGGCGCAAATAGATGGAGTGTTGTCGGACAGCTGCAGTGGCTGAGGTACCCCTACTAACCCCAGACAATTACACACACACACTAATGTACACACACACTTCCAGAACTATATTTAAACCTGATGGAGAAAACGGGACATTGGACATCTGTTGAATGCCAGTAGGTCTTTTAAAACAATGTCCATTATTGTTGAAGGGCTCGTCCCTATCTCTACTGTGCAAATGGACACTCTTTTTACAGCCATACAGATAGAGGACTGACTGTACTGACAGTACTACAGACAAGAGTTCTGTGTCTTCATAGAGGAACATCGGTTGTAGGTAATCTTGGCTAAGAAGACTGGATTAAGGGTCCAAACCAGGACTGTAACCCTGGATTATAAAAATCCAACTGAACCCCCCCCCCAAAAAAAAAACACTGAAACTATATTGTTTAAATTCCCAGAGTGGCATTTTATCCTATTTCCTATTGATTATCATAAAAACAAAAAACAAACAAAAAAATAAAATAATAATAATAATAATAATAAAAAAACATCTTTTATGTGTCATAAAAGATCTACTTTTCCCATTGGATTCTTTATAATTGGTTCCAAGTTGAGACATAAAATAGGAAGTATATGCATTGTTAATTTTATATTGTTTTCTCTATTTTTATACAAGTCAAAAATTTAAAAATTGTAAATTGTAATTAGTATGACATTATTAGGAACATAATAAAAAAAAACAAATATATAATGTATATTTTATTATATATATATATATATATATATATATATATATATATATATATATATATATATATATATATATATATATATATATATATTTAAACGTGTGTGTGTGTGTGTGTGTGTGTGTGTGTGTGTGTGTGTGTGGTGTTTTTATTCGAGTCTGTTTTTTCTTTATTTACCTATTATGATAATGCCTTTATCCAACGAGTAATTAATCCAGATTCCTTTAGTGATATCAGTCATAGGTAAGACATCCCCCTGAATCTCTTGAAGTAGGCGGGGTCACTGGAGGGGTCTCATCTCACATCAGAACACAGGAGCCATTCGACGGGGCCCCAAAGAGGGAGGGACCTAAACAACCCCCCACTACTCAACCTCAAACCTTTACCAGTCCAGTTCATCTCTAAAAGCAGCAGATCGGAACTGTTGTGAGAGGAAAACGCTTTGTCTCTAACGTGATCAACCAAACCACACGAGGAGAAGAACTTAAGGAACATAAAAAATAAGAACATCTGGAAACTTAAAACAAGCTCATCATTCCTTAATTTCATCGCGACAATTATCGGATCGTGTGAGGCACGCGCCGGCTCATTGACTGGTAGGCAATGCATGTTTATCGGTAATTTGTGATCGATTGTTTTGTTTTACGTGACATATACAATTTTTTAGCTTTGAGATGCATATACCATTTTTATAAAATTATAAAAAGAAGAATAAAAGAAAATGCTTGAGTAAAAGTTAATTGATGTGGACAAATTAATTTATGCATTGTGTGGTCGCAAACTAGTGTTTTTAATGGCCTTTGTTATGATCTTAAAGGGTTAACTCGTATAGGCTGCAAAGTAATCTAATCTTCTTTTTTACTTTGTATATATTCTTTTTTTGTTCATCTTTCTATCTTCACTGTGTCAAATTAAAAGTCCAAACGTGCATACATTAAAAAATATATTTTTGCCTATTTTTAAGATTTACGCATTTCAATTCTATTACAAAATTCCATCAAATTGAATTGTAATTTTCAACTAAATTAAATTAATAAAACTTAAAATATTTAGTTATTTTGTTATTTTGTTAAAGATTCAATTTAATGAAATTTTGCTATGAAATTGAAATGCGTAAATCTTAAAGTATTTTTTTTTATTATTTTTTTATTTTTGAGTGTGTTTTGTTATCAGGGAGCACGGAGTAAGACAGCATTAAAAGATTATTTATATGTTTTATGACTGAAAATTGTGAGTTCTGTTCATAAAGTGCTTAAACGTTTTTTATATAAAGCCGCATCAATTGAATCGCCTAAAAATTAATTGCTTTCCATATTTCATATCTCCAGCAATGTTCATATGGATAGGGTTGGGGAGTAACGGAATACATGTACAAATACAAAATATAAGTTACTGTATTCCACTACAGTTACAATTTAAATCATTGGTAATTAGAATACAGTTACATTCAAAAAAGTATTTTGATTACTGAAGAGATTACTTTGCACTTTATTGTCATTTGTTTCATTTAATATTTAGTCCTTTCAGATGGAAAACATTTATACATATAAATGATGCGATCCAAAGTGCATTTGAACAGCGGTGAAACACTTTCTTATGATGTGTTACATTCATACGAGCAGACAGAGAAGTAAGTTTGAAGTAAGTTTGGAGCAGAAGAAATAGAAATAAACCTTGTGTAAATTGTCAGCTTTACACTAAGCTAAAATGCTATTTCTAACCATTTTACATGCACGTTACCAGGCGCGATCATATTGTTTAATCAAGAAATTCACATTGATCATAATTTCTTTTTTTCTAGTAAGATCTTTAATATTAGGGCAAAAATCATATTCTTGATAATAATTTTTTTATTGTTTTCCTGTAAAAATATCTAAAAAATACTTAAAACAAGATCAATTTGATTGATCTTGTTTTAGAAACAACACTGCATAAGATATTTATGTTTTTCAGAGAATGTATTTTTAACATGTGTATTTTGTCTTACTGTACTGGCAGAGTTTTTATAGTCAAAAAAATCTAACAGTGCTGAAGAAGTAATCCAAAGTATTTAGATTACGTTACTGACCTTGAGTAATCTAACGAAAAACATTACAAATTACATTTTACAGCATGTATTCTGTAATCTGTAGTGGAATACATTTCAAAAGTAACCCTCCCATCCCTGTATATGGAACATCACATTTTAACAAAGTATCTATTACCAAGTGCAGCCTATAAATATACCTACCTTTCTGAATACGTCTCAAGTGAAAGACTGACATATAGATAAATGAATTGTTTTATAATTGTTTTACTGTTTAAATTTTGCTGAACAGCCATTAAATGCCTATAATGCATTTTAAATACAGATTTGTTGTGGAAGATTGCTTTTAAACCATAGATAGTGTCAATAATCCGCTGGTTCCCACTATTTTTACCGATTATATTCTTACCCCATGATGTGGTCGTCAATGTCAACGAGTGTTAAAATGTCTTTGTTTTTTTGGTGGAAATATTCAACAGCTTTTTTTGTAGCCAAGACCTTGAGATAAAAAATGACTTGAGTATCTAAATACTCCTCAATGTAAGAGTTTTATCAATCTTAAAAGTCATAGATTTACCTTTGTTATTTAATTACTCCGCTCCCATGTTGTCATAACATACAAGGGTACACTATTGTATATATAGCAGCATATTGTAAATCTGTATTATTATACTATATAATGCAATGTAATATCATCTATATAACTTACTCTTGTTACCCTTAAAATGTATTTTTTATTTTTTATATTGCGGCAGTGTCATGATACTAAATAATTACCATATACATATACCATGCTTCAAGGAAGAAGAATATTGAAGAAGTTATAAAGAAGAAGGTGTGCTTATTGATAATTTAAGAATGCCTCATTCAACCAGAGATTGTCTTTTAAAGGAAATACTGTCAATTTACATGAACACAGCTTTGGATCTGGACCTTTTGAAGACATTTCAAAGTAGTAAAGTGTATTTTTTTTTCTTGGCTGGCATTTGAATTCCCCATTTTTTTGACAGTAATGTTGTGCCAGATGGGCTTTAAGGATGTCTGTTCAAAATCTCTGTTTTTTGGGACCTTATATTCATCAGTCAGAGAATGAGGGATCAAAGTTCAGGGAGAAAGTGGGAAATCACCCCCCAGGTTGTTTGTCAAAGGGGTTGTAATCATTCTCCAGACATAAAACGTAATAAAAAGAACTGGAAGGCTTTGGAAATGTCCTCACAATAGTTGGATAATTGTGTAACTCAACAAAACGGGGAAAAGAATGTTATTCATTGTTTTATTTAAATGGTCTACACTTATATAGCACCTTTATAAACTTAGCGGTTCCAAAGTGCTTTACACTGTGTCTTATTCACCCATTCACACACACACACACCCCAATGACCTGCCATTGGGAGCAACTTGGGGTTCAGTGTCTTACCCAAGAACACTCTGGCATGTGGAGTCATGTGGGCTGGGAATCAAACCACTAACCCTGCAATTAGTGGACAACCTGCTCTACCACCTGAGCCACAGCCGCCCCAATGGGGCTTGTATGACTCACTTTGAACATAAATGTACTGTGACGAATCAATCAATAATTCACTTGTTAGTCAATATCTCAAGAGGCAGGTCAGTGTGTTGAGGCAAACATCCGTTTTCTGTGAATTTCACCATTGGGTATCTAGGTGAACCGATGGACCTGTACAACCAATGAACATGATCAAACAAGAATCTCCCAGAATTTTTGAGAGACAAACGCGTGACATCAGGTAAATGTGCGTGTCCAGCAGTAACTGTTCCTCAAACTTTGTCCCGGATGTAAACATATGGATGCAACTGAGGTCAGAGTTGGTGGGTTAGTGGTGACAGATAAGAGGTCGCTGACCTCAAGTCCAAGGCCAAAGATGAGCTCATGGGTTTGTAGGGCGGCAGTCATGTCCGTTTTAAAGGAGGAAAGTTCTATTTCTCTACACCATTCAGGGATGACAACAGGTCCAATCCTGTCTGATTTCATTTAAGTTGCTATTATCCTCTTTACACTTTGACATTGTCATGTTTTTATTTATGCTTTTTGGTCACATGACAGGTCACCTGCATAATTCGTTGGTTTAATTTTATCATCTTGTCATACTAGTGGTATAGCTCTTGTCAGATGTCACTGTAGTCTCCCTTTAGCCAGAAACATTCACAACCCATTTTACTTGCGTAATCTACCGTTTTTCCAAGTGAAACATGATATTCAATGAGAAAAAATTACTTGAATTTATGTATAAGGAATTGATTGGATGGTGGAACGTGGGTGTTCCCATGGTGTCTGGAGGGGACAGGTTGAAAAACAAGAGGGCTTGGTGATGTCATTGGAAAAGGAAAGTAGTTTCAAAGGCAGAGCAAGTTATTATTTTGTAATGAAAGATTACGAAGACAGTAGGGGTGTGACAATTCGCTCTGACAATGATTCGATTACGATTCTTTACCTAACGATTATGATGCATTGTGAAATCTGAAATCTGGTCATGATTCGATATGATTATATTGGAACGATTCATAATAATTTTTTTTAAAAATGCCTATTTTTTTATTTTTTATTTTTGTTTACTGAACATTCGTAATTTAGACAGCACAGACATGAGCACTAGCGTCACAGATGCATTTAGAACCAAGGAGGTTTGGCTTATATGTTTGGCTGCATATAAAAAAAAATGCATTATAGATATTATGTATATGTTATATTCACATAATATATTCCACATAATGTGGTTCATATAGATATGTTACATGCATAATAGATATCCAATAGTAATAAAGAAACATAATGTCTGATGCAACATAATGAAATGCACACACACAAACAGACGGTAAACTGTTAAATAAGCGTAATAGATCTGCATATCATGTACCATTAAGATATTGCACCAATAATAAAAGATCAAATGTCATGTGCAGGCACATGAGATCTATGTTTAAATCGAGCAGGGTCATCGATTAAAAAACTGTCTATAAGTAGAGTGTAAAGGCGTTTGTGGTATGTGGTAACCAAATTCCTTATTCTTTTTGGGACAGGCACAGAGGCATGAGGCGGCTAAATGTAGGTGCTTCAACTTGTCAAGCTCGTTTACATGAATCCAATCGCATTTTCATGCAGGACTGTTTGCACCACACACTGCCAAAGATAAAATGCGTTATATTTTCGTGGCTGCCGTGTGTCATTGACAAATCACAGGTGACTGTAATCTACTGGTTCCTTTCAGAACAGTGTGAAATTACTCCCTATTCCCTGTAGCATTCACTAATAACTATAAAGAGAATGAATGATCAAATGAGTGTTTTTGTTCACAGCCAATGCTGCCCACCTATCACATTTATTTAAGCTAGGTTCTATTCATGTTGTAATTGTTTTATGGAGATATAACACATTTTATGCAGATACAAAAACAATATTAGGCTAACATAATATATCGTAATCGGGGAAGAAGGAAACAACAATGAACTTACTTTTGTCAAATGGATACAAACAGATCTGAATAAAGACAGAAAGCTGAACTCGGCAGCATCCATCTATCCATCCATCCATTTTATCTTATGTAGGTTCGTGGGTGAACTCGGCAGCATAAACATTTCAAAGTGCCCTTTCTTTCCCTTCAATCTGGCATGCTCTGCTCCGTGTCTGTTCCAAGAAGGTTTGTGTAATATGAGATGGTCACATTGGGTATTAATATAGTTATGATAACCCATTCTTAAAAACCCTAATCGATGCATCGAAATTTCTTTGAAAGACTGATGCACCGTGATGCATCGATGAACGTTCACACCCTTAGAGGACAGTTAATAGGGTCCATTTTGATTTCATGTTGACTTTATTGTAGACTTTTTGAACTCATTAAATGGAATAAATGTGTGGAACAGTATTAAAATCAAAATAACCTAATTAATAACACAGTTTTTAAGATATCTTCACTTTAGCTGTTTGCAAAACTATCGAAATACAGATAGTATGTTGCAGACCTTTATCAGTAAAACAAACCTCTGGCAGTCTTTACACAGGCCAAGTCCCTCTAACCTCAAAGGGGTCAGATCAGTCCTGACAAAAGTGTGCTGTCAAACACCCCTTACCCACCTGCCTTTACCCCAAAAATACCATGTTTTTGGACAATGTACTATAGTAAATATATATATATATATATATATATATATATATATATATATATATATATATATATAATTTAAATATACCATGGCAATGCAATGGTATTCTTTAAAATACCTCAGAATACCATGTAAATACCAGTTTAGTTCAACAGGCTAAAAAGAACATAATACTTGTCCTGTGAGGGTACTTTTTTGTAAGGGCATTCAGTTACCTAATATATACACTGGCGGCCAAATGTTTAGAATAATGTACAGATTTAGCTGTTTTGGAAGGAAATTGGTTCTTTAATTCACCAAAGTGGCATTTGACTGATCACAAAGTATAGCCAGGACATTACTGATGTAACAAAAAAGCACCATCACTATTTGAAAAAAGTCGTTTTTGATCAAATCTAGACAGCCATCACTCCAACACCTTATCCTTGAGTAATCATGCTAAATTGATCATTTGGTACTAGAAAATCACTTTCCATTATATCAAACACAGTTGAAAGCTATTTGGTTCGTTAAATGAAGCTTAACATTGTCTTTGTGTTTGTTTTTGAGTTGCCACAGTATGCAATAGACTGGCATGTCTTGAGGTCAATATTAGGCCAAAAATGGCTAAAAGAAACAGCTTTCTCTAGAAACTCATCAGTCAATCATTGTTTTGAGGAATGAAGGCTATACAATGCTTGAAATTTCCAAAAAACTGAAGATTTCATACAAAGGTGTACACTACAGTCTTCAAAGATAAAGGACAACTGACTCTAACAAGGACAGAAAGAGATGTGGAAGGTCAGATGTACAACTAAACAAGAGGATAAGTACATCAGCGTCTCTAGTTTGTGAAATAGACGCCTCACATGTCCTCAGCTGACAGCTTCATTGAATTCTACCCGCTCAACACCAGTTTCATGTACAACAGTAAAGAGAAGACTCAGGGGTGCAGACCTTATGGGAAGAGTTGCAAAGAGAAAGCCACTTTTGAAACAGAAAATCAAAAAGAAAAGGTTAGAGTGGGCAAAGAAACACAGACATTGGACAACAGATAATTGAAAAAGAGTGTTATGGATCTTAACCCCATTGAGCTTTTGTGGGATCAGCTAGACTGTAAGGTGCGTGAGAAGTGCCCAACAAGCCACATCTATGGCAAGTGCTACAGGAAGTGTGGGGTGAAATGTCCCCTGAGTATCTGGACAAACTAACAGCTAGAATGCCAAGGATCTGCAAAGCTGTCATTGCTGCACATGGAGGATTTTTTGATGAGAACTCTTTGAAGTAGTTTAAAATGTTCTGAACATTTTTTTCAAATTGTAATAATAATTTTTCACATTATTAATGTCCTGACTATACTTTGTGATCAGTTGAATGCCACTTTGGTGAATAAAAGTACCAATTTCTTTCCATAAGTGCAAAACCTGTACATTATTCAAACTTTTGGCCGCCAGTGTATGTCAAAGTACCATGGTAATACCATCTGAAACCATCACTGTACCATGGTTCCATGACAGCACTCATTTGTAAGGGTCATATATCTATAAGGTATTCTTTTGAACGGAGTCCAATTAACAAGTACCCTGTGTACCTTACTAGCCAGGATTTGCTTGAGGATCTCTTGTGAAAGTGTCAAACCTCTGTTTACCCACACAAGCCTCTTAATTAATGTAAAATGGTGGGCAGGTGGCCTCTTGCCAATCGAATAGACGCTTGGCGTATTTCGTCTCACTCAAAAAGGCCAAAAGAATCTGCTTGTACAAATGTGCTACACTGAAAAGCTGTAGTTTGCTGTAAATTGCCTTTATCATTATGTTTTAGTTCGGACGAGGGCTCTGCTTTTTTTTTATTTGTTGGTGTCTTTACAGTCAATGTAAAATGCCATTCACAACCCATTTTACTTCCGAAATGTGACATATTTCAGAGTGAAACAGGATATTTAATGAGAAAAATGGAGGACAGGCTGCTTGGGTCATAAAAAGTAAGTGTAATATATTCCTGAATGGTGTCAGACCTGAATGCGAGATTACTAAAATAATCCCTAAATAGCTATTTGGCTATTGATTAACATTTTCCAATAGGCTATGCAGTCTTGGTGACTTCAGCAGAAAACTAAAGTTGTTTCAGAGGCAGAGCATGATATTACATTTTAATAAAGGAATAATAACTTGCACTGATGAATCATGCACAATAAGACCAGGAAGAAAGTTTAAGCAATGTTGAGTTTTAGTTGAAAGTGGTATAAAAGGCAGCACGGTGGCTCAGTGGTTAGCACTGTCGCCTCACATCATGAAGGTCCCAGATTCGAGTCCCAGCCCAACTGGGCCTTTCTGTGTAGAGTTTGCATGTTCTTCACGTGTTTGTGTGGGTTTCCTCCGAGTGCTACCCACAAGTCCAAAAACATGCAAGTTAAGTGAATTGGAGACTCTAAATTGCCCCGTAGGTGTGAGTGAGAGTCCCCCAGCCACTGAAGGTTGCGTCAGGAAGGGCATCTGGCATAAAACCTGTGCCAAGTCAAATATGTGGATCACGGATGGTCCGCTGTGGTGACCCCTAACAGGAGCAGCTGAAAGAAAAAATTGAAAGTGTTATCAAAATCAACCATCTTTGAATGCTGATTTACTTTAGTTTTATAAATCAAGTTCCAAGCATAAGTTTGGGAGAAGCTTGTTCATTTAGGTCTGCCAGTCTTATTCCAAGGATATATAAGCGGCTGCTTGCCTCGCACCGGTGACGATTCTTCTGGCATTGCTCCACCTCCAAATCTCCACCTTTATATTTCATAATGCCTATACCAATTACAGTTGTGCTCAAAAGTTTGCATACCCTTGGAGAATTGGTAATATATGTACCATTTTTTTAAAGAAAACATGAGTGAGCAGGCAAAACACATTTCTTTTATTTCTTATGGGATTCATATTCAACTGTAGGTTATAACAGAATGGCACAATCATAAAACAAAACATGGCAACAAAGAAAAAAAATGAAATGACCCCTGTTCAAAAGTCTGCATACCCTTAGTTCTTAATACTGTGTATTGCCCCCTTTAGCATCAATGACAGCGTGCAGTCTTTCGTAATAATTGTCTATGAGGCCCCAAATTCTTGCAGGTTGTATAGCTGCCCATTCGTCTTGGCAAAATACCTCCAAGTCATGCAAAGTCTTTGGTCGTCTTGCATGAACCGCATGTTTGAGATCTCCCCAGAGTGTCTCGATGATATTAAGGTCAGGAGACTGTGATGGCCACTCCAGAACCTTCACCTTTTTCTGCTGTAACCACTGGAGGGTCAACTTGGCCTTGTGCTTAGGGTCATTGTCGTGCTGGAAAGTCCAAGAGCGTCCCATGCGCAGCTTGCATGCAGAAGAATGCAAATTGTCTGCCAGTATTTTCTGATAACATGCTGCATTCATCTTGCCATCAATTTTCACAAGATTTTCCGTGCCTTTAGAGCACACACACCCCCAAAACATCAGTGAGCCACCACCATGCTTCACAGTGGGGATGGTATTCTTTTCACTATAGGCCTTGTTGACCCCTCTCCAAACATAGCGCTTATGGTTGTGACCATAAAGCTCTATTTTGGTCTCGTCCCTCCAAATTACAGTGTGCCAGAAGCTGTGAGGCGTGACAAGGTGTTGTCGGGCATATTGTAACCGGGCTTTTTTGTGGCATTGGCGCAGTAAAGGCTTCTTTCTGGCAACTCGACCATGCAGCTTATTTTTGTTAAAGTATCGTCGTATTGTGCTCCTTGAAACAACCACACCGTCTTTTTCCAGAGCAGCCTGTATTTCTCCTGAGGTTACCTGTGGGTTTTTCTTTGTATCCCGAACAATTCTTCTGGCAGTTGTGGCTGAAATCTTTCTTGGTCTACCTGACCGTGGCTTGGTATCAAGAGATCCCTGAATTATCCACTTCTTAATAAGTGATTGAACAGTACTGACTGGCATTTTCAATGCTTTGGATATCTTTTTATATCCTTTTCCATCTTTATAAAGTTCCATTACCTTGTTACGCAGGTCTTTTGACAGTTCTTTTCTGTTCCCCATGGCTCAGTATCTAGCCTGCTTAGTGCATCCACGTGAGAGGTAACAAACTCATTGACTATTTATACACAGACACTAATTGCAATTTAAAAAGCCACAGGTGTGGGAAATTAACCTTTAATTGCCATTTAAACCTGTGTGTGTCACCTTGTGTGTCTGTAACATGGCCAAACATTCAAGGGTATGTAAACTTTTGATCAGGGCCATTTGAGTGATTTCTGTTATCATTATGATTTAAAAAGGAGCCAAACAACTATGTGATAATAAATGGCTTCATATGATCACTATCCTTAAATAAAAGACAATGCCAAAATTTCACAATTTCTGCCAGCGTATGCAAACTTTTGAGCACAACTGTATTATTTCAAAATTGTCTTTCTATTTCTTGCTTTAGTCAGATAGTCCGGGGGGACGTTTTGGTAGATCTGAGAGGAGTGTTGAATTAGCAGTCAGGGATTCAAAAACATTTTTTTTTCAATTCAACTTTGTGTATTATAAACTCCCTTGTATAAACATGATTTTACTTGACATTATCCACAAGTCTTTTTAATGATTTCCTATACTCTTCACAACGAGCCTTGAAAGCTTCAGTTTAACCAGTTAAGCATTTTAAGTGGTTTAAGCCTGTTATCTACTTTTTGCATGCATGTTCACACAACACACACCAGGTTACATACCAGCTGTCAATCATCTGTGGGAACAAGATGTGGGAGTTTTTGTGGTCAGTCTAGGTCAGAGGAACATTTACATGTACATTTAAGCATTTTGCAAAATTAAAGATATTAATTGCAGTCATCTTAAATTGAGTTAAAATAATGTGAAATAGTGGTTTTAACATCAGTCAGTTTATGAAGCAAAAGCCTTTGCTTTTTAAGTGCTAATTAAACGTTAATGAGCTACAGAAAGGATTTTCGTCACAGTCAGAAACATTATAGGTGGACGTTTTATATATTGGGAACTGATTGGATTGTGAAAAGCAGGCGTTACATATCAGAATTGCAGGGTCATTAAAGGGATTGAAAATAAGAGGGAGTTGGGATGTCAGCCAAAAAGTAAGTTTCAGAGGCAGAGCGTTAGATCATTTTGATGAAAGATTACAAAAAAATTTCTTTGGAATAATGTGCACTGATGAATCGCAAATAGTAAGACTTAATGCGTATTAAGAAAGTAAATAGGGTCAGTTTTGATTTCATGTAAACTTAAAAAGGTGCATTAGGTAGCTTTTTGTTTGTTTCGATGGCTGAAACTGCAGTGATCTTGAACTTTATACTGATGCCTACTGGCATGGATGCAGCATCCAACGAAAGCAAAAGTTCTCAGTTACCACTGTCAGTGTGGGAATACACTACTCTCAAGTGTATTTGTCACTCATACTTAATTTCATCTGATAATAGGGTGGTTACTAGATAAAGTGAGAAATATTCAGCTGGTCATGTGACAGCCACCATGAGGGAATCTCAATAATACAAGGATTTTGCAAAGTAAACATTTCTGGTCCTGTAACTCTTTTTACAATATACTTCCCCCCTTGTAGTGCTTGGCTTGAAGAAAGCCCCTCTGGGAAAAATCTCGATGTTGATAAAGCCACATTCAGCCCTCAAATGGTCCAGAGTTTCAGTTGAGTCATATTTATACTGCTGTTGACAAGGGAACATCAAACATGTTATGTTTGACACGTGTGAGCGCCAGCCATACCACACTAGCTGGCATGCATTTTTTGGGCAGAGAGCATGCCAACCAATCAGCGTGTAGTTTGTGTTCCATCTGCAATTGGCATCAGAGCTGAGATGGTTTGAAGCAACATGGAACAAACTGGCCAGGACAACCTCTACAGTGTAAATAAAGATCCAGACCAATAACATTTCTACTGATGTGGGTAAAAGCATTTGACCAGAAGAAAAAGTAATAATAAGTCCTCCTTGACTCTAGAACCCTCAATAAAATAGATTCAGAGAGTCACTTTACAACCTCATTGACTTTTGACTCATTGTTGTGCATGAGATTGTTTTGAGTGAATATTTTTTTTTTTAAGGGGAACCATTAAAAACAGGACCATAGTTTGGCCAGTGTTGTGAGGTGTTGGTCAGGGTGACGTCAGTATTATTGGCTCTTTTGCCGTACAGACATTTTTATGATAATTCAGTAAATTGTTGAATGGATATCAAGGTCAGTGCATTGTGTGAAACAGCTGTGGCGGAGGACAAAATGGATGAGAGATGTTTTTAATACTTTAGTTATCATGATTCGGTCATCTCGTGAAGTAGCCACCTTGTATTTCTTCTCATTTGCATTAAGTTAAACTATACTCAGCTTTGTCGCTTATGTCGCCTAGAATTGGCTCAAATCACCAACCGTCTTTGAATATGAATGATTTCCAGTTAAGGTTATTATAGTTTTTGACTTTTCATGTAGCTTTTATTTAGATATTTTTCAGTAGTTTTCACTAAGATTGTTTTAGTTTAGTTATAGTTTTTTGTCCCACATTATATTACTGTAGGTGTCTTCAACTACTATGCACTAACATTAAAATACATACAATACAATATATTTATTATGTAACTTCATGTTGTTCAGCAAAATTCTCACAAGATTCACATCTGCTGCTACTGAGGTTGAGGTACGGGTAGGGTTAGGGGTAAGGTTAACAGTTTAATTTCAGATGTAATTAAATGCAGGTAATTTAAATCTAAGTATAATGCAACAACATGTATGTACATAATATGTACTTTGTGTCAAATGTTGAAGTACATAGTAGTTAAAGATACCTACTATAAAGTGGGTCCTAGTTTTTTGATGGTTTCCTAGTTTTAGTTTAGTTAGTATGTTAGGCTGCCAAAGCAGAAATGTTAGCTGATATCATTAAAATATGTTTAACAGCGTTACATTTCTCAAGGCCGTCTAGTGTTAACGCTATCATGTGCCATTTTCATGCTTAATGTGCATCAAATACTGAAACTAAAGTTAATTTGTGGTGATTTATTTTGTCATTTTAATTCATTTTGGAATGATGAAAAAAGGATTTTAGTTTAGTTTCCTTTTTTTTCAAACAAGTTTAATTATTTGTTTATTTAACGAATATGATTTCATGTAGATTTCGTTTTAGTTCTCGTTAACAATAAGTACACTGGTTGTGGTTGCATTGCAATGTAATCAACCAAGTGGTATGATTTTAAATTATAGACAGCTTTGTAGACTTGATATTGTGATAAAACTGAGCAGCTGCAATAAAAAGTGATTTTTCTTGTATGTTGCTTTCATAGACTGTAAATGTGTTATATATGTTTTTACAGTATATACAACATATTTCCTATACACTATTATGAACTCTGTTGTAGATGATCACGGGATTTTGTTAGTCAGTGGATAAAAACATGGATCAGCAGTTGGTCACATGCAGTGACTGATTGGTTTCGTGGTAAAGTTTTCATCCCTGGTACAAGGAGTTTCCCGTTCTAATCCCCCATATAATACTTTTTATTTTAATAAACCAAGATTGCATCTGTACATCAGTGGATCTATATATCTGTCTGATGTATATAATAGTCTGGAAACATTTGTTTGTATTTTGCTGTGCGATTTAACTGGACAGGAGCGCGAGCTGCGGAACAATGGAGCGAGAAGTGCGCGCGTCTGTGCACAAGACAACATTGCCGCTGCTGCTCAACGTCACTTATAACAGCTGAAACGAGCATTCATCCTAACATTCAAAATAACACATCGGCACTCATTAAAACACACATGGACAAAATGGATACTTTACATTGTACTATATTGTATTTAATATAGCTTGACTGGATACATAAAATATCCTTCTGATGTGATGCCTAAAATAATGATAAATGTACATTGTCAGTATGTGAAAAATTAATAATATATATGTTCATGTATGGTTTTCAGTTATGTAAAAAGCCACATAATTGTACATATGCATATTACATATATTTAAAAATACTACAAAAATGCACGTTTTCATATGTAACATAATTTTTTTTTTAAATCATGTTCAAAAGTGTATATGCCCTTGTAAATGAACTGTAATTATATATATATATATATATATATATATATATATATATATATATGGCCATTTATTACCTTTTGACAATTAAACATCATTATAGGATTCAAATAGAAATAGTTTGGCCTAATGCTGTGTGCACCAAGCTTTATGAAGGTTTGATTATAGTAACTCACACATTTAACACGTTTCCGTTTGAAAATGCATTGATTTTGCTACATTTAAACCTCTCATCCACTGTAGAATTAAGGGTTTGTGTAGCTCAACTGGTATAGCATGGCTATAGCACTGCCAAGATCATAGGTTCAATTCCCAAGGATCACAAAAACCAATCAAATGTATACGTTGAATTTGCTTTGGATAAAAGCGTCTGCCAAATGTGTTTCAGTGTTTTCCTCCACCGAAAATGTAGCGTTTCGAAAATGCTCTCCATACTTTGGAAAACGATTATGTTAAGTAACAAAAATCTTTTCAAGCAAACATTGATTAGTGTGGATGTGGCCTATGTGAAGTAACTTGCTATTGGTATACATGGTTAGCAGGCTAATTGGTTAGCATGACTGAAAAATGTAAGCTAACTGAAAATACTAACAAAGAGAGAATCATGTGAAATGTGATATTTAACCTAAACAACATCCGTTGAAATGTTTTGATGGTTACGATTTTAGATCAAAACACTTGACGTACATTTCTTATAAGATGATGGATAAAAAAGTCAACAAAAACTTGTGTGTAATGTTTTCAGGTCAAAAATTCTAAACTTGCTTGTTATTTTCACATGCAAATGAGATTTTGATTCGCCACACATGTTGGCCAGATGTTTGCAGCTCTTCGCCGGTAGTGGTGAACCTCCGGCAAACCTTTGGCAACAATGGACAATTTGCCGCAAGTTTGCTGCAAAGCTCATTTGCATGTGAAAATTATCAGTAGCAAATTTGCGGCAAGTTTGTGGCAAATTTGCCATGAACTCTCAATTTTCGTACGGGTGAAGAGGATCAAATTTTGACAGGGGCTACAATTTTGCATGGCTGTTATATATTCAGCGTTTTTAAGCATTTGTGTGACCCTGCAAACACTGACTCAGCAACATCTTACTTAGTTTTGCATTTTAATAGTTCCTTAAACATTATCTTGTAGCTGCATCAGACTCAGTTAAAAATGGACTAGATTTGAAGCATATTTTCCTCAATTATCGAGCCATAAAATTTACACACTTATTCAGGTCTTCACTTTGCTCTCCACTTAATAAAATGAGAGCTTGTGGTTTCCCTTCCAGACAGTTGTGTTTTGGAACAGTCTGTGTTAAATATATCATGACAGCTGGGCGTCTCAATAACCCTACTGTTTCCAGCGCTTAGTGGGCGAAATCATAAAATAAACAATGTTATCAAGCTTCCGTCTTTCCTAAGAATATTAAAACACCCTCAGCTGAGAATGTAGAACATATGTTGGCTTCAAATTACACCCTGGGGTGTTATGTCTCATTGTTGTTATTGTAAACGGATGTCTTAATAGCATGCATAAATGGAAATTAAGTCCCGGGGGAAGGTGGTACAAGGCCAGTCGCTACACTATATTATCCTGGTGAATTTTTAGGTGACATTTGGGTAGGTATGCACTCTGACCTGACTGTAGAGGTTTATAAGTGGGACTTTGAGACTGTGAACAATCAGGCTACATTTGAGTTTGGTTTGAGCTGATTTTCTGAGTATTTTGTGCATTACTAATGGCTAGCAAACAATGAAACAATTTGTGGATCAAAAACCACTTTAAATTCACCGTAAGATTTAATTTACATGAACACCCTTGAGTATGCATTGTTTAATTGACATGTTCCATGGCAATACCAAAGGTTTTTTGGACATGGTAGTACCATGGTGTACTTTGAATTACCTTGGAGTGCCATGTAAATATCATGGTATGTGAATATGGGAATCAGTACAATGGTATATACATCAAAGTACCACGGTGTTACCATGTGATACCATCACTGTGCCATGAGATCGCCATTGGATTTTTTTAGGGCTTTTGTTAGAATGAATACATAGAAATGAACATATGGCACAGTTTGATTGATTTGTATATTTAGTATTCATACTGTATACTTGCATCATTTAAACTATTGTCAAAATGTTTGTATTTTTCAGCAACTCGCACATAGAACTGTGGGAAATCGCCTGCTTCCGTCATGGAACCTGCCAGATCGGAAATGTGTATCCTTCCCAATGGGAAAAGTCACGACCTGGGAGAGGACATGTGCGTGCCAATGAAGACTATGATGGAGGAAGACCAGTAAGCACTTTTGCAACGCACTAGTTAATTTTCCTAATTCCCGTTTTATCTACAAACACTAATGCCACAGTTTATGGCTGTTCGATGGTTACTTGCATGTGTGTATATGTAACAGTTGGCTTTCTTAAGTGTGATGATGACCACGTGCATGGAGAACCAGGCCACTTAAAACCATGGTTCTCAACTGGTTTTGCCTTACAACCCATATTATGCCTTGAACAATACAATACCAAAATCAACCATTGAAATTGATTAATATTACAGTGTACTGCAATAGGCCAACAAAATGCAAAATATAAAAACAGGAAAACATAAGTGAGATATACTAGTCTGACAATGGAACAAATACTGGGCCAAATATTTGATTACTATTAGCCATATTACTAAGTGCTTGATGAATTTGCACTAAAATACTATGGCATCACCAAAAAATAATCCACCTGTGTCCTGTATAAATAATAAACCATTTACGGGTCACAACCCACCTGTTGGCAACCACCAACTTAAAATGTATAATTTACGTTGCGTCTAAGCACACACTTTATTTGTAACCAATGGCTATATCCTAGTAATCTCAGTTACAGTGTGCTTATATATCTTCTGGCATGGTGTGTTGAATTTGTCTAAGTGCATGTTTACCCTCTTTTTTGCTCCTGCTTGATGATGGAACCTCTCACTGTCTCTATCAACACTCAGAAATGGTACTCAAAACAGCAGGTATGTCAATGACAGAAAAGCAATGGATTTACTGATGAAGAAGTTAGAGGTAGTTAGTTAATGCAGCCTGCAAGATCATTTTCAATTGAATTTAAAGTGCACATTTCCTCCTGTCCAACAGATTTGATGATCCTGATTGCACTCTAGCTGAGAACATTGAGTTCCTACCTAACGGCGAGGGCAAGAAGCCCCGTTTCACTGATGTAAGTATGAGCAATATTTGCTGTAAAGTTTCAAGAATCTTCTGGAGCAAAGTAGGAATATCTAAGGTTTTGTGCACACTGCACACAAATCTGATTTGGTTTTTAAGTCCAATCTTTAGGACCGAGCGTTCAGACTAGACAGAGATGCATTTCAAAAATTCTGATTTTAATTTAATTTAAAAGCACATATGAATGGTTTGGATCAAGTTTGTAAACATTGATTTTCATGTGTTTTTATGCTGTACAGATACACTAAAAAACATACTTTTTGTCTGAACAAAGCCTAAATTTATGCAAATAATAGCTCTTAGGATCTAAAAGATATACAGATTTGACTGTGTTATTGTTATTAGTCTTTGCAACCTTTATCTATTGTAGTTTGCTCATGAATCTCATTTCCTCTCTCAGTTCGAGGGGAAGACCTCTTTTGGGATGTCAGTCTTCAATTTGGGCAATGCCATTATGGGCAGTGGGATTTTGGGACTGGCTTATGCCATGGCAAACACTGGCATTCTGCTCTTCTTGTAAGTAAAAAACATTCATTACCCTCTAAATTTTAATTTGTCCTAAAATTATTAATTGTTCCAGTCGATCACAATTGTTATGTTTGTTCTGATACACTTAACATCACAATAACATTTCATAGTCATGCAAATCAACTTGTCACATCCAACCCTCTGTGAATCAGCATTTAATTTGTTCTGAATGTCAAGCAGTTGGCTGTCTGATTGCCATGGTAATTAAAGTTTTGTTTAGCATCTGTTATTTTTCCAGGAATGCATTTGAATAATTGAGTATTTCCTTTTAGAGGCTGTTTATGTTAATGAACACATCATGGGTGTGTCGGTGGGATTTTCAATGTAAGAGAGCCGCCTGTTGGATTCTGTTAAATGGCAACGTTCAACTTTGCTTGGTCTTGTTTTGAAACTTTGGCTCAAAAATATAATATAATATAACTCATTAATTCAGTGTGATTAATTATATAAAAAATAATGCGTTAAACAAATTAACGCAATTAATTGTATCCCTGGACCTTAATGAGGAATATTCCTTCCAGATGAGCCATTCAAGCTTGGAGTACCACCTGTTTTCTCCAGGGGACATTCAGCGAAACTTTATATTATATACAGCGGTTAGCACAGTCGCCTCACAGCAAGAAGATCTCGGGTTTGAGTCCCGGCTCAACTGCATAAACATACTGTTTTTAGGTCGCTGTGTCAAGTTAAACAAAGATTAATACTTAGAAAAAAACGTCTTGAGATCTGTAAGTACGGATTTGTGCACCATCAAGCTGTGTTTTGAACGCAAGAACACATCCTCGTGTTGTGCTGTCTTCTGAAGGGCTGGTTTGTTCCTGTATAAGCTGCACATTGCCTATACAGCTGAAGTTTCGCTTACTGCCCCCTGGAGAAAACAGGTGGTACTGCAAGCGTGAATTGCTCAGGAATATTCCTTATTACGGTTTGGGGAAATTATTAATTGCGTACATTTTTTTAACACATTCTTTTTTATATAGTTAATTGCACTTAACGCGTTAAATCGACAGCCTTAAATATAATATTATATCATTTAAAAGTACTTTGGAGGATGTGTTTAGTAAGGGATCATTAAGATGACTTTTAGAATATTTGTCAAAAGTGCATGTGAAAAATCTTGTACTGATTAAAATTTTTCTGTATGAAGATTTTTTGTTTGTTTGGTGTGTCTGCTTTCTTTCTTTATTAATTGATTCCACCTTGTTCTTGCCAAAAATAAACTGCTTCTGGTGCTGATATGGCATTAAACAATATAAAACAAACAAAAATTTTATAAGAGAACAAAGAGGCCACATAGTGAGTGATACAAGAGAAATGAAACTAGTGCAACTATGTAGAAAATTGGTTACCTGGGACAACGGTAAATTCTACAGTTAAGTGGTCATTATGAAAAAAAGATTTGACTGCCGAATGCTTTACTTGACCAATCAGAATCAAGTACTGAGTATCTAGTAAAAACCTAAATGTAACCACACTTATCTCTACTAAAGCTTTTTCTCGAACATAAAGCGATTGCTTGATCTTGTATTTAAAGCACACTTCAACCATACCTACTATAGTGGCCTTACATATATCTTAGTAGACCTGATGTTAAGCACTACACACGTGCTGACATTCAAGAATGCTGTGTATTGCGAGTAGCGACTTCAATTCCAAAGACTAGAGGAAGATAGACAGCTAGTGCATGTGTCTGTGTGTGCTGTGACATCAGACCACGCTTTTAATATTTAATCCCTCTGAGTCCCCCATACATTTTCCACTAGTTAGCCCAGCCCCTCATGCATATCCACAGCCCCAGAAAGGCCACGACCTGACCTGGCCACGCCTCCTCTGTGCTCCAAACACATCCTTCTTTTAAGAAAACCCCACCCACTTTCCAAATATAGGTGTCATATTTGGTTTCCACTTGGCTCGTCTTGGTTTGATTGGGGGAGGGGAATGAGGAGAAGTCTGGGGCATCTCACGTCAGGTTACAGGGAACTGTATAATACAGCTCAAATTACCTGAGAGTTAAAGACTGCTTCCATCAAAGATAGTCTACTGCAGCTTATTTCCTCAGAAGTCAGTTATATTTCCAGTTATATAACATAATATTCATGAACTTCATGTAATTTATTAGCAGATGTTTCCCTCTATGGTGTGGTAAATGGTTCAGGAGGCTGTTTGACCAACTCCAACTTTCTCTTTAAAAAAAAATAAAATAAAAAATTGGGTTTTGTGAGGCCTAAAAACCAATGCTATGGACATGAATGGTACCTCAAACATGTGGCTTGTTGGGGGAGGTGTGCTATTACTTTTCTATGTGATCTGATTTACGATCTTTGCTAAAATGGGTGAAAAAACCCCCCACAGACATAGACTAAAGAAGGAGAGACTCAAGCTGTTTCTAGAGACCAGAATCTCATGGAGATTTGGAGGTGGGCTCTCTTGGGCCAGTAAGAAACCACCTATCAACCCCCATAACACCATAGCAACCATCCAGACACACTAGCAACCAACAACCACCCAGAACACCATAGCAATTGCAAAAACCTTAGCAACACCATAGTCAAGCCCTGGCAACCACCCATAGCACCCTAGCAACTGCATAGCAACATCTTAAAAAACACTGAGAACACCTCAGCAACAGCATAGCAATGCCCTGGTAACCATTAACAACACCCTAGTAACTGCATAGCAACATGCTGAAAATCCCTCAGAAAACCTTAGCTCTAGCATAGCAACGCCCTGGCAACCACCCACAACATCCTAGCAACTGCATAGCAACATGCTGAAAAATACTCAGAACACCTTAGCAACAGCATACCAATGGCCTGTCAACCACCCACAATAACCTAGAAACTGCATAGCAACATGCTGAAAAACACACAGAACACCTTAGTGACAGCAAAGCAACGCCCTGGCAACCACCCACAACACCCTAGCTACTACATTCTGAGCAAAAAATTAAGAACGCCTTAGCAACAGCATAGCAACACCCTGGTAACCACCAACAACACCCTAGCTGCAACATCCTGAGAAGAAAATTAAGAATGCCTTAGCAACAGCATAGCAACACCCTGGTAACCACCAACAACACCCTAGCAACTGCATAGCAACATGCTGAAAAACACTGAAAGCACCTTAGCAGCAGCATAACAATGGCCTTGCAACCACCCACAACAACCTAGAAACTGCTCAGCAACATGCTGAAAAACACTAAGAACACCTTAGCAACAGCACAGCAACGCCTTGATAACCACCAACAACACCCTAGCAACTGCATAGCAGCATGCTGAAAAACACTGAAAATACCTTAGCAACAGCATACCAACAGCCTGGCAACCATCCATAACAACCTAGAAACTACTTAGCAACATGCTAAAAAAACACTCAGACCACCTTAGTAACAGCATAGCAATGCCCTGGCAACCACCCATAACACCATAGCTACTACATTCTGAGAAAAAACATGAAGAACACCTTAGCAACAGCATAGCCACTCCCTGGTAACCACCAACAACACCCTAGTAACTGCATAGCAACATGCTGAAAAACCCTCAGAACACCTTAGCAACAGAATAGCAATGCCCTGGCAACCACCCACAACACCCTAACTCGCCCTGGCGGCAAGTTTTGAACTGGGAAGCACCTCTGTGCATATTAATCATGAAATATAAAAATCGAGTTCTGTATCAATGAAGTGTTGATATTAAACAATTAACTTAAACAATTACAAATTTTACTTCTGTTGCAAATCTCATAAGGAAGTAATTGAAATTGTTTTGCCTTTCTGACTCAGGCTGTGCAGGAATTCTAGATGAATGTTTATTTACACATAATTTATATATTCATATGATTTTGGTGCTTTACTTGCATGCATTCATTTCCAAAAATGGTGAAATTCAGAGTTTGTTTGCTGGGAATTGGTCAAGTTCCTCTCAAATTGAACTGAAAATAGACAATAACCTTTTGCATAATCTTTTGTAATGGAAGTTCCATTCTTTCCACTGACTGCCTCATATTATAGCACCAAACCATCTTTAAATATCAGTGCTAGTAAACAATGTAGCCAGCAACCAGCCAATACAGAAAAGAAGACATTTGTGTTAACACCTCCTAGACAGAGCACTTAACCATTTATTGGTCAAATGAAAGCATCAGGATACAAATTTAAAGTGCACATTTTGTTTAGACGTGTCAAATATAGCACCCTATTGTGTTCGCTTCCTTCCTCAATAGTCCCTCTGCATGCTGCATTATTGAGCAGCTGATAAAGTCAATAGTCTGTCAGAACACTCATCTCATTTGAATAGTCGTTCCAGAGCTCGTTTCTTGTCCATTGTTAATAACCTGCCATTTATCACATATACCTTCATCCAAATGGACTTGCAAGACACTAAATTCAGGGACAGACCACCACCTGGAGTTAAGCCTAAACCTAAAATGCATGATGATGATACCACAGTATTCTTTGAAGTACCATGGATAGTACCATATAAATACAACAGTACATGATTATGATAATCATTCAGATGGTATTACCATCCGATACCATCACTGTGCCATGTTTTCACCACAGTACTTTATTTTAAAGGTAGCAGGTCTGTCTAGATGGTGTTTCAAAAAGTGATTGTGATGGTTTTGTCTGCTCTTTCTATAGGTTTCTTCTGACGGCTGTCGCTGGTCTTTCATGCTATTCTATTCATCTCCTGCTCAAGTCTTCTGGTGTTGTGGGTAAGCAACACCACATTTTAGATAGATTGATGTGTCGGCCAGGCTGATTAATTGAACAGTATTTATCCATTCAGAGATTATCGGTCTTGGTGACCTTTATTTGAGCATTGTTGTAATGTTCTGTTTTATATCTACGATCAAAAGATTATTAAAATTATTAATCACAATTAGTTTTTATTATAGTGAATGTGTTACCACATTCAGTTCCTTTTAAGGAAAGAAAACTAGTAAAAACTAGTAAATTTGGGAATGCATTTGCACTTGTAGCAGAACGTATGCTTTTTTAATACAAGATTTTCACTCATTTAAAGGAATAGTTATCCCTAAAAATAAAATTGTCTCATCATTTACTCACCCTCATGCCATCCCAGATGTGTATGAATTTCTTTCTTCTGCTGAACACAAACAAAAAAAATTCTCAGATCTCCTGGTCCAAACAATGCAAGTGTATGGGTACCAGAACTTTTAAGTACAAAAAGCACATAAAGGCAGCATAAAAGTAATCCATACAACTCTAGAGGTTCAATCCATATCTTCAGAAGCAATATGATAGGTGTGGGTGAGAAACAGATCAATAATTAAGTCATTTTTAACTATCAATCTCCAATTTCACACAATTCATCTCTTGTTTTGGCGATTCGCATTCTTCATGCATATCGCCACCTACTGGGCAGGGAGGAGAATTTATAGTAAAAATGTACTTAAATATTGATCTGTTTCTCACCCACACCTATTATATCCCTTCTAAAGACTTGAATTTAACCACTAGAGTTGTATGGATTACTGTTATGCTGCTTTTATCAGCTTTTGTTCTGGACACCATTCACTTTGACAGCACTGAAAGGACCAACAGAGCGCAGATATTCTTTTAAAAATCTTTGTTTTTGCTCAGCAGAGGAAACAAAGTTATACATATACCTTTAAGCTTTGTGTCGTAAAATTAGATATATTGGTTTTAAAATATTTAATGTAAAACTACTTATGATGCAGTTCAGGGCGTTTCCAAAAAAATACAAAGCCTTTCTTAAAAGACAAGAGGTCTGTTATTTCCTTTCTGAAGGCATCATTCAGCTGCTATTTTAAGACTTACCAGAGTCCCATGTTAAACTACAGCCATCACCGGCAAAGATAATCATAGCATGAGATAAGGTGTTTTGTGGAAACTTGGCTCCGGTTGTGATATTTGTCTCTCTTCATGTTGTAATGACATTGATTTCCAGGAATCAGAGCATATGAGCAGCTGGGATACAGGGCCTTTGGAATGCCAGGGAAAATGGCAGCTGGAATCGCAATCACTCTACAAAACATTGGAGGTGGGAAAACCTGTAGAGAAAGAGACTTTACAATTGACTAATAGTACCACAGAGACACATTGTTCACAAATGGCTTACTTACAGTTGTCTCATATTATATTAAGCTGGGATAGGAAAAAAGATTTCAACATCCAAATAAAAAATAAAAAAACTAAGAAAAAAATACTGTTATGATATATGATATTCCCAAGGTTTTAACCATATTCCCTTTTTTAACACCAGCTATATTAAATAAGTCATCGGGAACTATCATCTTTTATCAATTAAAAGTAACAAGCAAAATACATTGCATTTATTAATTATTTTAACAGGTCAGCACAAATCTAAATATGTCAAAACTTATAAGTGTCTTCCTACAAAAACAGATTAAAACATATTTCTTTTATTTTGCACATTAACATTCCAAGACAGGGAACATTCCTGCATCTTAAAGGTTTTGTAAGCGATTTTAGCCAATCCGGAACTTCCACGAGACAGAGCCATTGAATTTACACCACCTCTTTCAAAACACTCCAAAGATAGCCGTTCCAGCACTTTACGCTAGGTTTAGGGTTAGCGCCATGGCGATACAATTCGATCCTATGCTTTACTTGCGCTTGGGAGGGGCATAGGCATAATTTAGGATAAACAGGGATCTCGCCCTGGTGTACGATTCCATAAAGAAATCACCTACAGCACTTTGAACAACAACCAAAATGAACGCTAAATATGATAAACAGAAAGCAAAAACAAATGAGTGAAAATACTGTATGATGACACTAAAAAGACAAAATAATACATATTTCGACATATAGAAACATAAAGCTTCCATCTTTATATTCCTTTTGTGCGTCATTAACATAAGAAATATTTTGCAGAAAATCCTGTTGTTTGCAATTAATTAGATGTCTGCTGCCACCTGGTGGACGTTTCCAGGCATTTCTTGATGGAAATATATTTTCAAAAATGTCCGCTTTTGCATGCACTCATTTTTTTATGTGAAATATTTGCTAATTGTAATAAAGTAAAAATGCCAGTAATGATTATATTGTTACTGACATTTTAAAATGAGTATTTGCTGAATATAAGCGCCTTGTGCTTGATTAAAATTTTGTATATTATTTTATTTAAAAAGCCCATTAAAATCCATGTATCAAATATGATACAACAGGCTTTTGAGGTATACTGTATCTCTGAATCATCATTCCAACAAACAAACAAACAAACAAACAAACACATTTTTTTACAGAGCTTTGAAAATTCTGACATATACTTTTTATAAGATATATTTAAAGTGTGAACTAATATTTCAGTGTATTTTCATATATGCAGCCTGCTCTGTCATAAAGATCTCATTGTTTTACATTACAAGCTATTATAATGTCATCTTACCAAAAGTTCCTGAGACCCAGCGAAAAAAGTTTTACAATTTAAATGTCTTTTTAAAATGTCAATATAGTGTTTGTGCATAAAATACATATGAACAAAATTATTTATTGAAAAAATAATATTTTATTCATATTGTATTTGATATGCTGAATTGAACTATGATACATTTGTCATCGCCAAAATCTCAAACATTTGGTATCTCTGAAAAGCCCAGGGAGTCCTCTTATAATACCCCAACATTTACCACTGTAGCATGTATGGGATAAGAACAAATTAAATAACAAATGTCGTACACAAAAATTAATTGACGGGTCTTAGGAGGATAATGAACTTTAAAGCCTAATGTATCAAAAACAATGCATAAAAACACGTGCGCAAATTTGTTTTTTAGGATTTTATTTATACTTTTTATAGTTTGTCTAATGGTACTAAAAAAAAAATTAATGTCAAAAAATTAGAATTTTCTGACAGTTCTTTCATATGTCAGACTTTACAGGGTTAAAGTACTTGAAACTGTCATAAAAAATAAATAAAAACATTAAAAGGTCTGCTTTTTATCATTTGCAAGTGTGAATATTTTATTTACACACACACACACACACACACACACACACAAATGTTGGTGCAGCTATCATTATGAGGACTCTCCATAGACATAATGATTTTCATACTGTATGAACTATAGATTATTTCCCCTAACCCTACCCCTAAACCTAACCCTCACAAAAAACTTTCTGCATTTTTACATTTTTAATAAAACATCCTTTAGTATGTTTTTTAAGCGATTTAAATTATGGGGACACTAGAAATGTCCTCATAAACCACATTTATAGCATAATACCCTTGGAATTACCAGTTTGTAACCTAAAAAATAGTCCTCGTAAACCACTTAAACCTGCCCACACACACACACAGTGTGATTGATAGATAGATAGATAGATAGATAGATAGATAGATAGATAGTGTATATATACGGTATATATTTTATAAATTTGCACACAAAAATGAAATTGAAGCAAATAATAATAAAAAAAATATTAGTGGTGGGACAGTAAAAAAAATTAGGGCATATACAAATTATTTTCCATAAATCAAGGTTTGAATGAAAATAATTCTTATTCTTATTTAAAAATAAAAATAAAAATGAAGAAACAATAAAGACAAAAATATAAAAAAAACAAGAAAAAACAAAGGAAAAAAACAAACAATCATATTACTTTTGGTGACGATAAAGAATTGCGAGAACAAAGAAACATTTTGAGCATTTTTTAAAAAACAATATGATATTTACTCAATAAAAGTACCAGGTTAACAATATCAGAATAAAACATGAAAACATGAAGATGCATTCTTTAGTTCATGTTAATTATATTATACATTTTTTGTCATTCCTATAGCCATGTCCAGTTATCTATACATCGTGAAGTCAGAGTTTCCTCTGGTGCTGCAGGCATTTTTGAATGCAGATACAAACTCAGGGTAAGTGCTTTTGAGTGTCATTGTGAAATATTGAAATTAAATGAGAAAATCTTGACCTTGCCTCGAAGTGCCATTTGGGAGCTAAAAGTTAATTATTCATGATTCCTTGGTGAATTGTACATTGTTCTGGCCACTGGTTCGAACACACATGCATTCATTATCAGCTGACATCCTCTTGTCACCGTTGAGGGCAAATACCATCTACCAGGGCCAACATGCAAAAATGTCAGCCTGACATCAAGGGTAGGTGTGGTGGCTGCCTTTAACCCTGAATTGGTCAGCTAATAATAGAACAGGAGCTGACTGGCCGATTCAATCCCTTTCCCGCCACACCTCTGTCCTTCTGCATGTGACAGCTGCTTTAAACAACAGTATTGACGTGGTGACCATGTAACTTGCTGACATCAGGAGGCACAACTAGTTTTCTGTGGCTAAAAACAAACATTGGGCTGTAGCTAAGGTCTGCTGCTTGCGTTCTTGGGTTAGTTTAGCTCCTTGTTTAGCTTTATCGAATATAAACATTGGTAATGTGAGAGTGTACAAATTTTGCAAACAGACCCATCCCAGCGGGTTTGTAAGAACAGAAAGAACGCATTGTGTATACTTTAGGCATTATACTAAGCCCTTATACTAAGGACTTGTCAACCTTAGTAACAAGTTTTAAGTCCTAAAATGTGAGGATTGCATTCTATGCGCAACAAAGAAATCATTTTCATTTTAAGACAATTTTAAGACTACTTGCCGTAAATAATTTTGCTAGCTAGCTTTCTGTTTGAAAGCACTTGCTATTTTAACAACGTTGCGTTTGTGTTACAGTGCAGGACAAATGTGTCAAATCATGCTGCTTGTTGAGGATGAGGTGTGCTAATACTTTCTAAGTGATCAGAATTATGATTTTGCCCTGGAGAAGGATAAAACCGGGGAAAAATTTCCCATTGACAAAAACTACTCAGAACACCATAGCAATAGCATAGCAATGCCCTGGCATCATGGCAGTTAGTTTTGCATTTCTTCAGAAAATGTACAAATCTAGTCTGTTTGCACCTAATTTAATATGATCAAGAAAAGACTTTTCAAAACTAACTCAATAGATCAAAATTGGTAGAAGTTTAAGGAACTTGTGAAAAAATCAGTGATTAATCAGATTAATTGTACATTTTGTCTCCTGTGACATCGTTCTATTAAGAACACCTAACAAAGAAAATGTTACCTGATACAGATTGATATTTACATTAACAATATATTTAGTTAAAGGATTAGTTCACCCAAAACTGAAAATTCAATCATTATTTACTCACCCCTGTGTTGTTATAACCCTATATGACTTTCTTTCTTTTTCTTAACGCAAAGGGAGAAATTGTGAAAAAAAAATTGTGCTCAGTGATGTCATACAATTGTAGTTTATGGTGACTACCTCTTCAAGCTTCAAAAGGACACAAAAATATAATTCAGAAGTCCAAAACATTATTGTATGCGACTTATGTCTTGTTCTGAAGGAATATGATTAGGTTTGGTGAGAAACAAACTGAAATTGAATGTATTATTTAATGAAAATGTTCAATGACTGTTGATCTCCTGTGCATGTTCATGATAAGGCATGAGAGCAACAGTTCACGCAGTCCCCTCGCGACATTGGAGCTTTCAAGTGAAAACTTGTTTTGTTTATCTAAAAACAGGTCCTCCACAGTGATAGTGACAACAGAACACAACACAGCTGCACACAACACAGAGAACAGAACTTACTAAACATGTCTGAAGAGTTTGTAGTCAAAGAATTGATGCATTTCTATGCCCAGCCTTATTTTTTTGAACGGAGTATTCAGAAATCAAACAGAAACATAGAGGAGGCTACAGGCAGCCTCAGTTACACCGTGTCCTAACCTGACAGCAAACGACACGCGATATAAGGTATCTTTCCTATGTTAAGTTCAGTTTAAGGTTAAGGAGGTTTCACTCTCTTCAGGTCTGTCACAAATACTCACCGGTTCAGAATGGACAAGAGGTGACAGACATTCCCATCTACTCCATCTCTTTCTGTTTGATTGAGGACTCCAGTTCAAAAAAATAAGGCTAGGCATAGAAATGCATTAATTCTTCGACTACAAACTCTTGCTATTTTAACAATGGTGCGTTTGTGTTACAATGCAGGACAAATGTGTCAAATCATGCTGCTTGTTGAGGATGAGGTGTGCTAATACTTTCTAAGTGATCAGAATTATGATTTTGCCCTGGAGAAGGATAAAATGGGGGAAAAATTTCCCATTGACAAAAACTACTCAGAACACCATAGCAATAGCATAGCAATGCCCTGGCATCATGGCAGTGAGTTTTGCATTTCTTCAGAAAATGTACAAATCTAGTCTGTTTGCACCTAATTTAATATGATCAAGAAAAGACTTTTCAAAACTAACTCAATAGATCAAAATTGGTAGAAGTTTAAGGAACTTGTGAAAAAATCAGTGATTAATCAGATTAATTGTACATTTTGTCTCCTGAGACATCGTTCTGTTAAGAACACCTAACAAAGAAAATGTTACCTGATACAGATTGATATTTACATTAACAATATATTTAGTTAAAGGATTAGTTCACCCAAAACTGAACATTCAATCATTATTTACTCACCCCTGTGTTGTTATAACTCTATATGACTTTCTTTCTTTTTCTTAACACAAAGGGAGAAATTGTGAAAAAACGTTGTGCTCAGTGATGTCATACAATGGTAGTTTATGGTGACTACCTCTTCAAGCTTCAAAAGGACACAAAAGTATAATTCAGAAGTCCAGACCTGACTCCAGTTCAAAAAAATAAGGCTGGGCATAGAAATGCATCAATTCTTCGACTACAAACTCTTCAGACATGTTTAGTAAGTTCTGCTCTCTGTTTTGTGTGCAGCTGTGTTGTGTTCTTTTGTCACTATCGCTGTGGTGGACCTGTTTTTAGATAACAAACAAGTTTTTGCTTGAACAACCCAATGTCGTGATGGGGCTGCGTGAACTGTTGCACTCATGCCCTATCATAAACGTGCACAGGAGATTAACGGTCAATCAACAGTTTTACGAAACTGTACATTCGATTTCGGTTTGTTTCTCACCAAACCTTATCGTATGCTTTCATAACAATCATGAGTCTCATGAAATAATTTATTAGACTTCTGAATTCTTAAAAAAACAAAAACAATTCCTCATATTATAATCTTCCAATATCGGCCTGATCAGTGCTGATTATTAAAATTACATCTAATATTGACTAATAACAAAATGTGCATTCCATGTCACTAAATATCATGTATCCATAATATCATATTTTATGCACATTTTTTACGTCTCTCTGAAATACTTGATTCTGATTGGTCAATTGCGCCATCCAGCAGTCTGATATTTCTGATTATAAAACAAATTGTTTCTTTCTGGATGCTGATTTTGCAATAGCTTTATTCAAGAAAATGAATATGACCTCGATAACCTCTATGACCTCTTTACCGAGCTAATATTTGTATCACTGCGCAGCACCCATAGCTGGCAGTTATTCTTGTTGCATAGCAATGCTCTGTTTACTGTCTGGGACAACCTAAGCTGCATCCGAAACCATGTACTGTCACACTCACAGTATGTACTGTATTTGTTCAAGGACGCACTTATCTGCCATCAAAACAGTACGTTCTTTTAGGTATGCATGCAAGTAGTATGAATAGATTTTGGACATTCTTCATCATTGGCATCATCTCTTGACCCGAATATATGACATAATAAAAACAACCGCTAAAACTATCTGCTTTGGTTTTGTTAAACAAGCACCATTTAAGCACAAGGAACAGTTATCTTGGTATAATAGCACTTACAGTTGAGAAGAGCCGTCTGCCTCACGATTCACCAGCGTTCATTTAAATCCAGTCTTTTGAACATTATGTCGCTTCAGCTCCCGAGGGACTATGGGAACGTTAAGTATCCAGTCAATCTCGCCTGAAATATTAAGTCATCGGGGTATTTCTCGCGTACTGCTTCATGAATACTGAGGATTCGGACATACTACATCGGCATACTGTTTTTCGCATACTATATAGTTGAGAAGTATGGATATATGGACGCAGCGCTAGACTCTTAGAATGAATGTTAATACAACAACATTTTTGCAAACTGAGTTTTATGTGCTGCGTTCTACGCTTTGCCACACTTTCCTGGTGAAATTAACACTAGAGGCACTACAACAACTGTGCGTTTTATTCATTTTCACACAAATCACAATCACAACGGCTGTTTAGGACTTCATTAACACTTATTTTTCACCCTATTACTCACATACTGCTATATCCACTTTACTATAACGCATCATTTGAAAAACGATACATTTTAATGCTTGTATTACAGACCCACCTACATTTACACACATATACCAATGTAATTAACTTCCACGATAGCTCACCTGGTAGAGTGTTGGACTGTCATAGAAAGCGACACGAAATGACATGGTTGCTTCAGAAAAAGTGCTTTTTTTTTGCTTTTTCCACACCATCGGTTAGGTCTAGGTATTGGTTTAGGATAAGGAAGTCTGTTTTGTTTACATCTCATTTGCATTTAGAAAACTATTGGTTAGGTTTAGGTTAAAGTTTAAGGTTAGGGAGGTACGTTTTACTCATTAAAACCTCCATTTAATATTCACCTTAAAAACCTCGTCTGATTACGACACCATTTCACACGCAATCAATATTTCATGTCTATTTATTAATTTTTTTGTCAAGTTGTTTTGTAACAAGGACAAGGAGCAGTCAAGCAGTCATTTTTTCCAAAATAAACACCAACAGGTTCTGACGCAAATCTAAGGTGTAATTCAGCTATTCCTAGATATTGCGCTTTGCGTCACAATCACCCTGCTGACTATACATTATCCCTTATATATCATACAAACTATGTACATACACATTTGGTGGCAAGGAGGAAGGCGTGGCCGGGCTGTGATGGAGCACAGCTGGCGCTGAATCAGCTGATCAGCGGGAGAGCGAGATAAGGGGCAGCTGGAGGCGCCGTTCGAGAGAGAAAGATGCACACGGCAGGGCTGCACGTTTGTTTATGTTGGTTTTAAGTTTACCATTAAACTTTATATTTACTGTTCAGCCGGTTCCCGCCTCCTCCTTGCCCGTCCTTTATGTGTTACAGTTGTGCCGAAACCTGGGAGGGAGGTGGGATGCGCTGTTCTCACCGTTGCCATCCGCCAGGGGAGTAGCCGCGGGGACGGAGGGGTCGCTGCCGGCCGCCGAGAGCCGGAGGAACCGCGGCCATCTGCTGAGAAATGGAGGAGTGGTTCCATCCGCCAGGGGCCAGGGGACTCGCTGCCATCTGCCGGGGGAGGAGCGAGCTGGTGTCCGCCAGAGGGCGGAGGAGCGGTTGAGGACCGGGCGACAGTGCGTCCGGGAGCCGGCGAGCAAGTTCTTCTCTCTCTCTCTCTCTCTGTGTCTCTGCTCACCCTCTCCCTCTCCCCACGCCTCCCCTTGTCTCTCCCCCCGGTTCACAGGTGGCGGGCTGGGCCACCGGCTGACCGAATGGCCGGAAGGGCAGCATCTCCCCCCCAGAGAAGGGGTGGGGGGGGGGGGGGGTTAGTCAGACCAGTGGCACCCCGGCCTGAATCGGGTGGGGGAGGAGTGTGACGAGGAGGAGGGCGTGGTCGGGCCGTGATGGAGCACGGCCGACGCTGAATCAGCGGAAGAGCGAGATAAGGGCTGGCCGGAGGTGCCAGTTCGAGAGAGAGAGATGCACACGGCCGCGCTGCATGTTTTTTTATGTTGGTTTTAAGTTTACCATTAAACTTTATGTTTACTGTTCTGCTGGTTCCCGCCTCCTCCTTGCCCGTCCTTTATGTGTTACACATTTCAAATATGAATACAGTATATAACAGATACCACATATACTGTATCTCACCATTGACTTGTTTCTATGCAAAAGCTGGCATGTAAATTCATCTTTACACCTACACATCCTCGCAAAAGTACCCGCCTCTATTTTAGTGCCATCTTTATGCCCCTAATGATAGATGTCTTGTTTAATGTTTGAATGATGTGTCGTTTCCACGTATAGCTGTCTAGATATAGCATGAGAGGTCATCGGCACGCCAACCTCCCCTGTCAGTATTTGGAGACCGGGGACGAGAGGAGTGGTACGGTGAGGGTCTGAAAATAGAGAGCTCTCAAACAAGGCCTGGTCCTTACACCTTGTGACTCCATTCTTCTGCCAGCGTGTTTTTGTGGTGGTGACTTTAGCTAGGAGAGGGAACTGCGCCATGTTGCAGTCTGCTTTGGGCAGTATTACATGCTCTGTGTCGCCACCGGTCGTAGAAAACACAACGTGCCATGCCATAAATCAAGAGAATTTGCAGAATTCAGACTCAATCTGGGATCGGATGGAGTGAGACAGTTAGATTCTGGAATAGTGTGAATGTTTTTCACAGACAGAGAACTGAAGATGCTTAAAGGTGGCCTGTCGGAGAGACAGAGCAACATGGGAAACAAGAAAAGGAGAGTGACTTTAAAATAGGAATGGAAAGTTACGTAGAACACCATATTGTAAAACATTTTAGTGTGAATTTACAGTATATTCCTGGGCCCAGTTGCAACAAAGCCCTTAACCCGGTAACACTTTACAATAAGGTTGTTTTTGTTAACCTTAGTTATCTACATTAGTTAACATACAGTAGTTTTACAGCACTTATTATTCTTGGTTAATGTTAATTTCATATACGAGTACATTTTAGTATTAAAAGTTGTATATGTTAACAGTAGTTAACTGCATTAGTTAACATGAACTAACAATGAACAATACATTTACAGAGCTTAATAATCTTATTTAATGCATTAAGAGCTGAGCAAACAATAAAAAATAGTATTTTGATAAATTAACATTAACAACAGTAAAAAATGCTCTAAAATATTGTTTATTAATAGTTCATAATACCTAATGCATCAACTACTGTTAAAAATATAACCTGACTGTAAAGTGTTACCGAAACCCCTTTAATACTAATTGTAAAGACATTATTTCTAAGGGTTTTCTTAACTTTAAAGGTTTGTTGCAACTGAGTCCTGGCTATTAATAAATTAATATAAGTAGTACATTATTTATATGTACTATACATACTTATAGGTACTTATATTTTAATAATATACATATATATATATATACATGTATATTTTCCAATTTGGAATGCCCAAATCCCACTACTTAGTAGGTCCTCGTGGTGGCGTGGTTACTCACCTCAATCTGGGTGGCGGAGGACAAGTCTCAGTTGCCTCCGCTTCTGAGACCATCAATCCGCGCAGTTTATCACGTGGCTCATCGTGCATGACACCGCGGAGACTCACAGCATGTGGAGGCTCATGACACTCTCCGCGATCCACGCACAATTTAACACGCACCCCATTGAGAGCGAGAACCACTAATCGCGACCACGAGGAGGTTACCCCATGTGACTCTACCCTCCCTTACTTGTAGCAAAATACATGTGCAAATAAATATGAAACAGTGCTCTTTACTCATCTCACTCGCATAAAAAACTGATTATATACTCCTCGAAATGCATCAACACCATGGAAAGAAAATTGATGAATGGAACAGTTTTGCCAAAGTAGGTAAATAAATGCTTTAACAGCATTCAGTATATTAATCTCTAACAGCTGAAGGGTGAGGACAGGAGACTGGTATAACAACAGCACTGCAACAGCGCCACCTCTGTACAGGGGTGAAATAGTTTTAGGGTTAGGTTAGGGTGCGAATAGACCTTCCGTCAGACGTTCGTCTAGCAAGATCGTCACGGATTTGATGTGAACGGGCCTTTACACTGTTAACCTTAACACCTACATCTAACCCCTAACCCAGCCCTTACCCTAATCTAAACCCTAACCCTACCCCTACTCCTAAACCTACCCGTACCTCAACCTCTGTAGGAGCCAATTTGAATCTTGTGAGAATTTTGCAGGACTACTTCTAGTTACACAATATATACATCATATTGTATATATTTTAATGTTAGTACATAGTAGTTAAAGACACTTAATATAAAGTGGGACCCTTTAAGTAGTATATTTTTTATAATGAAATAATTACTGTATACTGTGACTTCACAGTAAGATTACTGTAATGTATTTGCATTAAGCTTAGGTTCCCAGGATGTGATTTAGGTTATATTTTATTTACTATTTGCTGGTTCAAAGCATCTATCTCTCTGTGTCTCTCTAGGGAATGGTATCTCAATGGCAAGTACTTGGTGGTGCTTGTCTCTCTCTCTATAATTCTGCCCCTGGCTTTGATGAAACAACTTGGTGAGTAGATTGTTTCTTCAATCAATATGTCTTTCATAGGCCCCCCCCCCCCCCCCCCATTTATGTTTGACTCAGTTAAACACATCGCTCATATTACAGAACATCAGTTCAACCGATTTAATAGCTCATTTTGTTCTCAGATGACATAATGTGACATGAAACTAATAAATAACAGCAAAAGTAACATCTAAAATATGCTAATATACCAGCAATGACCTTTTTCAGACACATGGAGGTCTGTTTTTGGTGTTTTGGCACAGTTTTTAGTAATTTAATCAAGTTTACCCTCACGAGTATTTCTGTTTCGTGACCGGATTTAGTAGAGATTAAGTGAGATGAGCGATAACTCACTCGTCTTTTCACACATTTATAGCTGATATGCAGCCTTGTGTGCATAAATATGAAATTCAAATGATGACGACATATTGACTCGCCCTGTTATATTGAATTTTGTAGGTTACCTTGGTTACACTAGTGGTTTTTCACTCAGCTGCATGGTGTTCTTCCTTAGTGCAGTAAGTATTTGCCATCATAATGATCATCATTGTCATTGTGTTGAGTACAGATATGATTCCAAAAGAGGGGGAAAAAACATTATTAATAAGAATATATACTTCTTTATTCTTAGGTCATCTATAAGAAGTTCCAGATTCCTTGCCCATTTGAGGAGTTCTCACACAATAGCACGCACGCACATTCAAACGTTACAGTCAACCACGCACACAGTTACAATAACGGACACGAGATGGACGAATCACACTGTGGCCCTCAAATGTTCACTGTAAACTCACAGGTACAAGACAAAGAAGCAGAATATTTGCTTGTCTTTTGACATACATAATGATAGGAGCCATATCATAAGGAATAACATTCTCCTTAATATTTTGGGATAAGAGAGCTGTATGAAAACACTTACTCTCTGAATCTGAGTGAAAAAAGTTAATTTATTGAAACTAAGGGCCAATGTGGGTAAGAAAAATAAAGAAGAAAATCATTAATCTTGTATCAAAGAAAATTTGATCTTGTTTTAAGGATGTTTAGATATTTTTCTTGGAAAACATGACAAAAATACTGATAAGAAAGTGATTTTTTAGGAAAAGAGAGGGTGAAAAATAAAGATAGAAACACTATTTTATGCAAAAATCACTAAAGGTGCACTCAGTTACTTTTGTCTTTGTGTCATCTTGGACTTACACTGACACCTAGAGGCTTGGATGCAGCATAATTTAAAATCAATAGTTTTCACTTTCAGATGCCATTGGAGAAATTTTGTATTCACAGTCCGCCATGATTACTTTAATCAGTGAGTGAAAGGTTAGTGTTAGGACGGTTACTGAGATTAAGCGAGTAGTATTGGGCTGGTCATGTGATTCTAACATGTGCGGACCCTCTCCATGTAGAATTAAACAGTTTTTATAAGGTTACTGATATGACTGTAGTCTTCATTTTAATGTGTGTGTTCATGATTTCCTACATATACTGCAAAATTACAATTCACATCTTTAGGAGTTAAACTCTTTTAATGAGGAAAAAATTACTGAGCACAGCTTTAAGTTGAAATCAGGAAAAATTCATATTAAGTAATAAACTGATTTAATAAAATTAATTAAAAAAAATATTTTATTTATTAAAAACTCAAGGAGGATTAAACAATTTCTAAAACTGACTTGGGATGTAAATGTGGTATGTAAATACTTACCATGCTGACCTTTAACTATGGGCCTCAAAAGCTAGCATTCATTATTAAAACATTGTTTCACAATAATAATAATAATAATAAAAAAGATTAGGATTGATAAAAACAGACCCATATGATCTTTTTTAAAGTAAAAAACAATTGGTTATTGTTTTTACATTTTAACACTACATGTTTTTCTGTATGACATTCATTAAAGGAATAGATCACTCAAAAATGCAAATTCTCTCATCATTTACTCACCCTTATTATGTTTATGACTTTCTTTCTTCAGCAGAACACAAATGAAGAGCTTAAGAAGAATATCTCGGCTCTGTAGGTCAATACAATGCAAGTGAATGGGTGCCAAAATTTTGAAGCTCCAAAAATCACATAAGTCAGCATAAAAGTAATCCATAAGACTCCAGTAGTTAAATTAATATGTTCAGAAGCGATTTGATTGGTGTGTGTATGAGAATCAGATCAATATTAAGTCAATTTTTATTATAAATTCTCCCTGCCCAGTCAGTCTCCACTTTCACTTTCACATTCTTCTTCTTGTGTTTTTGGTGATTCACATTCTTCATGCATGTACCCCCTACTGGTCAAGGAGAAGAATTTCTAGCAAAAATCGACTTAAATATTGATCTGTTTCTCACTCACATCTATCATATCACTTCAGAAGATATGGATTAAACCACTGGAGTCTTATGGATTACTTTAATGCTGCCTTTATGTGCTTTTTGGGGCATTACACTTTTGGCACCCATTCACTTGCATTGTAAAGACCTACAGAGCTGAGATATTCTTATAAAAAATCTTAATTTGTGTTCTGCAGAAGAAAGAAAGTCATTCACATCTGGGATGGCATGAGTGTGAGTAAATGATGAGAGAATTTTCATTTTTGGGTGAACTATTCCTTTTGATCTGCCACTCCAGATAATCCTCAATTAAGGTGTCTTCTATCATGTGAACTGACCTTTTTTAATTTAGTTGAATATTTTTAAAAGGCAAAGGGCTATTTGCAAGTGTAAATAACAACAAAAAGCATCTTCTTTGCCCTAAGTGCAAATAGAGTTAGGTGCTATTTGCAAATAGTGGCAGGTACAATTTGCACCCATATATATATATATATATAAACATACAGTATACCATCACTGCAGCTTGTTTATTGTGTTTATTTAGAGTCCCTCAGACACCCTACACAAACCCCTAAACCTAACCCTAATCTTGCCTTAACCATGGTATTTTGTAGTAAAATCATAGTAAGCACAAAATTAAACATGGTTACTATATTAACGCCATATTACTGTAGTAACACCATGATTAATTGCAATAAAACGATGGCTTCTGCCAAACAATTTGGTTACTACCATATTACTATTGTAAAACCATGGTTAATTTTACCCGGATCAATCCTTTCTCTCAACTCCCCGACATTCACCGTGATCAAAACAGTGCGAGGAAATCAATCTATATATTCATTTTTATTTATTATTAAAAGTAGTATTAAAGGAAATAGTAAGAGTGAAAACTGGAAACAGGATGGGAAAAACTGGGGCAAAAGGCGGAATCGAACCCGGGTCATCCACACGGAAAAAGCACAGTTATATCGTTGTTATACCCCACGCCACTGCAGCAACACAGGGGGATGCAGTGTGTCTTCAGTTTGTGTGTTGCAACATGCAACTTCTCAATTTGCACTACGCCTCAACACTCCAAACAACAAATATAGCAGCTTAGAGTAATATAGAAATGTAGTGCAAGATAGAATACATAAGGTTATCTTTTTACAAGTTTATAACAAATTTTTTGGTAAAAAGCATTTATCCTAATCCATTGTACTTATATGTATGTGTGTTTGTATGGGTAGGGTTGTTGAGACAACATAGTAAATATAATAGTAATACAACAATAATAGTAAGACATAGTAAGACAACTATAAATATCACCTGTTATACAGCCTTTTTTACACTGTCACCCAAAAGTCCTCCATTTTCAGTGTGTCTGAAACTCTTCAGAATTGAATAAAAGAAATATAAATTGTTTAAAAATTCCTAATAAAATAAAAGTAGTTTTATAAAGAATAAGCATCTAGATTTCACCTTACATATGTATTGAAGTTACAGATGAGTTTGAGGGTTAATGAAGTGGGCCCATAGTGGGTTTATGGACAATTAGAAGTATCAGAATGCACTGTCAAAAGTCCTGTTAAAGATATGCACAATATGAATAAAGCAAGTAAAGTCATGCTATTGTTGTTCTACAGACTGCATATACCATCCCTATACTGGCTTTTGCTTTTGTGTGCCACCCTGAAGTTCTGCCCATCTACACTGAACTTCGCAAGTGAGTCCGCTGGATTAAAGTAGCAACATAACTGAATCCTGTGTTTTGTACAAACATCTCACACCTTCCTCTCTCCTTGCAGTCCTACTCAGAGGAAGATGCAGCATATTTCCAATATCTCCATCCTGATCATGTTCACCATGTACTTCCTTGCGGCCCTCTTTGGCTACCTCACATTTTACAGTAAGTTTTAACGAAACATTTGCCCATAACTAGCCTTTTGCTTATGAATCATGTCTATACCTATGGGGCCGAACACACAAGGCACATACTTGAAGTTTCATACTATAGAAGTTTTTCTTACCCTTGTATCAGTTCCAAAATCTCCAGTATGCCTGAATAGTTGTATTATACTGCCCTGAAATGTTTTTTTCTAAATGTACTGCTCAGTATATTCATCTGTATGAATATTCATCATTGTAAGTGTATGCTATTTTAGGTGCAGCTAGCTGAGTTCATACTAAGTTGATGAACATCCCTTTATTTACACAGCTAATGTCGAACCAGAACTTCTGCACACATACAGCAGGATCGACCCTTACGACACTCTGATCCTGTGCGTGCGATTGGCTGTGCTCACTGCCGTCACGTTGACTGTGCCCATCGTTCTGTTCCCAGTGAGTTTTATGAGATCAAAATGTTAATATGAAACATGTTGAAATGCAACGTTCCTCATTTTCTGTTCAACCCTGTTATGCTGTGACAGTTCCCCCTTTAAAATAATGGTTTGATCTTTCAAACATCATATAAAAGGGAGTGACATAACATTATTTGACCTCATGGTTCAAAGTATGTAATTATGGTTACATTTTGGACTTGTCAAACTCTGATTTGGACAAAAAAACAAAACAAAAACCTTGGTAATCTATTTTTTTGAGGAAAATGTTGTTCTAGGCATAAAATACACAAGTATTGACTTTAAATAATGTGATGTGATGCACTGATATTTGATAGCAAACTGATCTTCAGCCCTGTAACATTCAACTCCAAAACATTTTGACTGCAACAGGGTTGCCACAAAACATGTTTTGGATTTATAATGTGTCATTTATTACAAGGCACACAGAAACTGAGTGTTATTACCAGAATATACTCTGTTATCTATTAAAGTTATAACTATATTAATTTTAAACTTACGATGACAGGGTTGAAGTAATGTAGTGCTTTACAGTTAGGGGTAGGTTTAGAAATGATGAATAACTATTGGCACTTTATAAGGATGTAACCACATATAACATATATAACATATAACATAAGAGATGTTTAAAAGAGTAGGCAGATTTGGCTTTCTGTACAGAATCAATCCCGTTATGCTGTTACACTTCTCCCTTTTAAATAATGGTTTGATCTCTGACATCATATTTTTGACCTCATCATTTAAACAGAAGTCTTTTACAATATTTTATTTTACAGTAGTATCACTTTGGCCTTGTCAGGCTGAGCAATTCAACTCTGTTATGGGAAAAAATCACAGTAACTTTTACAGAAAAAAAGTCATTCTTGGCGCAATGCACACAAGTATTGACTTTAAATAATGTGTTGTGTTGCACTCTGATATTTGGTAGCAAAGGCCACATGCAGCATTTTTGCACTGATCTTCAACCCTGTAACATTCAATATTATTGATAGTTTGAATGTAACAGCGTTGCCACAAAACATGTTTTGGATGCAAATATTAATATTTTTAAATAATAATACCTGATTTATTGCAAGGCATGCTGAAACTGAGTGAAATTACCAGAATTTACTCAGTTACCTTTTACATTTATAACTATATGAATTCCAAACTTGCGGTGATGGGGTTGAAATAATCTAGCGCTTACGGTTAGGCTTAACATTAGTAACGATAATAACTATTGGTACTTTGCAGGGCTGTTACCACATACTGTATTTAGGAATGTGGTTAAGAGTGGAATCGACCAGTGAAAAACGTTGACCGCTTGTTGACCGCTAATCTGAAATGTCTATGGTTGTTTCGACCATGGCCATTTGTTTTTGGTCCTGAGATGGGAAAATATGATTTTCTCAAAGTGTTGAAATGGTTAAAAAAAATCCAGATGTTTTCCGGCACAAATGGAATAATTTCCTAAGAATAACCTTAAAACATTGAACCCCTTGACCAACAACTGTATATTATGATGTTCTGTTGAACATTTTTTGTTCTCAAGCTTTAATCTTTTTCTTTTCTCAAAGGTTCGGAGAGCCATTCAGGAGATGCTGTTTTCTAAAAAGGCATTCAGCTGGATCCGACACGTCACCATAGCTCTCATCCTCCTCACTTTCATCAACATCCTGGTCATCTTCGCTCCAAACATTCTGGGCATCTTTGGCATCATCGGTGAGTCTGTCAGTCATCACTGACCCAAGAGCACCTTCTCTGGCCAGGACAAACATGGTTTCTATTGTGGTTGAGATCCTTTAACCAACGCCAAAAAATTCTGTTAGCGCCAGAGTCTAATGACATGTCTGAAATGCCACAGCATACACCCAGACCCTGTTTAGGGTCGTCATGTTGGCATCATTGTTGATTTTACGTTCTCAGTACAGGTTATGGACACTGACATGAATGTGCTTGCTTTTGTAAATGTTCTCTGGCCTTGAAAAGAGTTTCAAATGTGACTGTTGTTTTTATGAAGAGACAGTGTTGTGTTGTTAAGTCAATATTGTTGTTTATTTACCCCATATAGTGAGAAAAAAAACTAGTTGGAGTTCAAAGTTTAAAACCCAAATTAAGGGTTTAACTCCTTTATTATAAAGAGGAAAACAAAACATTAACAGATTTCAAATAGATACATTTAGTTGTTTAAAATTGCATTAAAAATGCTATTCATACTGACAATAATTTCAGTACACCTCTTTTATGATGAACAAGTTTTCGATTTCTTAATTATAATTTAAGAATTTATTTAGATCTTTTTTCTGAGCTTAAAATCAAAATTTCTTAGATGTATAACTTTCCTGATATTGTAATAAAGTAAAATTGTGTTTTCAAAAAGCTGAAAGCCAAAAGGGAAGCAGTTTTGTTTTAAAATATTAATATTTGAAAAACGTTGTCATAAAGTCAGTAAGTAAATATCTGATCATTTGGCCTTTTTATGATATTTATGGCAAGATTATTTAAGATTTTCAAATGTCAATTGTTATAACCCTAAGAAAACCCCAGATATTCCTGTTTCACAAATTATTAATTCCTAATATATATTTTTTTTACACTAATGTGCATATACTGTGCAATATGTATTGCTTTATACTTTATGGTTACACCACTTGACATTTTTCAATTAATTTAATTTACATTTTAGTTGAAAATAATATATCAACTTTTTTTAAACTGTAAGAAACAAACATAAATGCAGAGATTACATTTCTAAGAACTAGATTTTATCATCATCTTAGACATTCTTATTTGTCCTTGACCCATTCATTTATTTTATTTAACAGAAAACTTCCTATTCCATTTGTTGATGGCCATAAAAATAAGACTGAACTGTTTTTTTTGTTTTTTTTGTCCAACCCAAATTATGGCTTCTCATTTAACTTTTCCAATCTCATTTTCATCAGCAAGGACAAAATTGCTGGTTCTGATTGTAATTGTCATCATGTTATTAGTGTCAGATTTAATTTAATTAAGCTGATTTGCTCATTCTTGTCTGTAGGTGCAACATCCGCTCCGTGCCTGATCTTCATCTTCCCGGCCGTCTTTTACATCCGGATTGTTCCGATGGATAAAGAGCCAATGCGCTCTGCCCCCAAAATCTTTGTGAGTTCTGTTTGTATGATTTATTACTGTCCATTCACCCATAAGAGATGAAAGTACATTTTGAAAACTGCTGTCTATGCAGCGACAGATGTTTAAATTAGATTGATCCAAGATTTATGTCATCTTATTCCAGTAGGCTGTGATTCAGTCTGGCTGAGTGGCTTCTTTGGCTCTATATCATCACGGTCTATTGATTTACAAAGTGTTTAAGTTCAAAGAACAGACCCAATAGAATGATTTGTCTTGAAACGGACATCACTATTACTGCAAACCATCTGCGAATCATGAATCTGTCTGAATCGAATCAGAAGTTAATTGATCGAACAACACACTGATTCAGTGAATAGGCCATATTTCCTAACACATACTCTATGACTATGATCAGTGTGCAATTATTCATACTTTTAACCTCCTGAGTGCTTTTCCATTCCCCCTTTTGATTTGTAACTATTAGCCCCTAAGAAACATGCAACGCAAATTTTTTAGACCAAATACTTTTCCTAAATATTGATGTCCACATATGTGGACAACAGGACTAAGTTGTGAAATTTTAAATAATACCATTACTAAAGAAAGCCAGATTTTTTCAAATCAAATTGTTTATTATGTCTCTAGGATTGTTGGTTATTCATGTTTGAGACATTACAGACATTACATCAGAAATTAGCATAATTCATTCAGATTCAGTGTATTGGCCAGCATCATCCAATCACTGCCAACCGTGTTAAAATAAAATTATACATTATAAATTCTGAATCTATGTACTGATTATCATTGTCCCATGTCTGCCAAACATGTTGAGTGGTGCAAACATCATCTGCAGCCTGAATACTGAACTATAAAAAGGAAGTTTGCACTGAATGCATTTAGCTGCATAGAGAGCTACAGGATGCTCCCTTGCTTAACCTCCAGTTTGAAATGCACCTTATTTTCATCCTAACTCCAAGTACTCTGAAAGCAACATTTTCCAGTCTTTGGATGCATCCATTGATTGTCAATGTGATAATGCACAGTACATACAGCCACAAATGTGGTCATTGTGTTGAACAGCGTGCCATTTCTCGATAAATCGCTCAAATGGAAAAAATAGCATATCGGATGAAACTAGAGACTATAATCTGTTGACTCGAACAGCTTTCAATGTAAAAACTTAATTAGGTTTCTTACCAGATGTAGTTTTGTTGGCGTTTCTCCTGAAGACAAACTGTGGTCGGCGCCATGCTGTTTAGTCACATGACTCCATACGTCAGAAGTTGAACCCTTTACTGACAGCACAGAGTCTCCTGAACTGAGATCAGTTGGATTAAATGAAATTAAATTATGTGTTGCATTTAGCGAAGCCAAAACATAATATCCACGCATGTGGACACGGGGTCTCAGGAGGTTAATAATGGGTTACTTTAGTCTCTTTTTTTCAGGTATCTGAATTACTTAATTAGGACTACTGGATAGCCTACTGTATACAACATTGGATACTTATTTTAGACTTATTTTTTTTAAATATATATTTATGTATATGTATTTATATTTCTCTCTCTCTTTCTCTCTCTCAGGCTGCCTGTTTTGCTGGACTGGGTGTGTTGTTTATGATAATGAGTTTGAGCTTCATCATCATTGATTGGACAACAGGCAGCAGCAGTGCTCTGGGCGGCCACTAGGGGACAAACTCTTCTGAATGTGTGCTTGTGTATGTGCCTTTGTATGAGAGTTAGTTAGGGGTGTAACATACTGGAAGATGATTTGACTTTTATTTTTTTGTCCTTATTTTTTATTTTATTTTTCTTGTCTATAATGTTTATTGTGTTATAGTGGATGACCTAGGTGAGGGGGACCCAAAACAACATTTTCCACAGATTTTTCAGTGCCATTGTGGAAAATTGCCATTATTCAGAAAAGGCCTTTGATCAATTCAGCCTAATGTTGTTAATTTATAAGTACCAAGTTCAAGTTAGTGGTGCAATTTTACCACAATTTAAATGTGTTAATCATGTCAGGTTTGGTATATCTTTGTATTTATTAAAGGGTTAGTGCATCTTCTCTTATCCTGTAGAAATTCACTATTATGGCTCAAGTTTGCTTTACTTCATTTTTTTAATTTACTCTCTCTTTCTGCTTCATCAACCCAAAGCCCTATACATGACACGATTAACCAAAAGTACTGTAGAAAGGCGCAATAGTTATGTACATATATACATGTATACATATCAGATTTTTAAATCTGAGTAATATTTTGCCCATATTACACAGAACAGAGAAATTGCAGATGTTTTGATTATTTCTGAGAGAAGAATGAAGTGAGTGTGGTTACTTTGGTATATTGGTAACTTGTTAGTAGTCTTGGGACAATCAAGAAGTCATGCTATCAACTATTTCCGGTAACTTGTGGTCTTTTTTGGTGAAGTGAGAGTGCAGTTTATCATACTGCACAATTTCAGTGTGCCAAAGCAAAGGATTTTTATAATCTATCTGTCATAAAGTATATTTTCACTTTTCCTAAAGTATGCACAGTAGAAATAGAAAAAAGCAAGGCATGCCTTGATCAGATCGAGATTTAAGCTGTGTTAAACATATTTATTTAAATGTATCAAATATATTCTGCAGTTCACTGGATGAGCATTTATCTGTATGCTACGGTATTAACGTGTACTTCCAATGAAAACGCTTTTGTTTGTGTTGCTTTAAAAATCATGGTGGCTAAATGAGTGCTCAGCATGCTTGAGGCCATTTACGCAAACGCTAGATATACAGGACATGAGCAAACATTAAACATATATTTGACCCGAAACAGACTTAATCTCCCTGTATTAGAATTCCAACAATCATATTATGCAAAGTTGAAGTGATTTCGTTTGGAAGCTGCTCACATGAAAACTGTTGTAAAAGTTTATTTCGCATTTGTGTTGTTTAACATTGTTTTACAGTAACGTTTCTTGCAATCTGAGTATTGTTGAAATGGAGAAACTTTTAAACAACATCAGGTTTTATTTTTAGTTCGAAAACCATTGATGGCTTCTGGCTTATGAGGTGTTTGAAATAACTCTTAGTCAGTGGTTCATGCAGTGTTTTCAAGAAATAACGTGTGTTTAGATCCTGTCACTATAATGTAAAAATATATCTACAAGTTGAATATTATGTGAAAGGTGTTAACTGGCTGGTCTGGTAGTGGCAGACATTACAAACCATAAACAAACATAATCCTGCAACAGACATTAACACGCCTTTGTAATGTCAACACCGTATTTTTATAACATCAGAATATTATTAATTAGATATAGAAAAACATCAAATAATTGTTAATTTAATTTGAAATACATTAATTGCCATGACATTGGTGCATACAGCATGACTTCAAAAGAACATTATAGAAAGTTCTGTTTGCACTGTCAACAAAAAACAAGCTGAACTTTTACAGATAAAACATCAAAACAGAGTAAATTATGCTGGTGTCAGAAAAACAATGTCATGTTTCTATTAGCTGCCACATTGTTGCTCATAATTTAAGTGTTTAAAGAAGGTAATGATGTTTGTTAAACAACTTTTGCTTTGTTTTCATAATGTTGTTAACTGATACAAATTTGACTCTTTAAAGTATTTTTCAAAGGAGAAAATCCAACAGAAAAAGTGCCTCCTATGAAACTCTTTTAGACATTGATCACTAAAGTGCTTATGGTACATACAATGTGAGTTATATATATATATATATATATATATATATATATATATATATATATATATATATATTTTTTTTTTTTTTTTTTTTTTGAGTATTATTTTGTCCAGTATAACCTTGCTAGGTATATTACATTTGCGCCATCCAAAGTAGCTTTGGTTAAAAGATAAATTCACGAGTATTGAATGTTGAAAATTCTGTATTGTGATTCATATGGCGTGTACTGCAAAAATGAAAGCTATTGAAATTCTGTCAAGGTTATTTATTTCAATGCTGCCCATTTTATATAACTTTTCCACAAAGAAGTACTGACCATTTATTTTGTATGGCACACATATTCTTGCATTTTTCCTTTCAATAAGATTATAAAAAAAAAAAATAAAAAAAATGTTACAGCCTTCAGTGCAAAAATCAATGTTAATTTGAAACATGGAAAGAGTTTTGCATTTTATTGTTTTGAAAAAATTATTCTCACCAACAAATAACACCTATTTAATTGATGCAGTTGAGTTAATATGTTGTTTAGTGCATTCATATATAATGTATATAAATGTTAACTGCTTTTTTTGATGAATATTTAGTTTGTATAGTGTAAATAGAAGAACATTTTGACAATAAAAATGCTGTTTTCAAACCACAAATGAGTTTTTTATACTATCCAGCCTCATCAATATGTTATGATTTTCCTAGGTCATAATAAAATAGCATAAAATAAATATATTAAACAGTAGTGCAAGTCTACTATGTCTAAAGATTTTGCACAATGACAATTTTCAGAATCACTGTTGTCATTAAATCACGTTATTTGGCTCTTTAACCTGTATAAACAACACACACTAGAAACCTTGTTTTATTTTATGCCAAGATTTCAAAATGCTGTTTTTAATATTTCTAGCAACTGCAGTTCTACTTGACAAATGTCAGATACTATGACCTAAAAATTAATTTTAAATGAATCATTATTCGCACTGGAGCATTTATTAGAGCAAATTTCCCCATCACATATTTGCTCAAGCAAAGCAATCTTGTCTGATACATTTAATAAAAAGCTCTTGAACTAATTCTGATATGGGAAACCAAAGTATTTTTAACTCGCTAAACACAATTTTGTTCATTTGTTGAACATTTGTAATACGTTTCTGTAGTTTCTTAAAGTAGAGTTTAGGTACAAACGTGTTGTCAGTCTTGCACTGCCATTTCTAGTGATGTCCGATTCGAACGAGTCGTTCTTTAGAACCGGTTCTTTTAAATGATTCATTCGAACCGATTCTGAAAGCTTCTATACTTTCATCACTCTAACTGGTAGTAAAACTGTGATGTGTAATAATAAACAACAGCATTTGACCCAATATATGAATATTTTCGAAAACATAGTGAGGTATTAAAGCTGGAGTATGTATTTTCTGCGACACTAGCGCCACCGAACAGAATTACAAAAATAAACGTTGTTTTTATTTAAATTAACAGCTTTCTGAATTCGCCCCTGGCCTCTGGATGTTCAAACAGTCAGATAGTCCCGCCCCCAACTCACACCATTGGTTGAGTGACGTTGTTGGGGCGGATCTAAGCAGGTAGCGCAAAACAAACAGGAATATTTAAGTGTTTACAGTTTTCGAGAAAAATAACCTATTAATGGCTTACTTACAGATGTCCCTGCATGTTTAGCTGGTTACATAACTCAGCTTTAATTAAAAATTACTTTACTATAAACATTAACTAAATGCAGTACTTCTGGGGACACATTTGAGTGATGACTGGTGCCTTTGGTTTGCGTTTTGAAATTTTTTTTTTTTTTTTTGTCTGTATATTAATCTATCTGCCCGATATATTATACAAGCCCCTTTTTTCTGTTGTTCTCGAAGATATAGGTAACTGAATACTAATATAGTGGATACAGAACAAAAAATTATTTGTGCACTGCTTTATGAAATTATTTTTCCTCACAATATTTTATTTGAATTTAAACCACTTTTTTGTTCGTGGAAAATACTGTTGTTGATCTGAGCCTATAAATAAATAAATAAATAAAATAAAAAAACATTAAAGGGATAGTTCACCCAAAAATTTAAATTTTCTGATAATTTACTCATGCCATCTGAGATGTGTATGACTTTCTTTCTTCAGCAGAACACTTCTGAAGATTTGTAGAAAAAGATCCAGGCTCAGCAGTTCCTTAGAATGGGAGAGGATGGTGATTAGAAATTTGTAGGTCTAAAAAGCACAGATAGTCAGCATAAGAATAATCCATCCTATCTCCAGCGGTGACATTAATGTCTTCTAAAGCGAATCGATCACTTTGTGTGCGGAAAAGAACGATATTTAAACACTTTTTAACTATAAAAGATTGCTTCCAGTCAGGCGTTGACGAATGCCCGAATTTACCCGAGTGCTCCCATGACGTAAGCATGATGGCACGTGAACTGACGCGTGACAGACACACAACCAATGAGTCGAAGGAACGTGCCAACGCACTTTTGTCACAGGAGTACTCGGCCATTCGTCAACGGCAATGACTGAAAGCAATCTTTATGTTAAAAAGTGCTTAAATATCGTTCTTTTTCGCACACAAAGTGATCGATTCATTTCAGAAGACATTAAAGTCGGCATGAAATAAAAATTCACCCTATCTATTTTCTAAATGCATGTTATTGATCTTATTTGTGAACGATTGATCCATGCATTTGTTTTATTTGAAAAAAAAAATTTGACCTCGTAATCTCTAATCAAAATGTAATAACTTGATCTTCCTGTGAAATGACAGACTTCTCTCTGGTGACATATGCAGGACTTCGCCAATCATTTAGCCCACTTGAAACCCGCCTCTTTCTTATAAACACCACAACCTTGCGTAGAGTTGAATGAAGCGTCAATCGCATGTTGGTGAAGATGGCAAGGTGTATTTACGTCTGTTTTCCTTCAAAACTATTGCTCCTTAACCTAAACTTCCTTTGTTAGGGGTCAACTGGCTTGAATTTACATTTCGAATGAGGAGGAATAATGGCGAATTCGTAGATGTGTTTGAGACATTTCACACCTGAATTGCTGAGGTGATCACTAAAGAATAAAATGCTTGGATGCCTCTGGAGTTTATTTATATTTTTCAATGCAATTATCTTGGGATGCACAGCATGAGTAAGTGTTTTTTTTCCCCTTTATATTTAGTGTATTGTGATAACAAAACGTTAAAATATGGTTATCTTTCACTCACTCGTTTCTCAACAGCTACAGCCTCTTCGCAAGCAAAGACCGTGATGTGCTCGTGCATTTATGTTGTTAGTTTGATCATAAATGTGTTAAGATCGCTGCTTAATTTCACCAATTGCCGGCTCTGAATCAAGTAACACGGTGGTAGGGTTGTGTGTGTGTGTGTGTGTGTGTGTGCTGCAAACTCGCATTCAGATCTGCCTCCGTTCTGCTATGCAATGCCGATATTTTCACAATCCAATGAACAACCAATGGATAAACTAAAATCCCCGCCCCACATTTTTTTCTTTTTCGATAAGCTGTTTCGCTCGGAAATACGTCACAGTACGGAAGTAAAGTCGGACCCAACTTCCGTTTCATACTGACTTTAATGTCACTGCTGGAGATAGGATGGATTACTCTTATGCTGACTATCTGTGCTTTTTGGACCTACAAATTTCTAATCACCATCCTCTCACACTCAAAGGATGTGCTGAGCCTGGATCTTTTTTGACAGATGTTCAAAAGTGTTTAGCAGAAGAAAGTCATACACATCTCAGATGGCATGAGGGTGAGTAAATTATCAGAGAATTTTCATTTTTGGGTGAACTATCCCTTTAAGTGACGAGAATACGTGAATCGATGCTTTTTAAACCCAGTTCAATCAAATTATCCAAACGAACCGATTCGCTAAAATGAATCGGACAGCCCACCGCTAACTAGTGGTTCTGAAACAGTACAAACTACTGCATTTCCCACAATTCTCGCGCAGTTGTTCATCAGTGGGTGGGTGCTGCACGCTTTGGCTTTTTCACATTCTTACGCTCTGTTTATTCCTCAGATGAAAGCAGCTGCCGCGCAGCGTGCCACGCCAAATGGTTTAACGTTCGATTTTTGAATTTGAAATATTTTGAATCGCTCTGCGCCTGAATTGGAATGCAGACCGTTTGAATTTAAGAGATAACGGAAAAAATATCTGAGCGGTGGTTTGGCGGCAGAATTTTCAGCTGGATACAAATTTGACCACTTGCTTGCAAATACATCTGACTCAGTGCAGGCAAATGATTTTATATATCATGAACTGTGAGCGGTAGATCAAAGCACAGACGACGTTCTTCTAAATGCGGCTGCTATTTGATCTGAAATGAGGTGCTGAAGGAAGATCATTGGTTTAGTGGGAAACCAAAACTACACTTTAATTGTGTCAAAACAAATCTAACCCTGCGCTGGGACTGACAACCGATTGATGGAGAATCACAAAGGTGGGAATTTCGGAATCAAACCTTTGAAATTGTGATACGACGCGCCTTTATATCACGCTTATCATTCTACACGGTGTGTTTGTAGTTTTGTGATATTGTGCTTTGGCGGAGCGGACTGTTGCTGAAAGCCACAATTCCTTACTTGTTATTATTCGGAAAGCGCAAAGTTTGACGTGCGCGCGGTTCGAACATGGGCTGCACGGTGAGCGCAGAGGACAAGGCGGCCGCCGAAAGATCAAAGATGATCGACAAAAACCTGCGCGAGGATGGAGAGAAGGCGGCGCGCGAGGTGAAACTGCTCCTGCTCGGTAAGTCATGGCACGTCATGTGTGTGTACCTCTCCCCAAAACTTCATTTTCCAGGGTGAATCGCCACATGCTTGCATAAAAAACATCATGCCGAGACTTCAGTACTCATTTGGGGCCGTTATGTATGTCAGTATGCAAATGGGTTTGAGTATATGATTTGTGGTTCTGCTCGATCAGTGATAAACAGGATGGAGGCAAACGCATAAGCATCCGTCCGATGCTCGTTTGGTGGTTTTCATTTGCATGTGAATCAAACCACAACATCTCAACGAATCGGGCAGGAGGAAACGCTAATTCACTTAAAGTATTATGACACTGTCATGTTTATTGGGCACTAAGGTAATACCTTAGAATTCTGGACAATTACTGCGGTAATACGTCCACACCTGGGTGGCGGCGTAGTAGGCAAAAGCCCTTAACTGGTAATCAGAAGGTTGCTGGTTCGACCCCCACAGCCACCACCATTGTGTCCTTGAGCAAGGCAGGTTGCTCCGGGGGTATTGTCCCTGTGAATAAATACACTGTAAGTCACTTTGCCAAATGCATAAATGTAAAAAATGTAAATACATCCACAGTAATGGGTGGTATTCTTTGGAGCACCTTCAAATATTCAGTAAATATGAAAAGCATTCAGTACCATAGCAAAGTACCATGATATGACCATGTTTTTTGGACTGCACAATGGTAATACCATGTAATTTTGGACATGTATTGTGGTTATACCATGGTATTCTTTGGAAAACCTTCAAGTACCATGTAAATATATAAAAAAAGCAAAAAACATTAAGTAACATGGTTTATATTAAAGTGCCGTGATATTATCTTGTTTTTGGGCTTGGTACCATGGTATTACGTTGCTCTTTTGAACATGTAGTGTGGTAATAACATGATGTTCTTTGGAGCATCTTTAAGTAACATGAAAATATGGAAAAATATTCAGTACCGTATCAAAGTACCATAGTATTACTATGTTTTTGGGATTTTAAACCGTGGTAATACCGTGCAATTTTGGACATGTATTGTGGTTATACCATGATATTCTTTGGAGAGTCTTCAAGTACCATGTAAATATACATATATATAAACATTCAGTACCATGGTATTACCATGTTTTTGTGGTTGGTGCCAGGGTATTACCATGCTCTTTTGAACATGTAGCATTCAACCTTCAAGTACCATGTAAATATGGAAAAACATTCAGTACCTTAATAAAGTACTATGGTATGACCATGTTTTTTTTGGCTTTGCACTATGGTAATACCAAGCTCTTTTGGACATGTATCATGGTTTAAATATTGTAAACATTTAGTATCATGGTTTATATAAAAGTTCCATGGTGATACCATGTCTTTGGACATGTACCATGGTAATATCATGGGGTCTATTTGAAGTACCTTGGAGTACTATATTTTTAGATATGGTACTGTCCTAATATGCCAATACATTATTTGAAGCACCTTGGAGTACCATGTAAATAGTGTGGTATATGAGTATGGTAGTCATTCAGTATCATGTATAGAAGTACTGTGGTATTACTATCTGATACCACCACAGTACATTTTATGTGAAAATGCCCAATACAAAGATAAGTGTAATCAATTTTAAAGTTAATCTTAACATGATTATTCTCAAGTATGAAAAACCAGCCCTCTATCCTTCCCTGCATCTTACACACCCTATCAATACCAGCTGTAAATATGTGGCATCATGAAATATACATGATTATGGTTTGCAGTACATACGTAATCTAGATGCTCCATATTGTGTGCTATTGTATGCTGTTCTTTAATTTAGAATAATTTGGCTAATACAGGTCAAATGCAAATGTTCTAAAATATAACATACTACAAAATGGTCACATTATGTAACTCTTCTACTCTATGCCTTCCACAAGCTATGTTCACATCTGCGTTGGAAAATGGCATACTTATTAATGTTTAATTATGTGGTTTCCATGGATACCACATTGTCCCTTATGGTCATGTGTTTAGGCCTTGTCATACTAAACAGAGGCCAAACTAAATAATCACAGCTCTCTGCCTGTTGAGTTGCTTTTTTGTAGCTAAATAAATTGTCATTATGTGAAGTGGGAATTCAGGTGGTCAGGTACGTACACTCATGTTTGATTAAGATAAACAATGGTCTGCAGGTACCACAGCTCTCACGTAACCCTGCTGTGTGAATCAGATAAGTACCAATCTAAACAAAAGACTTGGCCATTCAATTATCCTTCATTAAAGCTGAGTGCTCCTGCTGTAACCAATCCATTTTCATTTTGTGAGGTTGAACAGTGGTAATCGAAAGCATGTTTGATTTTGAAAATACTTGGAGCGGAGAATCATTGTGGGTTGTTTACAGGTTCTGTAGCTATGTTCCACAGATACACCACCTTTGTTGGTCATGAAGGAATAGTTCACCCAAAAATAAAATTTCTGTCATTATTTGGTATGATATCGACTGAGCAAGTAGTTGCTTTACTAAGCAGTGTCAGATCTATTTGATTTTACTGAGCGCATGTTTCGAAAACCACAGGAGAGAAAGCAAATGATGAGATGCATGCAAAGCCTGGTGTGTTTTGAAGCTATTGGGGTAATGTACAGTTTATGCGGGGCTCCAGTCCAAGGGGTCCGGGTTTGACTGGCTAGTTTCCATTAGCCACTGTTGATTGATGCCATAACTACACAGTTATGTGGGCATATATAGTGTGTTTCTCTGTTGACGCCCATTTAGAATTAGTGGTTGACTTGTTTTTTTAAAATCTAAATGGCAGATATTTCATAATGCTGAAGAAGTTTTACCAGTGCCTGATTTACTCTTAAAAGTGTAAAATGGACTATGTGGTATATATTTTTGTCTCAGGATAGCCGCTAACTAAGGGCTTGGGACTGTGTGCATTCTTGTGGTGCCATCAGCCAATCAGCTGTGATTGTTTTTAGTTGGAATGCAGATTTACATTTATTGATATTAGAAAACAAAACCTTCTAATCTAGTTTTGAGCATGGCACAATGTTTTCCCCCGTTTTCCTCGTCAATGTAGTTTCGAATGTTGTGCCTGTTCAGTATGGCTTCAGTTAGCTTGATCATGAAATCTTTTGGTGTTCCAATAGGGATTTTTAATAGAATTGTCTGGCTGATTTCCACTGGATACAGGGCTGGGCGATATGATGATATATATCACGGCGACCGTATAAAATGTAAATCGTCAGAGATTTTGCTATATCGTGTATTTCGCGATATGCAAATATCCATGTGCGCAGCTTGTGCTTATCTATCAGTGGTCAGGGCTTCACGTGAGACTGAGGGAATTGAAGAAACATGGACAGGGTTTTTCCGGCATTGAAAATATTTCTGCGGCCGCCCAAGCAAATTAAATGACCTTTATCGTGCGATTGGCACTTTAAAAGTGCTAAATATTCTTTTCATCTGACACGCGATTGTTTCATGTGACTGTGGCGTGCGCTGTCTCTGGTGCTTCAACATGTGCGTGAATCCAGGAGGCTTTCCGATATTTGTGAGCCAGAAACGGGAGAGTTCAGAGCGGGCATCACTCGTGTTATGCAATCATTTTTGACCCAGGAAAACCCCAAATGGAGAAAGAAATCTCCACAGAATGGGACGAATCCCAAACGGGTCAAGAAAATGAAGAGGAGCTTGTTATTAAAAAAGGTGCGACATAGTGTACAGAAAAAGTAATCTGCAAACTGATTCGCGTGACGGTAATCACTCGTAATACAAGCAATCTGTTTTACCACCTCAAAATTAAGCACGCAAAAGAATATTATGAAAGGCAAAAGATGAACTCTGCATTAATTTGGTTATTTATTTTATATTTATTTTCTTCAAGAAGTGTTTATTTTTGTTGTGTGTATGTATGTATGTATGTGTATATGTGTGTGTGTGTGTGTATATATTTCTTTATTAACTTTGACATTGTTTGTCTTGTTCCAAAAAATAAATAAATAGTAGTTTTCATTTATAAAGTATTTAATTCGCTGGCTGGAGTTCCAAAATAGGCATTACAATATGGTTATTTAATATATAAACCAATTTGTATTTATTTTCCAGAAAACTTTTACTATGTTGTGAGATATCCTTATTGTGATATAAAATGTTTTTTATATCTCCCAATTCGGAATGCCCAATTCCCAGTGCGCTTTTTAAGTCCTCGTGGTGTAGTGATTCGCCTCAGTCTGGGTGGCGGAGGACGAATCCCAGTTGCCTCCGCGTCTGAGACCATCAACCTGCGCATCTTATCACGTGGCTTGAGCGCGTTGCCATGGAGACATAGCACGTGTGGAGGCTTCACGCCAACTCACCATGCGCCCCACCGAGAACGAACCACATTATAGTGACCACGAGGAGTTTACCCCATGTGACTCTACCCTTCCTAGCAACCGGGCCAATTTGGTTGCTTAGGAGACCTGGCTGGAGTCACTCAGCACGCCCTGGGATTCAAACTAGTGAGCTGGCGAACTCCAGGGGTGGTAGCCAGCGTATTTTACCACTGGGCAACCCAGGCCCCCATGTGATATAAAATGTTAAGATTTTGGTCATATCGCTCGCCCGTAACTAAATAGTGCAGCACAGACCATTTTCAAAAGCGCAGGAAATGGACCTGTTTGTGATATGCAGTCTAAAGCACTGCGCTGTCCTTATTTTATGGTTTAATTGGATTGCGCTTTTGGCGTTTCTCACACGTGGTGCGTAATCCAACATAATTGTACGAGATGGCATAATCATACAATAATGTACAACTTGGCTCGTACGAAGAGGTATGACTTTTATTCCCACAGAGACTGACCAATCAAAAAACAGAATTTAACATAAAAAAAATACAGGCATGAAATTTGAGCCAGCTTCCTATCCTACACTTTATTTTAGGAAAATAAACGTCTGTGAACAAATTTGGTTACAGTAAAGCCAAACGTACACTACACGACTTGCAGTCAGCGCCCTGTGACTCGCAGTCCTGTTTTTCATTGTGTTGGTCCGAACACTACAGGTCCTTTCGTCCTCAACTGAGGCCATGTGCACAGTGGTATTAAGATGCGTTTTGGATGATCCGATCACAAGTGTACAAACGAGACACATCACCGTTACACCTGGTCATCTCTTTTGTCCACTTGTGTTCGGATTTTGAGGGGAGAGTCTTCATGAGGACATACATCAATAATTACGTCTGTGTTTTACTGAATGGTAATAAAGCGCAAAAAAGTAGAAGACTGGCACATAGTGCTCAACGTGAGCACTCCAAATGAACCACAGGCCGGCCACAGTCATAGCAGAGCAGCGCAGCGCATGAAGCGCAATGACGCGCATACTTTTTGCAGAGGTTCGCACCAAATTCCTGCGAAAATACAAGCAAGGATTTTGATAATTTCACTTTAATTTAACGTTCGCGTAGTGTTCTTGGTTCATACATGGAGGAAATGCTTGCTTCATTTCTGTGGAGATGATAGATGAAGAAACATATTTCCTAATTCACACAGAATCTCAAATGTTTTCCTTCATGCGGAATAAGGGCTCATGGGTTTTATCAGAGAGCCTTAACATAATGTGTGAAAGTGAAGAATGTATGACAGAAATATAATATTGCATAATATAATATAATTGGCTGGGCTGTCTGGGTTTCATAAATATTAGTGTAAATGTAAAGTTTACCAAAAAGAGACATGTTTTTTTCAACATGTCTTTGATTAATTTTGATTGATTCATAAACATAACAAAAATAAAAAACACAACATATATACATTGAATCAACATTTAACGTATAACATAACAAAAAAAATGTCCTACTCCCTGAAAGATATTAATGAAATAAGTGCCCTGAGATATCTCTCCAGTCTCTGACAACTTTAGACTCTGTATACAGTAAACAAAAATGTGTCCGGGGTCCACAGACAATGATGTTTTCGACTTGTCAATCATTTCGCACGTTCTCATAGTATTGTAGTTGCAGCAAATTATTGAGGCATAATGCGTTTTTGTGCCGTGTTGTTCATAGCAGTTGTCAGTTGAGGGCGCTGTTTTACTACTGTTGTTTTTAACAACTGTTTCTGCTCTCAATAAAGCTCATTTTGGTATCTTTGGAGATTGGGGTTTTGGGAAGAGGGGGCGTGGCTAATCCAACGGCTCAGTCTCGTGGAAGTAGCCCGTCTTTGCGCTTATTGGCACCATTTGCAAAGGAAAAAATTATCTAAAAACCATTATGAAAATAATAAAAAACAGCAAGGAAGGAGATGTGAGTGAGGTTTTATTTTATTTTCTTATTTATTTTTTTATGTCTCCTACTACCCAAATCTTGCTCTCCTCTTTCAACAAACATGAAAGAATGACTTGCACCCATTTTACTACTTGTAAAAGGAAACATTTAAGAAAAACAGATGAAAATAATAAAGACAGCAGGTAGGGAGATGTTGAAGTTTTATTTTATTTTCGAATTATTTTTTGTCTTCTGCTTCCTAATACCTTGCCCTCTTCTTGCGCCCTCTCTATATTTCATTGGCTGTGGCTCATTGGTGGTTTTGACAACAAGACATCTAGATATCAAGCTCTTTTAAAAACTGTCGTAGCGTCTGGGACTCGTCTCGGCTTGTCGCGAGAGTGGACACACAAGACCGTTTGTCATGAGATCCATATTTTTTTTTTTTTTAAATCATGGGTAATGTTTTGGTTAGGGGTTACACTTAGTTATATATAGTTAGTTGTTAAATTTAGATCAAAATCGTAATAACATTGTGCGTTGGTTCATTTATTTTCTGAATGGTAGTAAAAGTTGTTGTACTAGCCAAATCACAAAATTTCTTACGATTTCACCATCTTGTACTATTATTATGAGTTGTCATGGGACCAGGTTGGCATAATTAGTTGGACAGTTTTGTAGCTGCATCTGGGCGAACAAAATTAAAAAATGTAACTATATTTAATTGCATGCAACTATTTGCGCAGTCTGGAGCCAGTCAGATATTTCTTTTAAACTTGGAAGTAACAGAGTTTGTCAAAACGACTCAATTTTTAGACCATCGGTTCTACTCAATTCTACTCAAATTCTATGTGTCCTCCCCACCCAGAACTTTCCACATGCTCGTGCACTGGAGTATTTGTATCCTTCCTGTGTGTCATATCCTGTTAGTGCAGCAGCATGAGTGTTCTGATTTTGACAGCATGGGGACAGGTGTTACAGCAGTGCTCTCTGCAATATGCTTTACCCTATGGAGAGTGAAAATAAAGAAAACCGTCTAGGGAGAGAATGGGGAGACAGACTAGATGTAATCAAAAAATGGAACAAAGTCAGTTTGACACCTACTCCCCCATGACAAACTTTACCGTGTTCAACTTAAAAATATCACTGTGTGAATAAATAAAACCAATCAAGAAAGTATATGTACTACATTATTTACATTGCTGGCTCATAGTGTTTAATCAAAAATGAAACCAGCGTCAGCCAGCGCTCAAGTCCTGGCTGGTACAGTGTAAATTGTGTTTTTCTGTACACCACATGGTTTAAGTTGCTCTCACTAATAACTTCATACTGTCAGGCCTGAAAATGATAGATGACCACAGCAATAATCTTCTAGCATGTCTTATCGTGGAAACGCAATGTAATTACTCATCGATAACTTGTGTCTCTTATGCACTACAGTCTGGTTTGTTCCGTTGAGCACTTTCATAATATTGCTAAACGTACATGGAATATAAGTTTGTAATATTCAGAATGTAGACATTTCTTTTTAGAATTTTAACATCACACAACTTCAAATGATGAAAAATGTATAATATTTAGGGGTGTAAATTGGACGTTTCATCATATCTTATTTAGATTCTCTTGGCCTGCGATCCGATATTTGCTTACTTCATACTTCAAAGTCTGCCGTGATACAATTTAGATATGATTAGATTCAGGGCCCTGCGATCGATATTCCGATATTATGTGCCTATTTTACACAGTTATTTATTTTTGCCTTCAAATGCAACCAAAATATAATTTGAATATTTTATTGAGCTCTCAGAAAAGTGCAAATTTAGTATCCACATTGGGACATCCACAACAAAATTCTACAGATAATATAAAAATAACGTCACACACAAGTGGTCATCAATTGTTTGATTACAGCTTATTTTTCAGTTTAATCCAATTCAATGTACTTACATACCCATGACTTGTTTCCAACTATCCGTGCCATCCGTGGTTTTCTTGGCTACAATTTCCACAGTTGTAATGAACAATTCTGTTACAGTTAACTGGGATATATGTAAGTAAGGGTGTTGATGTGCAGATGTGTAAAGTCTTATAACTGATGATGGAGCTGGGCAGGTGTTTCTCTTTCCTTCGTTAGTGGCGTTCAGAATGTCGGCGTTGTCAAGATGTTTCACATGGTTGAATTTCTCCATGGTACTTTAAAATAGTCGCATACGCAGTGATGTCGATGGAAGCCCGAATTAATCGCGCATGTGAGCCGCTCTGCATTTGTCACAAGAGTTCGCATTTTAAGGAGCGCCCGGTTAATGCGCGCGCACGGATAGCAGAGCGCAGTTTGGCTTTATAAACCCTGCGCACATCCTTGTCCCACATGAAGTGTATTTAGCGCTCATAAAGTGAAATGAATGTAATAAGGTCGCTTCATCACCTGACGGAAATGCGTACGGACGTGGCTGACGTGAGTGTATTACAATAAAGTTGCACCTTAAAAAAATGTCTAAATCGATATTTACACGTTGTATCGATAGATCGTTACACCCCTAATAATATTCCCACATTTTAAAAGAGTAGTTCACCCCAAAATGAAAATTCTGTATTTTACTGTACTCACCCACACGTCGTTTCAAATTCCTGTTTAGTCCATCAGTCAGACTTATTTCAAAATCGTGTTTAATGGTGGAATTCCTGAGTAAGAACTACACTACCAGTGATCCTGAGGGGAGAAATCCACCAATCTGAGAATCACGTAAAAACAAACTACGCCAAACAAGCTCTGCAGAGACCATGCCATATCCATGACGCACTGTGAATGACGCAATCGAGTCGTTCTCCCTACAATCTCAGTCTAAGTATATTTTTGTATATACAGGTGCATCTCAATAAATTAGAATGTCATGGAAAAGTTCATTTATTTCAGTAATTCAACTCAAATTGTGAAACTTGTGTATTAAATAAATTAAATGCACACAGACTGAAGTAGTTTAAGTCTTTGGTTCTTTAAATTGTGATGATTTTGGCTCACATTTAACAAAAACCCACCAATTCACTATCTCAAAAAATTAGAATACATCATAAGACCAATAAAAAAAACAGTTTTAGTGAATTGTTGGCCTTCTGGAAAGTATGTTCATTTACTGTATATATACTCAATACTTGGTAGGGGCTCCTTTTGCTTTAATTACTGCCTCAATTCGGCGTGGCATGGAGGTGATCAGTTTGTGGCACTGCTGAGGCAGTATGGAAGCCCAGGTTTCTTTGACAGTGGCCTTCAGCTCATCTGCATTTTTTGGTCTCTTGTTTCTCATTTTCCTCTTGACAATACCCACAGATTCTCTATGGGGTTCAGGTCTGGTGAGTTTGCTGGCCAGTCAAGCACACCAACACCATGGTCATTTAACCAACTTTTGGTGCTATTGGCAGTGTGGGCAGGTAACAAATCCTGCTGGAAAATGAAATCGGCATCTTTAAAAAGCTGGTCAGCAGAAGGAAGCATGAAGTGCTCCAAAATTTCTTGGTAAATGGGTGCAGTGACTTTGGTTTTCAAAAAACACAATGGACCAACACCAGCAGATGACATTGCACCCCAAATCATCACAGACTGTGGAAACTTAACACTGGACTTCAAGCAACTTGGGCTATGAGATTCTACACCCTTCCTCCAGACTCTAGGACCTTGGTTTCCAAATGAAATACAAAACTTGCTCTCATCTGAAAAGAGGACTTTGGACCACTGGGCAACAGTCCAGTTCTTCTTCTCCTTAGCCCAGATAAGACGCCTCTGACGTTGTCTGTGGTTCAGGAGTGGCTTAACAAGAGGAATACGACAACTGTAGCCAAATTCCTTGACACGTCTGTGTGTGGTGGCTCTTGATGCCTTGACCCCAGCCTCAGTCCATTCCTTGTGAAGTTCACCCAAATTCTTGAATCGATTTTGCTTGACAATCCTCATAAGGCTGCGGTTCTCTCGGTTGGTTGTGCATCTTTTTCTTCCACACTTTTTCCTTCCACTCAACTTTCTGTTAACATTCTTGGATACAGCACTCTGTGAACAGCCAGCTTCTTTGGCAATGAACGTTTGTGGCTTACCCTCCTTGTGAAGGGTGTCAATGATTGTCTTCTGGACAACTGTCAGATCAGCAGTCTTCCCCATGATTGTGTAGCCTAGTGAACCAAACTGAGAGACCATTTTGAAGGCTCAGGAAACCTTTGCAGGTGTTTTGAGTTGATTAGCTGTTTGGCATGTCACCATATTCTAATTTTTTGAGATAGTGAATTGGTGGGTTTTTGTTAAATGTGAGCCAAAATCATCACAATTAAAAGAACCAAAGACTTAAACGACTTCAGTCTGTGTGCATTGAATTTATTTAATACACGAGTTTCACAATTTGAGTTGAATTACTGAAATAAATGAACTTTTCCATGACATTCTAATTTATTGAGATGCACCTGTATATGAATATTTTGCAATATACTACATTTGAAATTAGGTCTGGGCGATATATCGAATCATGACAATATAAAATTAAGCAATAATGTGAATATCGTAGTGATTTTAATGTGCTTTTTATTTGCCCATTAAGTTTCATAAAGAGCGCATCAGTAGACTAATTCCACGATCTTCCAGGGCTGCACAATTAATCAAAATAACACCAAAATGGTAATATGGTGATATGTCGTGTAGGGGCCTGGGTAGCTCAGTGGTAAAATACGCTGGCTACCACCCCTGGAGTTCGCTAGTTCGAATCCCAGGGCGTGCTGAGTGACTCCAACCAGGTCTCCTAAGCAACCAAATTGGCCCAGTTGCTAGGGAGGGTAGAGTCACATGGGGTAACCTCCTCGTGGTCGCTATAATGTGGTTTGTTCTCGGTGGGGCGCATGGTGAATTGAGCGTGGTTGCCGCGGTGGATGGCGTGAAGCCTCCACACGTGCTATGTCTCTGTGGCAATGCCCTCAACAAACCTCGTGATAAGATGCGCAGGTTGACTGTCTCAGACGCGGAGGCAACTGGGATTCATCCTCCGCCACCCGGACTGAGGCGAATCACTATGGGACCACGAGGACTTACAGCGCATTGGGAATTGGGCATTCCAAATTGGGAAAAAAAGGGGAAAAATCCAAAAAAAAAATAAAAAAAATTATGGTGATGTGTGATTATAAAACTGCAAAAGGCTGCAAGATAGAATAATCGAGTGACGCGCTTTTCTGTGCATGTGAGGGGGTTAATAGGCTCTTATTTTTAACGCTTGTAGAGCAGTTTGCATGCATTGTGAAAGAAAAGTACTGCATGTTAAAGTACTTGGAGTTATTATACAAATGTAAACTGTCAAATAATACACTGTGCACTTTCAGTGTCAAAATAAAAGCTCCAGGTGATGAAGTAAATAGGACAGAAATATATAATTGTTTATATAAAACAAATCTAATGCTCAAAATAGTAATGACAGTTCAGGACTTGACTGTGTCCCACAGTAATCATTTTTGCACACCTTGTTCAGTCACAAAATATTTTTTAGTAAAAATATATGAAGGTAAATAATGCTTTTTATTAAGCCACAATGTATCATTGCATATAAAATATAAATATAAAAAGTATAAATCAAATTTTCCTTGTGTTCATTTAGTGAAAAACAGTGAAGAAACATGCCTTCATTATTTTTAAATAGATTTTTATTCAATGCCTTGAATAGAAATATTGAATATACCATGGTTGTTTGGAAGAAATGATGGTTCCTCTGATTAAAACAACAACGTTTGAGGCATTTCAGAGCAAATACATAATTATCTAGATATGTATAGAATATCGTCAATATGCTGAAAAATACAGAGATCGTTTTTTTGCCATATCGTCCAGCTCTACTTTAAATATATTGATTTTACACTTTAAATAAGTTACATATTATAATACAGATAAACATTTTAGACCCCATGTCTACGGAATTACTTGTTTTGTGTAAACGGTTGTTTGGATTTGGATTCTTACCAGTTAGCTAGTAAAAGTACCTCTACATTACCTGCTTATCTTGTTATGACTTAAGGAGATGTTGACCTTTGACCTTGGGTTACTTGTCTATATTTACTGTTTTAAGTCAAGCAATTTACAAAATAAATAAGACATTCTAGAAGATTATTGCTGTGGTCATCTGTCATTTTCAGGCCTGACAGCCATGTGCATTTCATTCTTCATATGAATCACACGAGTAGCAAAACTAGCAAGTTGATAGTGTAGTAAGCTGAAATAGTAAGTTTTTAATTAGAATACTATTACCTATTGGCACATTTAAGTACATAATGAAACTACCCTTGTTTTAGGAATTTAGGATGTCTGCAATGCTGCCTCAGATTCTGAAATTAAAGGAATAGTTCAACTAAAAACGACAATTCTGTCATTCACCCTCATATGAATTTTCCTTCCATGGAACAAAAAAGGAGATGCTAAAGAGAATGTTAGCCTAGTCACCATTCACTTTCATAGTTTTTTTCCATACAGTGAAAGTGAATGGGGACTGAGTTTGTAACATTCTGCCTTGCATCTCCTTTTGTGTTCAATGGAAAAAAGTACATTTTACAGGTTTGGAACAACATGAGAATCTTTAAACATCAAGCTGGTCCAGGTTTTGTTTTACCTGCAGGAATGTGCCCACAACTTGGAAGACAAGTGTTGAATCCACAAACAACTGGAGTCTAGGTCATGTCACAGAGCAGGAAATAGTTAGTGCCCTTGTGTTTGTTAAACCAAGCGTCTTAACATTTTTTTCCTTGCCCCTATACATGCTGTAACCCAGGTATGGATTTTAGTTTGACTAAGTTTGCAAACCTCTTCAGTTCTTCTCTGATGGATTGGAAAAGACAAAGGCTTTGGGGATGAGAGTGATGCACACTTCCTTTGGGTTCAGTTTTTTGAAAAGAGAATGTTGCTCATGTTCTGGGATGTGGCTTGTCTTATGGCCAGGGGCGGCAGTCACATCACAGAACTAATGGATATGTGCCACAGAATGGTGGCAAGTGACTATCAGGAGGGTTAGTGTGCTGGAAGCTATACTTATAAACCGAGCGTGTAGATACACATTTTTAAGTGGTTGCTCAGGAGGACTCTTATGCGGAACATTTGAGACATTTGTATATGACTCAGAAAAGTATGGTAGAAGAGAGTGTGGAGTATGTATCCCTGTTGGAGGGAAAATTTTTAATGTTGCAGCAGCAAAATTTAAAATATACACTTAATATACAATGCACAGAAAAATATTTACTATACAAAAAAAATAAAATAAAAAATCCCACACATATATAGCAGATTAAAGTCAACATGAAATCAAAATTGACCCTATTTACTCTTACGCTGGGTTAAAAATAAATAAATAAAAAATTCGGTTTCATCAGGATCTTCATTTGAACGATCTGATATCTGATATCAATTCTTAAAATCCCAAGATCTACGTTTTACTATACAGTGTATTCAACCCTAGATATATGCAACAAAATTAAGTGCTATGCGACAAAATGTCTGTGATTAGTCACTTCCTGTTAAATTTTCAGATTTCACTCGCCAGTTATTTAGTATAGTGGCGACTGTAAGATCCACGCAACCCATTTATCACTGACTACATTTACATGGACACCAGAAAGCGGCTTATTGCGAGAAAGCAGTGTTTTGGTTTGCATGCACTGTATAAGCGGCGTACTCTTTACTCCCGTATACATGCGGCTCGGTCAGTAAGCAGCTGTGTCTACAGCAACGTTATTTCATCGCAACATTAGTGTCAACAACAAATATGGTATCTGAGGAAGACTTCACTATTTTATTCTCCGTTGCTTCGCTTTATTTCAAGATATTTCAGAATTGTTGTAGTGTTTGTTTCCTTAACTTTCTATCATGACCTGCAGCAGAATTGAGCTTTAATAGTGGGGTTTCCCTCTTATATAAAACTCTGGGATTCCCTCAGTGTACAAGCGCGTATACACGAACATGAGTGACCATCGATATTTTACATTGGTGTGTATAAATGGGTATAGTTTATTGTGTATGTTCTTTTCCCACTGTACTCCCAAATATTTAGAATTCTTTCCACTTTGACTCGTTGTTAGGCTCCATCCTATGACGTTTGTTATCCGGTCTGTTCACGCACATGCGCACTCCTCAAAAATCTATCAACGCCGCATATATGTTTACATGGCCACATAAGCAGCGTTCTCCGGCAGAAACCTGGATGTGTTAAACTGCTTTATCTTAATCCCTTAAACAGCATAAGGAAATCAGTGTTCTTGTTTACATGACGTTTCAGAACGCCGCTTTGTGCAAAAACCCTGGAATAAACCGTTTTCTTAAGTGTCATTGAATAATGTCTTAAAATATCCTTTCTGTTCTTTACAGTCAGTTGTTAATCAAAAACAACAAAAATAGAAACATGTCATTCTAATCACGCATAGCACGGATGCGTTAAAAAAAAGCAGTGCGACTCCTCTCGTTAATATGTGCTTAACCAAAACGCTCGCTGAACTGCCACTATTATATAAAAATACAGAACCGTTTTAGCGCTTGTTCTGCATATTCAATGTAAATATGTGTAAATAGTAAAAATCATCCATGTTAACAATAAACACAAAACAAAATGTATATATGCAATATAATATATGCAATTTGAAGATATCATATTTATTAATGGAATACATGGAATCTGCACATTTTAACAAGCTAAAATGTGACCAAAATGATAAACCAATGATAAAATACAATTAGCAAAATTAATATTTTTGTAAAGTACCAAGTTAGAAGGTCCCCTGTATAATTAACAGCATTAATTGAGATAGAATTTCTTTCATATGTAAGCAAAATGGACATTATAACTAAAATATACATGAAAGAATCAGAATCAAATGTAATTGAGAGCTTGTGAATCAGAATTGAATTGGGAAATCTATATATAACCTACTTTTATTGTCCTGTTTAGTGAAATTCAGCAGTGCGCATTATTCTAAAGGAAATATTATTATTATTATTTTTTTTACTTTCATCAAAATGTATTAATTTGGTCCTCCTGAAACAACAAAAATAATGTTAATCAAAAGCCTGTAGGGATAGGTAACGATAGTCGACTTGTCGATTAGTTAGGCTGACTAGTTTTATCTTAGATTTTTATTTTAAGATTGAGCATTGCATTTTCAAGAGGCCATGTTCAAGCAACCTTTTATATAAAAATGTAAAGATTGAAAAAATTCAAGCACTCTGTTCCATTTCATTATCAAAAAATTGCGCTCCATGTAGCTTTTTTGAAAGCAAGAATGCAATGGTGTGAGTTTGTGGCAGAACACATTTTTGACCTATGGCAGACGGGGGCGTGTTCGGAAATTCTCTTTGAAAACATTCATGATTTTTGCAGTTCTGTTAGGCGGCACAGAAATTGCTCACTTCACATTTAACAGCATGCACAAAGTGACGCAAGGAAATTTAGTGATAAAGCTGTTGGATCTATTGTTGCACAGCTAGAAGGCAGTTGCACTGTTTATATTGTGAATGTTGAGTCACTGTGTTTTGTCTCATGACCTTCATTCGGAGGAGTGCAACTTTAGCTCTGCTGTGTTATGAGGGACAGAAACTGCCAGAGGTCAGAGCGGGATACGTCTGTTAGGTGGGGCCTAGCACAGAGGGAGTTTAGGGTGTGCGAGTCCCAGACAGTGATAAAAACACTTGATAAAAGCAGCATCTTCTCCTTGTACCTTCAGGAATAGAGTGCAAAAAGTCAAGTCATTTTTATTTGTATAGCACTTTACACATCACACACGGTTTCAGAGCAGCTTTACAGAAAATCATGCATTAACAGAAAATGAAAACTGTAATATCTATAAAGCCTTAGTCATAATTGTGTAGTTTGATTAAATATGATTGTAAATTGTGTATAAAAATAAATCATTAAATCATAATTGTAATTAGAACCCCACTGAGCAAGCCGAAGGCGACTGTGGCAAGGAACACAAAACTCCATAAGATGTTGGTTAATGGAGAAAAATAACCTTGGGAGAAACCAAGCTCACTGTGGGGGCCAGTTCCCCTCATCCATTGAAGTCCATCGTAATACACTGAAGTGATGTCTGGCTGGCACTGACTGCATTTAGTCATCATCACTCAGAGACACATAGCAGTGGAGTCCAACATCAAGCAGGATCGGAGGTGGATCTGGCCGGCTCTGGTAACCTCGGGATTGAATGATGAATCCGGAGGTTGAGACAGGGAAACAAACAGAATAATATTAGCGTAGATGCCATTCAATTTTTTGCAGAGATATAGAGCATGATAAATGTTTCTGGTTCTGGCAGACCTAACTAAAGCAGCCTAATTGTGAGTTGATGGATAAATTAGGTGAAAAAACAACTTGCCAAGGTGACGTGTCTCAGAACAGCTGACAGCTCCCTGCACAGTCACCGTCACACACTTACATTTTCAAAATACACCTACACACACTTCAGAATGAAAGTCTGTCCTCCAAATACCTCCCTGCATACGCACACATTTTTAAACAGATATCTGGCTCCTAGGTTTCCTATTTCAAACTTCTCTTACATCATGGTCTTACATCAACCTTGCTCAACTTTAAAGTCTCACATTCTTGCATAGATCTTCAAGTCTCAGCATGGAACATGTCAAAAGTTGGTGTTGCACTTTGTCCTTTGACAATTGAAGAAATCTAGAGTTTGATGGCTTTGTGGTGTTTTATTTGCTTTGTATTTTACCCATTTTCAAGTGCATCAGAATGTTCAATGAGAAGTAATGAAGGGCCAACCTGGTTAACTGAACCCAAAGTCATAGATCATCTGGGTCTGGTATTTTTCAAAAACTGGAACCTGTTCTCGGTTACCAGCCCTAACTGTTGGTTATGTTTAGGTTTAAGGTTTAGGGAAGGGAGGTACGTCATCATGGCAACAAAGATTTGATGTAACTTTTGGACAAAAGTGGTTAGTAAGTGATTTATCAAACTAAAATCATGTTAATACGCATATAGCTAACAGCTTGTGGCTATACTTTTAAATGGCGAGTATTTTAACGTTTATGGATTGGCACCAAATTCACTTCCATTGTAAGTGCCTCACTCTAACCCAGATTTTTGCCTTTTTTAAAGAAAAGGAGGGACAAGTCTAAATAAATTTTTGTGGTAATCAGCACGATGCCACAAAAGTTGTCAATTGAGCTTAATTTGTATTGAAAATGGAATATTCCTTTAACTTATAGTGCCACACAGTGGATGTTTCACCTCAGGAACCTTGATACATGTAATGAACCGAGTAATATCATTTTGAAAAAAATTTGACACAGTCATGCAATTTTCATGAGATCAGGCTGCGAAGGGTGGGACTGTTTTTCTTTCCTATTCGGCCTTGATTATGAAGCAATCGTGCACAACAAGAATCGATTTTAAATTCATTGTCTTTAATCTCTGCTGAGGTTCTCCAAAGTAAATGCTTTTTCTGTTGAGCTGTTTGCACTAGTTCTACAGTAGTAGTTCCTTTATTGCTGTGTATATCATGTGGGATGTTTTTTGTTTATTGATCTGTCTGTTGGTGCTAAAATGCTTGCAGCCATTCACCAGTGACCTGCTGAGCTGTTTGTGTCATTATAGATGGTTTTGCATCAGTCTGTCTGTGCATTTTCCATCACAGTCACCGTCAGTCCATTTTCATTTCTGTGAAGCTCAGAAAAAAGGACCGAACCTTCTGCGGCCAAATTATGTGAGGTTGAGAGAGGAGACAAAATGGAGAAAAATACGAGAAATTAAACATTGATCCAGGATAACACGAAAAGGATTGATACGTGAGATTAAATTGTTGTACTTAGAAGTAATTAATTACAATTAATTGAACAATATCTCTCCGAACCCACCACCACCCAAAGATCGGGGTAATGTAATGTTAACCAAGCAGAAGACTGTAGGCTAATTAAATGTACTAAATATGCCAATATATCAGCCAGTCAAATTAATTAGTCAATATTTAGCCATTTTGAGTTTGCCGAGCAATAAACGTGCCTGCTTGATCAATAAATCTGGACGTCAGATTTACAGTTTTCTTTGTTCAAATGTATTTCAGTGAATTTTAAGTATTGTTAATCGATGGTATACTTCTGCTGAAGTCATCAGTCTGCATTAATTTAATAACAGTGGTGGAAAGAGTATTGATTTTTTTTTACTTAAGTAAAAGTACTGCTACTGAAGAAATAATTCACTTGAGTACAAGTAGAAGTACTGAGAAATATTATGACTCAGGTAAGAGTAAATAAGTAGTTTGCTGGAAAACTACAAGTAATTACGTTACAAGTTACTTTATGAAAATTATATTATAGTTTACACGCGTCCATTTTTAGAACACAAAGACATTTTTGTTCTTGAAAGAAATTGATACTTCTTTACACCAAGGATGCATTAAATTGATCAAAAATACTGCCAAAATCATTAATTGCAAATTATTATTACAGTTTGAAATAATTGTTTTAAGTGGTATTTATTAAATTTTTTTCTTTACCCGTGATTGCAAACATATACTGTGTCACCTGTTCCTTACAAAAGCATTCTAAAGTGCTAATTTGGTTCTCAAGAAAATGTTCTTATTATTAGAACAATTAAAAATGGTTGCGCTACCATGCGGAAATCACAATACAGTGGGTCCCCCCCCCCCCCCCCATTTGCTGATGTATTGAGTTCATACAAGTTGCTTTACTCTTGCAAGTCAAATTTTGGTTTTAAAAATAGGCAAAAAGAAACACATTTCTCCTAAAATTCTATTTTCTCCTAAAGTCTATTGTTTATAGAGAGATGAAGGCTATTCTGCATTACTGTTTTGAAAAAAAGAATCTTTAACCAGGACAGAGAGGGAAGTGGACGGCCAGATGCACACACACACAAAAAAAAAGACAAGTAAATCATTCTCTAGTTTGAGAAACTGACTCCTCACAGGTCTTAAACTAGCAGCTTCTAAATGCCAAAGACCTGCATTGCTGCAAGAGGATTTTTGGACAAACAGTATATTTTAAGAATACAACATTAAATAGAAATAGCCATTTGTAACATTCTAAATGTCTCTAAATCGTCTCTAAACTACATTATGTGCATTGTGACTGAAACACATTCCTATTTCAGGTTTATTCTCATTCATGTCCAAGTATTTTGGCTATTAAGTTAACATACTGTACAAAACTAATATAATGCAGTATCGTAGAGGAGGAAATTTATCCTCTATGATATTGCAGAAATTATCCAGATATGGAATTAGATTATCAAGCAAACTGTTATCAACTCCTACATGCCAACTGAATAAAATAAGGCAGAAATAAACATTTCACATAGTGTTTAGTGAGAGATATGATTGATTCAAACACAAAAAGTGGTTATTCTGTACATGTATTATTGTATTACAGTTGTAATAATAAAGTCTTAATTAACATTATGGTTATTTAACCATTTATGGGGCGTACAATACCGAACTGATAAGAATTGCTAGAAACGGTCTGTGCGCGCGATGGTGCGAGGAACCGGACGGCTGAAAAAAAAAAAAGAATGTTCAATGAAAAGTCAAAAGAAGATCACAATGTATGTAATTGTAACTATATCAGATATTAATAAAAACACGGGAACTCGTTGCGTGGGCATTTTTGCCCCCATATTTTGAATTTTGGGGATATTTTTGTCAATTACGGTGGCATTTTTGCCCTGAGTACCTGTTAACTTCCGACACTATTGGCATTATATCTTTCTAAGGTATTTAAAAAGTTTGTTTTAGACATATAGTAGCAAGTAAACAAGACACCCCCACATATGTCAAACTTCATTGTGTGAATGTTTGACACAGTTAAAACATTGCCTACCTTAAAAACAAGTTAAGTTTGATCAGTGGTTAAAACGTGTTCAGACAGTTCCCTTGTACCTGAATTAATGGCTCCTTTCCAGAATCAAATGAAATATGCAGAAAATCACAGTATTACAGTTCTTGTATAGTGACAGGGCAGAAAAACTTAGAGAAGCTAGAGAAGAGAGGACACCGGTGGCAGTTTGTGCAAGCTGCTGTGCTCATGATGCTGTGCCCTGCGCGCTTCTGTTGTGCCGCAAACACAGCGCGTTTTAGTTTATAAACAGATTTAGCGCTTATAACTTGCTGATTTCTTCTTCCCAAAAAACATCCCAAAATTCAGAAATATAATGTATTTTTTGTATTTTGTATTTGTGGTGAAAAATAACGGTAGCGAAGTTGAATACTTAATTTTTAATCAACTCAAGTAAAAGTACTATTATTTATTTATACTTATAAAAAAAAAGTAGAAAAATGTGAAAAATTTTCTTAAGTATTGTAACGATAGTAGTTGTAATTCGTTACTTTCCACCTCTGCCTAATAATAATAATAAAAAAAAACTTGTTTAATAGCAGAATTCCTGGTGAAGAACTACACTACCCATGATCCTGAGAGGGAATAATATCAAATCATAGAATTGTGTCAAACAAAGTGCACCAAAAAAGCTCGGCAGCAACCAGCCCCTTCCATGATGCACTGAATGATGCAATCAGTCTCCCTACACTCTCAAATAGTGGTTGACCGATATGGGATTTTTAATGGCCAATGCCGATAATGTCGATAGGCTGATATAATGCAGAAATAGCACATAATTTAATAGAGTAAATAGCATGTAAATAAATTTATTTTATTTAGCACTAGAAGTCGACCGATAGTGTATTTTGCCTATAGCAATAACTAAGGTGGTTGGAAAGGCAGATAACTGATTAATAGGCCGATAGTTTTTAAAATAGATTTATAGAATGTCAAAAAATTTTTTTTATTCTTTCTTTACTATGGCAGGCAAAGACAAAGAGTCCAAAATGAATAAAATCACAAATGCTGTTTTTTGTTCAACCAAAAGATTTGGTGTGCAACAAGACTTTTTCTCCCCAATTTGGAATGCCTAATTCCCAATGTGCTCTAAGTCGTGGCGTAGTGACTCGCCTCAGTCTGGGTGGCGGAGGACGAATCTCAGTTGCCTCCACGTCTGAGACCATCAATCCGTGCATCTTATCACGTGGCTTGTTGAGTGCGCAACCGTGGAGACATTGCACGTGTGGAGGCTTCACGCTATTCTCCCCGGCATCCACACACAAATCACCACGTGCCCCACCGAGAGCGAGAACCACATTTTAGGGACCACGAGGAGGTTACCACATGTGACTCTACCCTCCCTAGCAACCGGGCCAATTTGGTTGCTTAAGAGACCAGGCTGGAGTCACTCAGCACGCCCTGGATTCGAACTCGCGACTCCAGGTGTGGTAGTCAGCGTCTTTACTTGCTGAGCTACCCAGGCCCCCGTGCAACAAGACTTAAGTATAAAAAAGCCCAAAACACACCGGGGACTCTTATTTTGAAATAACGAAATTATGAAAAAACTACTATCGGCACCGATTAATTGGTAAAACCAATATATCGGTTTACTTATAAGCACTATATTCCTTTAAAATTATTATTTTTACCTTTGTATAAATGATACTAAACAAATCTTTAAAAAAAAATAAGATTGTGTGTTTTAAATCAGTGGTTCTCAACCAGGGGGTCGGGACCCACTATGGGGCCTCAGCACACTTCCAGTGGGGACATTTCCGGAATCACAAGTTTTAAGGAAATATTTTATAATAGATATATCTCATAAAATACATATCTAATAGCCTACATGGGGGGCCTTCGAATATTTTCTCCGACAATGTGGGGCCTTGGTGTCAGAAAGGTTGAGAACCACTGTTTTAAATGATAGATCGTTTTTTCTGGTTTCTGTTTATTCTTTAAAATTTAGTAATTTTTTGCACACAAACAAATTGTTTAATATATTAGCAAGAAGGAAATAACAACAGTGTACACAGTAGTCCAGCAAGCACCGGCGGCATGTGTGCATTAGCAATTACATTTTCTCATAAAACACCAAATCAAACTAATTGTACATACAGTGCACAGTGAAAATGACTCTCACGCTTGTACGTACTCGAGAGGCAATCTCATGACAGCTTTGGAGCCTGCTTGGAGCATCACGGACTGACCGTCATGCAACATTTGTGAGTCAGAGGAAATCAGGCTGATAGAATACATGCTTCAGAGGAAGATATATGAGCGCTCCACACGAAGAAAAAGTTTTGTGAGGTTTGTCTCAGTGTTATTATAATTAACGATAACTAAAATGAAAACTAACTCAAATCATTTTTGTTCACTAAAATACAAATAAAAACTGAAATTATTGGAAAAAACTGAAACTGAACTAAAATACTTTTTCATAACTCCAAAACTAAATAAAATAAAATAAAAATGATCTCAAATTCATTTTAGTTTTAGTTTTCGACATAATATGGTGAATATGGGCAAAGTGGGACAATTTTGGGTGATGTTCCTTTTCTTGACACTTAGAATTATGATCCAAATGACATACAACCTAACATTATACCTTTCAAGAAAGCTTAGGATGTCTTCTACTTTGGTCAAAAGCAAAAATTAAGAAATATTCAATACTGGGAAGTAGAACCTTTTGAAGATCCTCTTTTGACCAAATTCCAGATGTGTTTAAGCAGCAGGGCCTGCTGGTAAAGTGGGAAAGAGGAAAAATTGTTCTCTAGAAAATATATATATATTTGAAATGTATTTTTATATTCTACACTTTCACATCATAAAATTAAGTTAACTTTTACTTGTTTATAAGCTTAACTATATTTACCTCAAATTTCTGTCATTTTCTTTACCATTGCTTTTCCCACCATTGGTCATGAAATGAGTTCTGCCACACATCCCAAAGTAAAATTGTTAATTTTAAACATCAAAAAGATAAAGGGATAGTTGACCCAAAAATTAAAACACATCATTTACTCACCCTCATGCCATGCCAGATGTGTATGACTTTCTTTCTTCAGCTAAACACAAAGTTTTTTAGAAGAATATTTCAGCTCTGGATGTCCATACAATGCAAGTGCAAGTGAATGGTGTCTGAAACTTTGAAGCTCTAAAAAGCACATAAAGGCAGCATAAAAGTCATCCATAAGACTCCAGTGGTTTAATCCATGTCCTCTGATGTGATCTAATCTGTTTTGGGTGAGAACAGACCAAAATGTAACTCCTTTTTCACTGTATATCTTGCAATTGCAGTCTACAGGAATGATCATGATTTCAAGCTCGATTACACTTACTAGTGCAGTTCGCAGAGTGCTAGATGATGCTGGGAAATATAATCGAGCTTGAAATCATAATTGCCGAGACTGCTGATGTCAAGATTTATAGTAAAAAGGGACTTAAATATTGATCTGTTTCTCACCCACACCTATCATATTGCTTCTAAAGACATGGATTTAACCACTGGTTTGTGTGCATAACATTTATGCTGCTTTTATGTGCTTTTTGGAGCTTCAAAGTTTTGAACCCTATTGACTTGCATTGTGAGGACCTACAGAGCTCAGATATTCTTCTAAAAATCTTCATTTGTGTTCAGCAGAAGAAAGTCAGTCATATACATCTGGAATGGCATGAGGTTGAGTAAATGATGAGAACTTAAATTTTTTGGGTGAACTATCCCTTTAATTGTATACTCCCCAAAGATTAGTTTAGTAATGATTTATAATAATTGAATGAAATGCATATGGATCCAATGTGGATCAAGCTTAAATTTATTTTGTTACTTTGCCCATATTTGCCCTATATTATAAAATTGGCAACATTTACAATCCACATTAAACATGAAATACCACTAGATAGATGTAACACAAGACTGCCCAGAGAAACGTAATGATGTTAGACTTTTTAAATTACACCAGTAAACACTCCGCTTTGGCAGCCATAAAAACTACTAAAACTAAAATAAAAACTAACTAAACTTAAACTAAAAAACACTGAGAAAACTAAACTAAATTGTAATGTCAAATTGAATATTAAATAGAAATAAAGTTTTTGTATGTTGTTCTATTATTATGGTAAATCGAGCTATGATTGGTTGTTTAAATGTCTCGTCTTGAGAAACTAACCGGCCAAACGTGAAAATGTATCGGCCGATGCCGGTAATTTAACAATTCCAAATATCTGCTGATTTATCAGCCTCAGCGATTATAGCTGTCGACCATTACTCTCTAACTATTTATGTATTTGCTGTATCTCAATTTTTGCAGTAAATGTAAACTATTTGTATTCTATTCTTATATTCAACAACTTTATATCAGCAGTTTCATACTTTTCCATAATTTTGATTTCAATTTCGCCATTCACAATGTTTTATGGGATTGTAGTTCATTCCCTCATTAGAGATGTAAACAGTAGACAAGTAAACAGTTTTGTATTTTATTTATTTTTTGTCAGGTTTTCGAATACCTTTTTGCTTCAAATCAAAGTTTGTAATGGTATGATTCACCTCAGAGCTGCTCCCCACCAACACATTGTCAGTGTTTCGTTGAAATACTATTTTGGTTTTATTTTTGAAATTTCCCTTTTATTTAGCTAGTGAAGCAATTCAGGTCATCAATAAAATGGTGTGAACTGTAATGTTTGTCTAACACTTTTGTTTAGTACATCTTGGCCTTAATTGGCTTACAGTTAACGTGAAAAGTCCCAAAAAAATGATATGCAACCAAAGTCCCTTTAAGTCAGGTCACTCAGCGGCTATTTTTGTAACACCTCCGTGCAGCTATTTTCTAGTCATGCAAATACAGCTTCTATCTACTTTAATGGGGAAAAAAATAGAACTCTCCAAAAAGGTTGGTCAGTATAATGTTTAAATAACATACTTCAAATCACTTCCACTCCTACAGCCACCATATTTAGCGTTACGATTTCTCCCATTCATACGTATACAAGTGACTCGTCTCATCCTTAAAATGTCTCTACTGCAACAGACCACGTTTTTTTTAAATCTATACTTTCTGTGCACTTGTCGTGGCCATTGGTGTATTTCCAGTCACAGACTTTTCATCTTGCCCAACGCAATGTCTGGAGATGGGTTAGATCTGTGAAACCAACATGATGCCATCAGCTTCATCATTGGCGAAGCCCTCCAGTGGAGGATTTAAACAGCTCTGTAGGAGTACCCTTTGAAGTGCCTGCTCAGAAATGTAAATTGGACTCTGGCTCTGATTAAGCCACTTGACGGGTGGCAGTGTCAAGCGCACTGGAGATCAAAGACCCTGGCAACGCCACAGATGATGACTCTTTAGACCCCAGTGCTCTAAATTGGTGTAATTTATCACTTTATTGAATGCTGTCATTATGGACGCCCTTTGGAGCGTCTCAAGAGCGTAGTTGTCTTTGAGAGGAAATTTTGGACATGCAGTAAGTATGCTTGTATTCTGAAACAGAATGAGAAATGATTATTTCCGACTCTAAATTGCTTTTTCACTCTGTGGCATAGTGACCAGTGCTAGATTTGCCACGATATCTTAATTTTCACACCGGTGCGGTGTTCACGTTCAAACCGACTAACACCGGTATTACCGCTGGTTGGACGCTAAGTGGTACTGTGGGGTACTTTTCGTTCAACAATAGCCTACACAATAATGCAAGGCAGCTTGATTTCAAATTTTGAACTTCATTTTTTATTTATTTTAACAAAAAATTCTAACGAAACTGAAAAAAAAATTAGTGCAATTAAAATGTGTGGTGTTCAACTTTTTGTGAAGGGCAACATCTCTTTGGCAACGAACCTACTTCATCCGTGCATTCTCTTCATCGTGGGCTTATTGTCAGGACATTAATAGCGTGAAAAATTACTATTACAATTTGAAAAAAATGTTCAGAATTTCTTGAATAACTTCAAAGATTTCTCATCAGAAAAATCCTCCACATGCAGCACTGACAGCTTTGCAGATCTTTGGCATTCTAGCTGTCAGTTTGTCCAGATACTCAGGTGACATTTCACCCCACACTTCCTGTAGCACTTGCCATAGATGTGTCTGTCTTGTCGGGCACTTCTCACACACCTTACAGTCTAGCTGATCCCACAAAATCTCAATGGGGTTAAGATCCAGAACACTCTTTTCCTATTATCTGTTGTCCAATGTCTGTGTTTCTTTGCCCACTCTAACCTTTTCTTTTTGTTTTTCTGTTTCAAAAGTGGCTTTTTCTTTGCAATTCTTACACAAAGCCCTGACCTAAATCTGATAGAAAATTTGTGGACAGAACTGAAAAAGCGTGTGCGAGCAAGGAGTCCTACAAACCTGACTCAGTTACACCAGTTCTGCCTGGAGGACTGGGCCAAAATTCCATCAACTTATTGTGAGAAGCTTGTGGAAAAGTTTGACCCAAGTTAAGCAATTTAAAGGAAATGCTACCAAATCTAACAAAGTGTATGTAAACTTCTGACCCACTGGGAATGTGATGAAAGAAATAAAAGCTGAAATAAATAATTCTCTCTACTATTACTCTGACATTTCACATTCTTAAAATAAAGTAGTGATCCTAACTGACCTATGACAGGGAATGTTTTCTATGATTAAATGTCAGGAATTGTGAAAAACTGAGTTTAAATGTATTTAGCTAAGGTGTATGTATACTTCTGACTTCAACTATATGAAGTTTTTCACACCTGCATTCCAATCTACATCTTGATGTAATCCTTCCTCATGATAATACAGCATGTTTTCATCAGCTGAATGGGAGACTAAACACTATTAAAGTGTGGCGAGACTCGCGCTGTGCGTGCAAGCCATTCGCGCATCACAGGCCAATCAACTTTTAGCCCTTTTTGGTGAATCACACCTGCAAAATCCAAAAATGTTACTTGCAGGTTTAATTTATATTTTGAATAGACTCAGATTTTTAGTGATTAATCGAAAGTGAAGCGCTGCCGGCTTGTGATGCGTGAATGGTTTGCACGAGTCTGTTGGATCTACTGCAGTCTCGTCACATTTGTACTTTTTATTTAGCCTCTCATTCAGCTCATGAAAACACGCTGCGTGATCATGAGGATTTCATCAAGATGAAAATTGGAATGCAAGTGCAGAAGTTAAATAAAATGGTCTACTCCTCTCTCGCCGTTGGTGGCATGCCAGTGATTACCCCTCTGCGTGCCAATGCTGGCACGCATGCCATAGGTTTCCGACCCCTGCATTAGGCTATTGTATTGATAGTGGAATTCCATTCGTAATGTTTCCCCATTTTACCTGGTATAAAATTTCACACTGGTGTTGTCCCTTGTACCAAGAAAAACCAGTAACACCGTGGCAACCCTAACCAGCGCACATTATTCACCTGAAAATGAAAATGTGTATTTACCCACCTTTGTTTTTCAAAACCCCGGACGTTGTGCAAATATCAAATTTTGTGCTACACTTAGTTATACAGGTTTGTAATGACATGAAGTTAAGTAAATGATGTCAGAGTTGGGTAAACAGTTTTCAGTTAAAAAACAAGAACATTTGTTGAAATATTGTAAATTTTTCTAAACACATTCTTACTAAATTTCATTTCTGGTTTCTCCTGGGACAATGTATCTGACACTTGAAGGGTTAGTTCACCCAAAAATTACAATCCTCTCATTATTTACTCACCCTCATACCATCCCAGATTTGTATGAGTTTCTTTCTTTAGCAGAACACAAACAAAGATTTTTAGAAGAATATCTCAGCTCTGTAGGTTCTTACAATGCAAGTGGATGGTGATCAGCATTTTAAAGCTCCAAAAAGCACAGACAATTGTTGTAAAAGTAATTCGTATGACTCCAGTAGTTAGATGAATGTCTTCTAATGTGAAATGATTGCTTTTGGTGAGAAACAAAATCAATATTTAAGTCCTTTTCATTATAATTGTTAACTTCCGGTCGCTCTCTGATGCGCTTCCATAAGGGATCTCCCTGTCTGTCGCGTGATGTTGCACGCTGGCATGTTTGCGTGAGAACTTCGCAATACAGCCAGAAGTGTAGCTTGATGTGTTTACAAGAGAACGCTGTTCACAAACTTCATTGGTTTTGCTTTCATTTGAACATGCCAGCACGCTTACGTCATGCGAGAGGTGGTGTCAACCGAATCTCCTGGTGGACGTGTTTTGGAGAGCGACTGGAAGTCAACAATTATAGTGAAAAGGACTTAAAAAATGTATCTGTTTCTCAACCAAAGCGATCATATAGCTTTATAAGAGATTAATTTAACCAGTGGATTCATATGGATTACCTTTATTACGATTTTCTGTGCTTTTTGGAGCTTTAAAGTGCTGATCACCATTCACTTGCATTGTAAGGACCAACAGAGCTGAGATATTCTTCTAAAAATCTTCATTTGTGTTCTGCTGAAGAAAGTGTGTCATGCACATCTGGGATGGCATGAGGGTGAGTAAATGATAAGAGAATATTTTTTTGGGGTGAACTATCTCTTTAATCTCACCATGTCTAATCAATTATTGAATTGACTAGCTATACTCCAATTCAGTTTATTCTGTAGTCTGAAACTCTCTGAAATTGAACTGTTTGTTGTTTGTGACAAGACTTTGATTGCATATTTTGTGTTGCACGTGATGTGTAAATTTCCCGAACTCAGTATTTCCCGAACAATCTCTGGTACTTTCTCTTCTCAATTTTAGTGTCTGTATTTATATTTCTTGAAACAAACCTCCTGGTGCTTGCAGTTAAATCACGTGATGTGGACGAGCAAAGCTAATTATTAACATGGAACAAGTACATTGCACTGTGATTGAGTGTGGCATGTTATCACGCTTTACATGGCTGGATTGATGTCATAAATTTTGTATTGTTTTAGTATTTTTGTCTTAAATTTTGATTGCGCTTTAGAATTATTTTTCCCTCCCATGTTTTGCATTTTTTTGTAGTGGATTCAAAAGCTTGTTGCCAATTTGCTAACAAAACAAACTTATTGCAAGTATTAAACATAAAGGTGCACCTAGTAATTTTTTTCTCATTAAAAAAGTTTTACCTCTAATGACATGAATTGTAATTTTGCATTATATGTAGGAAATCATAAACACACACATTAAAATGAAGACTCCAGTCATATCAGTAACCTTATAAAAGCTGTTTTATTCTTCATGCAGAGGGTCCGCACATGGGGGCTGCCATATTAGAATCACATGACCAGCCGAATACTACTCGCATAATCCAAGTAACCGTCCTGTTATTTGACACTTTCACTCATTGATTAAAGTAATCTTGGCTGACTGAATACTACAATTCTATATTGTGTGTATTGTATACTGTATATTGTATATTATTATTTTTATATTGTGTTATGTGTAATTATGTGTATATTAGATATGTAAATTGTGATGTGTAAATCTGTTTATTGTAAATTGGTATATGTCTTATCACTGTCATGACTGCTATGTTGCTCGGAACTAAAACCAAGACTTTCACCCACTGTTGCACTCGTGTATATGGTTGTGTGACAATAAAAGTGAAGTGAATTCTACAATGGCATCTGAAACTGAAAACTATTGATTTTAAATGATACTGCATCCAAGCCACTAGGTGTCAGTGTAAGTCCAAGATGACACAAAGAAAAAAGTTACTGAGTGCACCTTTAAGCGTTTGACGATTTGTTCTATGGAAATGAATGATAAATGAAATTGTGTGGCTTGAATTTTTCAAGCTTTCAGACTTACGATTTTCACCTGGTGTATGAAGAAACGCACCAAAAAAAATCCCTTCGACTTCCCTTAGTGGGTGGGCTCTTGGCTTGGTCCAGTGACTTAGCAACCACTCAGAATGCCCTAGCAACCCACTCTGAACACCTTAGCAACCTCATAGCCACACCCTAGCAACCACAGAGAACAAACACCCTAGCAAAGTGGCAGCAAGTTTTTACACTCACATTTCTTGAGAAAATCAAAGAATGTGGTTTATTTTACTTGATAATTCAGGTACACTAGTTTATTTTCAACTTTAAGATTTCTTACACATTTAAATAGCCTATTGTTTTCAAGTATGTTACTTTTATAAGACATATGTTGTCCTAGAGCAATGCATGATCTGATGCAGCATAACCTTATGCCAATCGCCTTGGCAAGCTCAAGTTTTGTATTTATAAGCTTATTGGAACTATGCGCCAGTAGCAAACAGCGAGTCAAAAAAAGGTTTATTACATAATTTTCCTTTTGGCATGAGTGGAAAAGTTCACTTCAGAACTTTAGCTATGTTTCATATTGTGCTATTGTATTGGTCTGTATGATCTATGGAGATGTGTTATTGAGAGAAAGATGGTTGTTGAGATTAAATACTTTTTGAACGTTGACATAACATGTTGTTTTCCACCAAAAAAAAAAATAAAAAATGTAAACAGCATTGTATAATAATTATGCATGCAGTTTTTATTGCCTCATATTAAGAGAATAGTTTTACTTTTAAAAATGTATTTCTACACCATGGGACTATTTTAAATGAGCTAGTGAAAGGAGAAATGTGATTTAATGAAAAACTTGAAAGAAATGGGAACCTGTTACAGCACCTTAAAATATATGGTATCACTTTACAATAAGGTTCCATTTGTTGAAGCGATAGTGAAAATTCAGTCATTGTTTACTCACCCATGTGTTGTTATAATCCTGTAGGACTTTCTTTATTTTTCTTAACACAAATGGAGAAATTGTGAAAAATTTTGTGCTCAGTGATGTCATACAATGGCAGTTTATTGTGACCACCTCTTCAAGCTTCAAAAGAACACAAAAATATAATTCAGAAGTTTAATAATTGATTCCATGAGATACATGACTTTTATGAAAGCACATGATAAGGTTTGGTGAGAAACAAACTAAAATCTTATGTGTTTAGTAAAAATGTTCATTGACCTTTGATGTCCTGTGCACGTTCATGATGGGGCACGAGAGCAACAGTTGACAAAGCCCCCTCGCGAGTGAAAACTCGTTTATCTAAAAACAGGTCCTCCACAGCGATAGCGACAACAGAACACAACACAGCTGCACACATCACCGAGAACAGAACTAACTAAACATGTCTGAAAAGTTTGTTGTTGAAGAATTAATGCATTTCTATACCCAACCTTAATTTTTTGAAAGTTTTTGGACGGCGCCAGTTTAGAGTGGACGGAGTTACCCGCGGAATGCCGAAAATAGAAAATAAGTAATCGATAGAATGTACTGTCGCTCATCATGGCTTGTTAGGATAAAAACTCTGATTAACATAAAAAGATACCTTTTCTCTTGTGTCGTTTGCCATCAGGTCAGGACACGGTGTCCTTTGTAATCTTTGACTACATACTCTTCGGACATGTTTAGTAAGTTCTGTTCTCTGATTTGTGTGCAGCTGTGTTGTGTTCTGTTGTCCTGTTGACCTGTTTTTAGAGAAACAAAATGAGTTTTCACTTGAACGCCCCAATGTCGCGAGGGGGCTGCATGAACTGTTGAACGCGCAGTGAACATTTTCACTAAATAATATGTAAGATTACGGTTAGTTTCTCACCAAACCTTAACGTATGCTTTCATAACAATCATGAGTCTCATGGAATAATTTATTAGACTTCTGAATTATACTTTTTTGCATTCTTTTAAGCTTGAAGAGGTGGTCACCATAAACCGCTATTGTATGACATCACTGAGCACAACATTTTTGCACAATTTATCCCTTTGTCATATAGGATTATAACAACAAAGGGGTGAGTAAACATTGACTGAATTTTCATTTTTGGGTGAACTAATTCTTTAAAATTGGTTAACAACATTAGTTAGCATGAACTACCAATGAACAACAATACTTATAAAGCATTTATTAATCTTAGTTAATGTTAATTTCAACATAATACATTTTTAAAATCAAAAGTTGTATTTGTTAACATTAGATAATGCACTATGAACTAACAATGAATAATAGTATTTTTTTTAACTAACATTAATAACAAAGATTAATACATTTTGTAAAAAATATATTGTTAATTGTTTGTTCATGATACCTAATGCGTTAGTTAATGTTAACGAATGGAACCTTATTGTAAAATGTTACCAAATACAGTGATTTCTTCTGTGTTTGTATAGATCTCATATTAAATTGTTTCAAAAATTCAAACAAAATCTAAAATAAAACAAAGGCACAAAATACAGTTTTTAAATGATAATGTTATTTATTGAAGTAAAAACATTTTTGCCAATACCAACTGGGCCTGTGTGAAAAAGTATTTCCCCCTTAGTTACTAAATCCCCAAATCTTTTTGAAACTGCATTCATAATGGGGTTCAGCTGGACGAGACACACCCAGGCCTGATTACTGCCAGCCTTGTTCAATCAAATCAACACCTAAATAGAACTTTTTCAGGAGCATGAAGTTGGCCAAAAGGTCTCACCCAGTAGCACACTATGCCAAAGGCGAAAGAAATTCCAGAAATGATGAGGAAAAAGGTTATTGAAATACATCAGTCTGGGAAGGGTTACAAAGCTATTTCAAAGACTCTAGGACTCCAAAGAACCACAGTGAGAGCCATTATCTTCAAATGTAGAACACTTGGCACAGTAGTGAACCTTCCCAGAAGTGGCCGACCTTCCAAAATTCCTCCAAGAGCACAGTGATGACTCATCCAGGAAGCCACAAAAAAGCCAAGGACAACATCCAAGGAACTGCAGGCCTCTCTCCCATCAATAGAGGTCACTGTTCATGACTCCACTATCAGAAAGACACTGGCCAAAAATGGCATCCATAGAAGAGTGGCGAGGTGAAAACCACTGCTAACCCACAAGAACATTAAGGCTCGTTTGACTTTTGCCAAAACACACCTTGATGATCCTCAAATCTTGTGGGAGAATGCTCTGTGGACTGATGAGTCGAAAGTGGAACTGTTTGGAAGACAAGGGTTCCGTTACATCTGGCATAAATCAAACAGAATTGCACAAATAGAACATCATACCTACGGTCAAGCATGGTGGTGGTAGTGTGATGGTGTGGGGATGCTTTGCTGCTTCAGGGCCAGTGCAACTTGCAATAATTGAGAGAAACGTGAAATCTCTCAATTAGGGAGAACGTCCGGTCATCAGTCCGTGAGTTGAAGCTCAAGCGCAATTGGAATATGCAGCAAGACAATGATCCAAAGCATAGGAGTAAGTCCACCTCTGAATGGCTCAAAAGAAGCAAAATTAAAGTTTTGGAGTGGCCTAGACAAAGTCCTGACTTGAACCCAATTGAGATGCTGTGGCAAGACCTTAAACGGGCAGTTCATGCTCAAACCCTCCAATGTGGCTGAACTAAAGTAGTTCTGCAAAGAAGAGTGGGCCAAAATTCCACCAGTGTTGTGAAAGACTGATCTCCAGTTATCAGAAGTGTTTGGTTGCAGTTGTTGCTGCTAAAGGTGGCACAACCGGCTATTAAGTTTAAGGGGGCAGTTTGTTTTTCACATGGGTGATAATAGGTGTTGGATAACTTTTTTGCTTCAATTAAAAAAAATATGTATTTGAAAACTGTATTTTGTGTTTACTCAGGTTGCCTTTGTTTTATGTTATATCTCGTTTGAAGATCTAAATGAATGTAGTATGAAAAAAAAATTAGAAGAAATCGGGCACTGTATAAACACTTTCCACATGAGTTTTTACCAAGAAACCTGATGTTGATATAAAAATATGTCCCTGAACATGTTAAACATCAACTACCCTAGACTAACTTATGAATCTGCTGAGGAATATCAGGGCTTTTCAGGTACAAAAGTTACAAAATATAATATCAGGGATAATGCCTGTGGAGGTGCCTGGTTTTAATAAAAAATATATGTAAAACAATTCAATATTGTAAACAATTTCAGCTCAACAGGAGCCACTCATGCAAGTTTTTCCCTCCTGAAATGTGTGATTTCATTATAAGTAAAGGCCATTATCTTTGAGGTGGACTAAACTGAACAAATGAAGTTAATCAAGAGTTTGGTGTTTGTCACTATGTGACAGTTGGATAAATTAATTTATTCATGCTGACACTGCATTTTATGGACAGGTGGCTCTTTTATGAGATCTTGTATGCGTTGTGTGCTTATTGTATTGACTTTTTTTGGTTGTTGCTTCCATGTGGTGTTGATTCAAGGAAACTCTGTTTGTAGTCTGTGTTGTCACCTTTGCTGCTAAATTAATTTCCCCTCGAGGGATACTACAGTTGAATTGAAATCTAAGGAGTTAAGGCATATGGTGTTTATGGTGTTTGTGATCCAGTGATATTACTTTTTCAGTGGCTGATATAATGCTAATATTTTAATACAGTTTTAATACAAATTTGCAATATCCATTACAGGGCTCAACATTAAGCATTCTCATGTGCTTGTCCTCCGGACAAGTAAATTGGCCATTCACTTGTCCAAGAAAGAAAGTTACTTGTCCAAAGAGGAAAAAAAGGACATTTAAGTAATAGTTATACTATTTATTTAATTATTTATTTATTTATTTTAAGCATTAAGACAATGCATAATATAAACATTGTCACAATACCAGAATTTCAGTAGTCGGTAGTGAAATTTGACAATACCAAAACTTTAATACCACAACAAATTGTTAATTATTTAAGAATAGTTTTTAACAGCTTTATCAAGTATTCAAGTAAACATTCGGAATGAAATGCAACAAAACTACAATTGGCCTTTATTGTATGATTATAATACATGAGCACTTTGTAAAGTTACTAAAGTTATCCAGCCAAGAGCAATGAGTGGTTTTCTTGTTTTCTTGTTATGGTTGTTTGATTAATATTAACAGCAGCAGGTCTAGTTCATAGGTTACATTTACACTTACAAGTCAGACATTTTGATACAAATCCACTTTTTTACCACTTTAGACATAACTCACTGTGTTTACATGAATACCTCATCAAGACAGAGTTTTGAAATGTATTTGACCGTTCAGGTGCTTATCCGCATTACCATGAGCATTCTCGGAGCGCACGCACATGTTCAGCGCGCACACAGACACCTATCAGTCAAACTAGATCACTAGCAAATTATATAACTACGCCTTGTGGTGTAGTTATATACTTTGAGTATACTTTGAAAGCGGTGTTAATCTCGTCAATGAAATCTCTGACGAGAATGTTCGTTGACAAAGGGTTTTTTGATTTCATCAACAATAACAAAGACTTTAAATTTATTAAAGCATACTGTTGATGAAAATGTGATGGGATAAAAATGATACTGCAAGATATAAACATCTCCAAAATATGTATATAGAAGATGATATTAGACATGGATTCATGTAGTCCATTAATCCAGTATGTTGAGGATTTCTCCGCTTGAGTTGAACGCGTTAACACCAGCAAAATTCCCCGCTTTAAAACAGGGTGAATACCTAATCATTCAAACACATCCTATTTATACACAAGTTTAATCAATATATCCACTAGTGGTCGACCGATATATTGCCGAGGCCGATAAATCAGCTGATATTCTGACTTTTTTCCATTAATGGCATCGGCCGAAAATGTTTCCAGTTTGCCCGATATTTTTTTTTTATTTTTTTTATTTTTATTTTATATATATATATATATATATATATATATATATATATATATATATATATATATATATATATATTTTTTTTTTTTTTTTTTTTTTTTTTTTTGGGTGATAAAAATCGCCTGCTTGCATGTGAAGCGACTGAGACATGTAAACGACCAGTCATGGTTCAGTTTGTTGTTATGTGTCATCGTGTTACTACAATAATAGTCCGGTGTGCAACACAGTGTCATTTAAATGGTCCGCATATCAGAGCCGCGGCAGACGCGTTTGAGCTCATAACGTTAAAGTGCTCGCCTGTTTCATTCTCCCTCTCTCTCCTCAACAGTTCCCTGTAACTTTTAACTGTTTTGTCCAATGATAAAAAGGAAAATATCAATAAAATTAATATCATATACCGTCTGCAAATGTGCGCAGATCTCGTTTAAACAGATGTAACAAACCAACCTCACACAACTTTAGCATTCTGTGGAGCGCTCATTTATCTTGCTCTAAAGCACGTATTCTACGCCTCTCCTCAACAGTTCGCTGTAACTTTTCTAATGATAAAAGGCAAATATCAATAAAACTTCTATTATATACCGTCTGCAAATATGCAGATATCTCGTTTAAACAGATGTCTTTCACGAACCTCACAAAAATCCAGCGTTTTTCTTCCCGTCGAGCACTATTCTAATATAAACTCTCAGGAGATTGAGGCTCGTGCTGGATCCACACGAACGTGTAAGTGCAACTTCAAGGCTGCATCCAAAACCAGGAAAATGCTGCCTCTGGAGGCTGTATACGGAGGTACAATGAAAATAAGGTGCTTTTCAAACTGTTCAGAGACCTGTTTGCTTAAGAGTTCCATTCATTCAAAAAACAGCTGTCAGTTAAGCCATTAACTGATTAGGCAGAAAGGTAGCAAGTCAGCTGCTTACGTTTTTGGATGCAGCCCAAGGTAAAAGCGCTTCACGTGTGCTATAAGTAAATGTCTTATTCACCATCACTGTATGTACAATTGGTTTGATTCAGTATATAGCCAAGGAGTAAATGTGATTGCTAACGTGGACATGCCATCCATGGTTGCTGGACTACTGTGTGTACTGTTATTTCCTTCTTCCTAATATATTAACAATTTCTTCATGTGCAAATAAATTACTAAAATTTGATGACTAAACAGAAATCAGAAGAAACTGCTATCTACCATTTAAAATACAATATAATTTTTTTTATTCTTTTTTACAAAGTTAAAGTGTGAAATTGAGTAAATTTAGTGCTTAATAAGAGTTTATTATTATTTTTTAGCAATTTAATGTTTGTTATTTACTATATTAAATTGTGTGATATATCTGCATTGTATCGGCCTATCGGCCACCCTGCTCTCTAGATATCTGCATCGGCCATTAAAAAACCCATATCGGTCGACAACTAATATTCATAACTGTATATGTAATATAACAACTTAAATCTGCACAGTGACGTGAATGAACATGTGAACTCAAACTAAATTACATTTTGCATTTGCATTGTGTAACTTGCGCTGTGAATACGCTGTTTCTGTAAGAAACACACTATACGCAATGTAATATTCTTTAATGTCTAAAGCATGAAGAATTCAGGATATAGTAAGCTATCTTCTAAAAAGTAGCTAATACTTCAGTCTATTCATTATTGTTTCAGGAGCTTAGGTTTTTCACAACAAGGGCAGTATGTATATGTTTGATACATGTTTAAATAAAAGTTTTTTTTTTTTTTTAATATTTGATTAAAGTTTGATATTTTATAGTTTGACACTTTTTTTTTTGTCCATTTTGCACATCATCATCAACTAAATACTCTATGTAAATTAATGGCAAAATTCTAACAGCAATCTGCTGTAATTCTAAATACAACAGTTTGCTGTAAAAAAAAATAATAATTGCATTCTGGGAGAAGGAATGCTGGCTCATGGTGGTGTGACTAGTCTTATGGTAAAATGCTGTTATTTGCAAAGCATTTTGGGAAAATGAACAATAAAGATCCTATTTTCATCTTGGCAAAAGCATGGAAAGCAATAGTGACATTATGAACCATATATTTTAAATCCAAAGTGCAATAGAGCTGTGGCATATTGTGAGTGTTCATGCTGTTGACACACAAATACAATCCTGGTTCACTTGCATAAGCGCAAGTAAAGAAAGTACAATTCATCTTAAATTCACATTAAAATATTGACAAGTTTTACATTATTTTTGTTTTTGTTTGTTTGTTCGTTTTTTTTGTTAGAAGTCACCATTACTGTATGGTGATTAGTGTTCCCTTGAGCTGGCACCTTCAACCTTCTTTATTATTATATAATGTTCTTCTGGCCAGTGTAATTGGGTTTTAGTAAAACACAACTGGTTGGATTGTGTTACTTGGAAAAAAATAAGCAAAACTTAAGATCAGACTGTTAGTCTGATCATAACTTGTAAATGTCACTATATGTTGCAATAGTGTATGCCATTTATACTGTATAAATAATATACATAATGTAATTGTAAGCATTTAAAGAGAGTTATTCAGTATGATTAACTTAGTGTTTGTTGTTTCTGGTGAACTTATGAGTTGTCAACCGACACACACAGATCAACACTCATCATACAAAACTCAACAATGTAACAATCAACAAACATACTTTTAGATATAAAGTAAAATCCGAACATTAAAAAACAAGCAACTAAGAGAGCAACAAAAACAACAGCAAAATAAACCAGTAAATAGAAAAAAGTCTGTGGAATTTCTTCATGCCACAATGCATGCTGGATATTGCTAAATTACAGTTAATTTCAACAACAGCAACGCACCGTATTTTTACAGTAGAATGCTAGTGACTAACTCCCAGTAGTTTACTGTAACTTAACATAGTTAAAGATATTTTCGTTGACTAAAATTGTCATTTTCAGCTGAGTAAAACTGACTAAAATGAATGAATATGACATGATGAAATATTGACACGTTTTAAAGGACATTTTCGTCAAAAGACTAAAACTATAACAAGAAACTGTGAAAAAATGAACACTGTTTGAAAGCCAGAATGTTCGACTGTGCGCAAGATGGAACAACACGAGGAAAAGCGAAGTATACGCTAGCCTTTAGGGGAACCGCTTACCTGGTAATATTCTGTTAAATACTTAAATATCTGCTGAATAATCGGCTTGGCCTATAGATCGGTCTATATGATTGTATATCTTTATACAAATATTTCACCCAGTCGTTTTCTCATCACATTCAATTCATACTGCAAACTCAAATCTCGGGTTTTTGAAATAGAATTTCTATTGCCATGGTGTTGTGGATTCTGCATTAGCTGTGCAGGAAACACCAAAATTGAGAGTTCATGGCAAATTTGCTGCAAATTCTCCACTGATAATTTTCACATGCAAATGAGCTTTGCGGCAAACTTGCGGCAAATTGTCCATTGTTGCCAAAGGTTTACCAGAGGTTCACCACTACTGGTGAATAGCTGCATAATTCTGGCAAACATTTGCGGCGAATCAAGTTTATTTGAATGTGAAAATAATAAGTGGCAAGTTTGCGGCTAGTTAGATTTTTTATAAGGGAGAGTCTTAGTTGATTTCATTAGTGTTCATGTGAAGATAACTGCAAGATATACTGTAATCAGTTTAATATATTTATGCCACAGTGTTGAGGTATTAGCAGTTTTTTCTGTGCTTTTTTCTAGGAATCTTTCTCTTTCATGTTCTAGCATGTCTCGCTACAGGTATTCACACATTCCTTTCCCAGCACACCTTCTTTCACACCTTTATTTTCAACTTGGTTTTCACAATAGCATTGCACTAATTTTAGGTTGTATTTCACTGAAATCCCCACTGCTGCAGACCTGTTATTTTCCCCTTTACCAGAGGAGATGATGTAAGGTGCTTTAATGAAAGAATAAGCAAATGAAAAGCAGCTGAATCCAATGTTTATAGGTGCAGCTGTGCAGCATATGCGACCAGTAGCTACTACTATTTAATCTGAGTATGGAGAGAGAGAGAGAGAGAGAGAGAGAGAGAGAGAGAGAGAGAGAGAGAGAGAGAGGAAGAAGAACCCATGTGTGAGTGTTGATGAGTTCCCAGCTATAGGAAAAATTCAGAGCCAAACTGTTTCCCCTCCACATCCACCACATGAATCTGTTCTTGGCTGAAGCAGAATTCCACATTTTCCACTATAATTTAACATGATTATTTTTTTTACAGTGAAAGATATTACTTGAAGTACTTTAAGTCTTGGCTACAAAAAAAGCTATTGAACATTTTCGCTGTTATTGCCCTGAAGGAAAAAAAAAAGATACTGGGGCATGTTGTCACTCTCTGTGGGGTAAAAGTTTTTAAAATTTTTGAATGTGCTTTTAAACCAGTGGTCGTAGGGTTAGTGTGAAAAAATGTTTCCCACCAAAACAAAATCTATGCCTCTCTCTTTAAATCTATACTTGCTTTAAACAGCCTTTAATAGGTTTTCCAGCTAAATTTAACAAAGTAAAACAATTATGAAGCACAAAAAGATTAAACAACAAAAATACCTTTTCCTTATGAAACACTTAACATTTTGGTAAAAACCTTCCAACATATGTTTGGTATAGGTCTGAATATATGTCAGTGTGGTTTGATTATGTCTGCTTGTTTTCTTAAGCTATATAAAAAAATATATGTTAGAATTGTTTTTGTGAATTCTACCCTCAAAAGTAAATTTTCACTAATTTAAAAGGGTGTTTGAAACCATCACACAAAACCACTTCTAGAGAAAACGCATTTGCACAATTGGACTTTTGACACCAAATCTTAATGTTACGGAGATATAGCCTTTGTGACAACTTCCCCATGTGACACAGCCTTGGTCTGTGCTATTATTTTTGAAACAACATATTTTAATGCTTTTATTTAAATAACATTTATTATAAAAAGTCATTTTTGCTAGGCCTACCCAAAAGATATGGCATCACCATGGTACCACGTCCAGAAAAACATGGTAATACAATGGTAATATTTGGTATTTTTTTATTAATGACATTCAGAATCTAGTATTTATCAAACATATATAAAATGTCATATCCTTGTAACAGACAGCTGATTGAGAACTTGTTTTATGTGCACATGCACGTGCTTGTATGTCATTGCATGTGTGTGTGTGTGTAACTACAAACCTGAAATGGAAACAAAACTGCTTCTTTGAGGCACTGAAGAGCAAGAACAAATACTTGTGGTGGAAATATTTCATCTTGTGGTGAATTGAGAGAAAGAGAAAGCTATAAAGACTGAGACAACAAAAGGGAAAATAAAAGCAGGACTGGACTGTGCAGTTCAGAAAGATAGAATTTCTCTTAGTACTGCAAATTCAACATTATTGCATTAAAAATATGTTAAAGATACACTCTTCCCCCCATGGACTTGAGATGAAGGCTGTAGTCATATCAGGCTTTGAGGAAAAACCTGCTTTATTTAACATGCGTTGATGGGTGCACATTCACGAGCGCCACCATATTGAGATCAAATGACCAGCGAATATTACTCACTTTATCTCAATAATCCAGTCCCTCCATGCAAATTCAGTCTCCGCATTTTTTGCGGTAGCTTGCAATTTTGTATTTTCTCCAAAATGTTCTGCATAAACCGTGAATCTGAGGTAATCCAATTGCTTTTCTCCATATTGACAATGGTCAAACAAGTCGATACCTATCCAACTACACAAGACCATGAACGACCAAGAACATTTGCCATTACACGAAAGTTAAAGTGAAACCGGAACCAAATGATCACGATCAGGTGATGTAATAATCGTGACAGGCCTAATTATTGAAAGCTCATTTGTGTTTTTAGTTTACAGTTTTATGGTAGTTCTACTATTTTAACCATACCAGAGTTCATTTGCATTGTCTGAGGCAGAACATTTTTATATATAAAAGTAATTAAGGGTCTTCTATTGAACTCGTATTACCCATATCACTGGTTTCACCTCTTAAATGTACAGTACAGTAAGTACAGCTAGCTGCATATTCAGTTGTTGGTTTCCATCCAAGTTGCGAATTTAATACATGTGAAAAACCATAATTTCACAATAACAATGTGCAAATAATGCTGCGTTTCCATCCCATGTGTTCAAAAGAACAAAACTGTCACTTCTGGAGATAATGTAGCCACAGTGTCACGTATTTTATTAATAAAATACTTACAGTTTAGAGCACACAGACAAAACACTGTAGAAGTACTTGTCTCATGTCTGGGAGTGACAGTGCATCACACAGTTTTGCCGTGCGGATCTATAATATATTTTACAAAAGTGTCGATAAACCTGCTCTTCAGCACAGTAAAGTTTGTATTCGACTTATTTGCTCTGCAAACTCTTAGCAGGCTTTAGATTTTCAGGACACCGTTATTTCAGGATGACCAGAGCAACATTTCAGATGCGATTATTGGTCCTCTTTTTAGTGCAGTTTTGAATGAATTATTCAGCCACATAACTTTTTTGATGCACACCTTGTATTCATTATAAATTCAATAGTTTATTTGGTAAATGTGTTTCCACCATAGTTTATGTGCATTTCTTCTTATCAAATAAAAAATTATATACACCTCAATTAGTCGTATACGTTTTTATGTGCATTTTAGTGATTTTATTAGCATCTATGTGTTTCCATCCTGCAATTTGTATGTGATATCCCAAAATGTGCATTAAAAATACGTGAATGGAAACCAAGCTATTGACACAAATTACACCAGTATTTATGATTATTTGTGAATTTTTATTGCAGAACATCACAAAAAAACAAAAACAAAAAAACGCAGCAAAAGGCATCGCAATTTTTGAGAAAACCTACAGCAAATTCAGTCATTTTGGTCCGCAATAATCAGGAAAGAGTGCTAAATCCTAATAGGACTGATAATGCCTTATAAAAGAGCTGTTCAGATTCTAGTACAAAAACCCAGAATTTTGGGAAAACGTGTTTTGGTAACTGCCATGTCTTTTTTTTAAAAGCGTATTGCTAACATGTTTCTAGATAAGGACTACAATGTTTTTTGTTTCGTCAGGAATGTACACTCGCATGCTTGTGGTAGTTGTAGTCCATTAGAAAACTTATTAACAAACACGTTTTTAAACACAGCGGCTTCAAACTTTACGTTTGAGGTATGACTGTGCGTAATTTCAAAACAAACAGGAAAAAATGGTGGCCTGGGTAACTCAGTGGTAAAAGACGCTGGCTCCCACCCCTGGAGTTCGCTAGTTCGAATCCCAGGGCTTGCTGAGTGACTCCAGCCAGGCTTCCTAAGCAACCAAATTGGCCCAGTTCCTAGGGAGGGTAGAGTCACATGGGGTAACCTCCTCGTGGTTGCTATAATGTGGTTCGTTCTTGGTGGGGCGTGTGGTGAGTTGAGCGTGGATGCCGCGGCGGGTGGCGTGAAGCCTCCACACGCGCTATGTCTCTGTGGCAACGCGCTCAACAAGCCACGTGATAAGATGCGCAGGTTGAGGGTCTCGGATGCGGAGGCAACTGGGATTCGTCCTCCGGCACCCGGATTGAGTCAAATCACTACGCGACCATGAGGACTTAAAAGCACATTGGGAATTGGGCATTCCAAATTAGGGAGAAAAGGGGAAAAATCCAAAAACAAACAAACAAACAGGAAATATCTTCAAGTAATATTTTACAGACTAGTGCTGTCAGTAGATTCAAATTTTTAATCACAATTAATTGCATGATTTTTCATAGTTAATCACGATTAATCACAGATTTTGAAAATGCTGACATTTGACACCATATATACTACTTTTCCTGTCAAAATGCATTAATTTCCTTCTTAGGAAAGAAAACAAAACAACGTATAACAATATAATGCTTTTTTAACATTTTTTAAACAAAGCCTTCCACAGTATAAAGATAGCAATGCACTAAAATAGCACCAATTCAAGTAATATTAAACGATTCCCGAAGTCTAAGTGGGAGTTTGACTAACTGAAAGAACTAGTCCCCACATAGGTTGCATATTCATTGCAATGGGCAGTAAATATCTTAAACTCTCATCCTCCACAATATTATTCTGCTGGTAGACTGTGGCTATCCGGTTTTTTACAGCAATCGTGAAGCCGAGTTCATGATTTGCGTCAGGGTGGCAATGCCGCTTTGAACTCCACATGAAAGCGCTTTCAGACAAAAACACCTCATTCTACGTTTTCGTGATAGTTACGTTCTTCTGTGGTTATTAACATGCTCCTTACTGAAGGCCCAGGTATACCTTGTTTTTACACATTCCGGATCTCCTCATGCCCGGTCGACCACGTTGCCTTTGTGAGAATACTTTTCTGACAGCGAATAAATAGGAACACGTTCGACGCATGCACACTACAACTGCTTTGTGACACTATGGTCGTTTGAGATGCCAAACGCCTCGCCTTGAAAGTAGACGAGAGAAGGCGGGTACAGTCGGGAGGAGTGAAATAAGTGCTGTCAAGTTGGAAAGTTCTCCCTTCTTGTAGTGGATCAACTGCCATGAGATCAAAGGCAGATATTATGTGATTCACGTTCATGTGCTTTGTTGTTAATAAAGTGGATGCAATTTAAATTCTGTTGCTTTTAAATAAAAATAAATTTGAGGAACAAGACACTCAGTGCAACTGTTATTTAATTCCTTCCCATAAGATGTGTCTTTCCATCCATTTTTAGTTGAATTAAGACATGTATTATAAATATTTCAGTAATATGATACCAATCACATATACTATACAGAGTTCGCACTGTCAGAGTTTTGGGAATATTCACATATAAGTTATACACATAAAAACATTAGAGATAAAAAAATAAATGTATATATTTTTTTAGAAGAGAACGAAACATCACGGTTATTTAAGCCAATGAGCATTAAGCTGTGTCATCAGCAGGTCATTTCCCATCATGCTTGCAGTTTGCGCAGCTTGGAAAAATCAACTGTGCCGCCTGCCAGCTTCAACTCATACAGTCAGTGGCCAGCACATGCACAGATGATGCGCACAGGTGAGGACCGCGTGCGCGAGTCAAGAAAATCTAGGTGGCTGTGCAGATGTCGCGATTTGCATCACAAATACTGTGTGCGGAGGGATCAGCAACATGCCCGCCTGAAGTATAATTTGGCCTTTAGTCTGAAAAATACTTGATTTCTGTCCCATCTGGGCTTTTTTTGTACATCAAATAGTGTTAAGAGCGCCTATCTCCATCAATTGATCATTGACACAGCTGTTGTGTGTGTTTGTAGTTTGTGCGTCAGTGTAATGACTCAGGGCGGACACATCACAAAGGTTATGCCCTTCTAACCAGTGGTTATACTGGTTTATGCTGTATTAACGCTAAATGCATTAATCGCGATTAAGAAGTTAAACCTTTTAAATTAATCGCATGCATTAAAGAAGGCTCTAAAACAGACCTTATTTTATCTATATATTAAAAATCACTTAAGAAATTCCAGAGGGAACACATGACGGATTAGCCTTCCAGGTTTGCCTACAAATTGACGTCATGGCTGAACAGCTGTATTGGATGCTTTTACTCACAGAATAAATTAATCATGGCTGACTGCTAATAGCACATTTATTCACTGACATGGGTAACTGAGGATGATCCATTTTTGCAGATGTTGTATCTAGGCTGCTAGGTGTCCGCGCAACATATTACTGAGTACTCAAATACACGATATTACTGAGTGCACCTTTTTAAATGATTGTATGGGCAAACTCACTTTTTTTTACATTTAAAAATCTAGGCCTAGTTGTACTTGTGCAAGGGAGGGAACCCGGTTTAGGTTCATAATGAAATGTGCAGATAACAGACACATGTGATTTTGGCATGTCGTCAGGCGTGCAGTGGAACATTGAAAGCTGCAGTGCATTGCACCAGCTTCCTGTTGGCAAAAACAAAATTAGTGTGGTTTCACTGAGAACATGCAGATTATATGCAACCATGTTTATTATTGAACGGTTCTATTGTGGTCTGTAACAGACAGAATCATTAAAACGTTTAAGAGTTCTTGTGTCAAAATAACTATTGAGGCTAACACGTTAGTGTAAATAATAGAAATTTTCTGATGTTTTTTTTTCTTTTTAATAGCAGTTTCTTGGTATGTGTTGCGAATTTCTAATGTAACTGTCTCTTTATGATTAATTGCTTGTCCTCTGTTGTAAGTCACTTTAGATAAACACTGGTACATTGATGTAGGCTTTGAATTCACAGTGTGCTATTATTGTAGATTCTAGTAGAAAAGCATCTGTAAAATGTGTTAAATGTGCATTTTTCTTGTTTTGAAACTTTATCTGTAAACTGTATTGTAGCAGTGTAGAATTCACTTGGGGATTCGACCAAATTTTTCTCCTAAGACACAGAAATGTATTTTAAAGATGTTGAAAAGAAATGAAAATTGAGTCATAGGTCTTTTCCCAGAATCCTTCAGTAGCTTGTTGAACCAGCAAATTCAAACTTAAAAACATAAAATATAATTTCATGCTGCAATTTTTGGGGTTGGCTCAAGGTTCCCAATACCTCAAATATTTAGCATGATAAATCTAAAATCATGTGTGATAGAGTGAGAAGCAGCTATTTTTGTGAAAAGAAACTATTTTCTGTTTTCTTTTGGTCAAGGCATTTCTAGAAGTTAAACCAGAAAATCATGAGCTCATTCAGATGGCTTGTGTAGCAGAATGGTTGCAATTGTAATTTACATTGGCTAAATCAAATATGAACCAAGCAAAATATGATTTTTGGGTAAATCACTGATGTTTGTGGTAACTACCAAAACATATTTTAGTGATATTTTTAATCTGTGGATGTAGTTGTGGGTTAATGTATGCGTGTATCTTTTAAATGCATTATTTCAATAGGATTAAATAAAGCTAAGTCAACATGAAATGGCATTCCCAACCCATTTTACTTCCATAATGCAACATATTTCAGAGTGAAAAAGGATATTCAGATGACCAACAATTTGATTTATTTTTATTTATTTTTTGTAATAATGTGTACTCATGAAACGTGCACAAAAAGGCCAGGAATGTGTATTAAGAAAGTAAATAAGTTAGCCTAATATTGATTACATGTTGACTTTTAAACTTAACCAGGTCATATCCCATGCATTTAGAAGTCTACAATGTGAGGAAAGTGTTATTTATTTGGATCTATTTGTTTCAAATACAAATTCACAGATTTGATGTGTATTCAGGAGGATTATGGGGGAAAGCTGTGCATAGAGGAGCATGCCCGATCAGAGATGATGTGTTTAGTCTGATCCCCCCTGGGAGATTTGATAGTGTGCTGCTGTTTTTGGCCTCTATCTGCAAGAGTGGACAAGAAAAGGACATTTAGGAAGCTCTACATCACTAGAGATGCCAATATTAGTGTGCAACCTTTTGACAGAGGGGAGTATCTTATTTAAATTTATGCATTTGGCAGATGCTTTATGGAAAGTGACTTACAGCAAGGGGTGCATTTTATCAGTTTGTGTGTTACCTGGGAATTTAACCCATGACTTTTAAGTAGAGCTACAGGAAGTTTTATATTTTGTACTTATCTTATAAAGATGCTTTAAAACAGCCACTGTTTGACTGACCATACAGAGCTAGGGCACTACGAATTCCATTTTATTTTCTCTGAATTCTGGGTTTTAAAGGTTAAAAGCTGTCTTATCAAATGAATTTATAGAATTTTAATGAAATAAGAACAGAACAATTACACGCACACCATTTGCATTATTTTTTTTTAATTAAATTTAGTGCTTCAATCCTCACAGCACAAAAACACTTATTTTTTTTTATTTATTTTTTTGGTCAAATACAGTGCTGCACATTAGAGCATCACAGAATTAAAGCAATGATGAAGCTGTTACTTGAGAGATTGCTTATATATAATGTAATTATTATTGATATATTATTATCATTATTACTACTACTACATTGAAAATATAAATATATAGTCTGCATGTGCTGCACTTCACAGTGAATAAAGTGCTCTGCACATTGTCATTAATACACATAGAGCGCACGTGATGTTAATGATGCCGTTAGTGTATGAGTGGCTGGCTTCTCACATTCACACACTGTTGAAGCACGCAGCTCATGCAGACCTTATATTTGTTTAATTAAATCTCAGCCTTTTGTGGTTTAATCATCACAAGATCAGTCATATCAATTTTATTTTGATTAATTGTGCTTTTATACACAATTGTTGTATAAACATTTTTATTTTCAAATCCCATTTTAATGAAATTATTTTTCATTTTGTTATTTAGATTCTGTAGCAATTTTTTTGTTCTTCATAATCATGGACTACGATTTGGCAAACACCAAAGAATTTTGTCTCTAGGACTTAGGGAACACAATCATTTTGATTAAACTGTGCAGTTTAATAAACGCGTTTTTTCCTGCATTGAAAGTTTTGCAGCGGCCGTCCATGCCAAATTGCGTGACGCTGAATCAAATGTAATGAATCAAAGCCTATTAATCTCACGTTCTGCACTTTATAAATGCTAAAAATACTTCTCATCTGAAACACGCATCTGTGCGTGGCGATTGAAGCCTGGTTTCACTTGCATGTTGCGCGATCCACCACAGGAACCCGCGCAAGAGATCTGCTCTGCGCTATGTCTCTGGAGCACCACAAAACGTATGTGACCTGTTTAAATTAGATAAAAAAAATTCTACTTTAAAGTGCTACAGAGGAAATCAAACCTCTCAATCAGAGAGACAACGCTGTTGCATGCACAAACATAAATTGTAAGGCTGATTTTCAATTTATCATGGTAAACTATACCAGGAATATTATTGAATAGTTTCATAATAAATAATATCTTAAGAATAATCTATTAGACTACATTTTTATTAAAATTAAAATTTCTAAATGTGTTTAGGCTATTATTGTTCATAAATACTATAATAATACAAATAATAATGATACTCTAGCTGCATTAACCAAACTACACTAACAAAGTCATCCATGATCTTAACTGTTGTTATTTATTATTAGGGCTGTGAATGACTTAACCGCATAATTTTCTGTGATTAATTGCAATTAATCATGGTACAAGGTACATTAAAATATAATCATAATTATATTTACTTTTATACCTTGTCTCAAACAACTTGCAAAAAATTGGTTAGTCATCATTTATATAGAGTTAGTTAGACACAAATGTTGATATAAGTTTACATGCCATAAAATCAGTGGATATGCTGTAATAAAAGTTGGGCAAAATCTTCTGCCATTTTCCAGTGGAATTTTTAATAATAGGATCAAATTGGCAGATTCAATTTATATCAAGCTTTATTGGCAAGACATATGATGAAAATGTTAGAAAATTATGACAGTTTTCATTTGTGAGTGAACCGTCCCTTTAACTCAACAATCTATCTCCTGCTTACCCATGTAATTGCAATTTGACATGGGTGTTTTTTGCAACAGGAGCAATTTCTTTATCACCACAATCTGTTTGCCTAAAGACATACGAGTGTGAATTATTGAGCCTGACTGCTGCGGATATAAATGAAATCCACTATGATTTTACACATTATACCTTCAAATCGCTGTCTTAATATCTCAGTATATCTCAGCTCAAATCAAACTCAATTGTGGTGTTAAGTTGCTGTTTCACTGGCGATGAGTGAGGATGCAGTCTGGATTCTAGAGCGGCATGTGAAGGATGGAGTTGATGTGTTGGCACACACTGCAGTGCAGCATGCAGAAATGCTGAGCTGCTCCGGGCTGTTGACCCACTTTTCTGCTGTCTTTCATTTGTTCCACTCCAGGATTCATCCCACACACTGTACCCGCTGGCACAACTTGAGTGCGTTTGAATGACGAGAATAGTCTACCGGGCACTGCACATAGTTCCTTTCAGATAGAGAAGGGGATCTGTAGAAATTAGGGATTTTTATGGTGGAAAATTGACGCTGAATGTAATTGCTGCCGGTCGTGTTTTATCATGGCCTGTGCTTTGGGCTGTAACATGGATGAATTTAGCCACTAAACACTGCGCTACCAGGAAAGACACCAGCAGCCATTGAGGATGTGTATTGCAAAACAAAGCAGTATGCATTGTACAGTCAGGGAGTACAGTATAGTGCAGATAAAAGTTCTAGCATCATTGTTAACAAGTGTTATTTTGAATAAAGGTACTTGATTTTACAGTTAGGATTGCACAATACCAGATCGGTTACCAAATCGGTGTTAATATTAATATATATCTTTTTTTCAGTTATTGCCATTGGCCATCAGCCATTATTGGCCTATATCGGAAACAGGTGATATTGTTATATTTTGTCAAATTCAAACAGGACATCTCATGAAACTTGTCACATGTTCTGGTCATATTTGACCACAAGGTCAAAAGAAACAAATAACGAAACATATTTTGCTTAAAGAAAAAGGACTATTAAGGCCATTTTTAAAATGACATTATTTATGTGACAATTAAGCAACCCCACTCCCCAGTAAAACAAATAAAAACAGTAAAACTTCACTAAAATTATTGTAATAAAATATTTATTTTTACTCATATCAGCTTGCAGTAATTAAAAGCAGTACAACAAATACTATCATGATGTTTGGATACTTTGCAATTTATATTATTTTGTATGATATTTATAATATACTGTATAAACAAATAAAAACAGTACAAATTTACTGAAACTACTGTAATGCAATGATTTTTATTCATAACAGTATTAATTAAAAGCAGTACAACAAAAACTACCATGATATTTAAATACTTAGCAATTTACATTATATATTATTTATTTAATAATATATAAACTAAATAAAAACAGTAAACATTTATTGAAATTAATGTCATAATTTTTATTTACTCATCAGCATAAATTAAAAGTAGAAAAACAAATACTACAATGATGTATAAATTCTTAGCAATTTACATTATAATTTATTTAATAATATGTGAAAATAAAAAAACATTAAAAATGTGCTGAAGTTACTGTAATATAATTTATATAATTTAAGTTGCCAAGTTTTTCTGCTTTTCATTTATGATAATTTGAGATCTAAATGATTAGATAACAGTAATTTAATACATTTGTACTGTTTTTGATTGTTTTGTTGGGGGGTAGAGTTAATGAGAATAACCACACAATGCAAACAATGTTAATGGTCCTACAATTGGCTTTATTTGCTATGCAAAATAAAATTTCATATTTTTTTTTTCTTTTGATTTAAAAAAAAAGTGACCTTGACATGTTTTTGTTAGATTCATGCAGATTCTTTTTCTATGCCCGATTACCGAAGTATTGACAGTTATATATATTTTCTGTTATATATTATACATTTGTTTTATGCCTGACTTCACTTGAAGCATGTAAAATTCTAGATTTGGTGCTTTATTGTAAATACTGTTGTTTTTGACCAACAGACAAAACAGTATATAAAAGAGATATGTTATACTGATCATCATATCAGTTCTTGAACATAACAATTATGCCAAACTTTCTAAATTGGTGCTTAGTGGAACCTAGTGGATATCCTTCTCTTCTACACCGCTTAAGGTCTTCCGACTGTAGTCTGGCAAGTGATGTTCACTGCCTCCGCAGTAACCAAAGGGACATGAGGCAGTTGGGAGCTGTCTGTATGAATCAGGCACACAAAGAGGGAGTGTGCCATTGAATGAAGACGCAACAACTGTTAGTCATCAGCAATCAAGAGATGTACGTGTTTTTGTTGTAGAAAATGGAGTGCAGTCTCTGATCTTTAGATTGCTGGTGGTATTATAAATGCCTCACAGCATCGTGAGAAACACACTCACATTTACTCCATTCACTGTAGAGTAACGCAGGGAAAGCACTTAGAAGATTTTCTTTAAACATGTATAGGAAGTATCCTGCTGTGTCGAGATTGTAGAGGAATAATTACATAAGTCTGTTCACTCTTGTTTAATGAGTTTAAACTGAAGAAAATATAATACCAACCCTTACAAAAAAAAAAGCCATACCATGGCATTACCATTAAAATATACCATGTTTTTGGATGCTACCATGAAGTACTAGATTACAGTACAATTTAAGTAAAGTGGTATGGTACAGGGCTGGATGGTATATCTAAAGAATTATTTCAATATTTGTAATCCTTTTGACAATATTCTAATCTCTATATGTATTTATTTGCTCTAAAACAGTTTAAGACCCTTCAGAGGAACCGCCATTTCCACCAAACAGCTATTGTTGCCAAATAGATTCAAAATGTTTAATGCAAGAAGGAAATACTAAAAACCAGAAGCTATTATTTCATACCCATATAAGTTAAAAAAGCAAAACATTTTCAACTGGACCATTTGATAGAATTTGCTAATTTGCTTCACTGCTTTTTACTGGTGAAGGTTCAGAAATATTCTCAGAAATGCACTTGATCACTTCCAAATATGATGATTTTAGAATTCCTTCTTAATCACAAGTGCTGACGAGTAGTTTATGCTGGTTGTTTTGAAGGATTCTCCTCTAAGAGTAATTGAAATGTGTCATGGGAGCACAAATCACTTTTGCATAAACTTCTAAATTTGGTTGAATCTTGGGAATATCTGTGTTGTGTTGCAATCACTCTCAGAGCAGAAATCTGATGTGCATTGCATGAAGGCAGAAAACACATGAATTGTGGCTCCACAAAAAAAACTGCCTCCTGTATTTCAGTGCATGTCTTGGCATTCATATAGCACCAATTGTAAGGCATACAGTATGGCACTGTATTTAATTCTAGAAAGATGTTAATTGTGTGTTTATGACACTTTTCCATGTAATTTACCTTTGAGAGTGTTATCTGAAGGGTCTTTTGAAACCAAGTCAATGTTTACTATTTTCAGAGACAATGTAAATTAGTCGTGCACAGATACAAAATTTGTGTGCCGATTCTAGGGCTGGGCGATATGGCCAAAAATATTATCACAACATTTTTTTTTATTTGTATTTATCACTATATACATTTCATTCCATTAATGGTGGAGGACATGTATTCAACATGTTTGTTAGACCTCAAGAATGAATGTAAACAGCTGGTTTGCTTACAAGTAAACCCCAAAGGGTAAGCTACCTTTAAAGTAAACTCAGTTTAGAATTTAATCCTACATAAGGTGTGTGCGATGAAATATCGTCAGTGTCATCATCTTCAGCTGAAGTTTGACTCCACTGAAAGACTTTGAGATGCTCCATACTCCAGCTCAGTAGGTGGCGGTAATGCACCATAAGTTGGACTGCCAACTAGAGGTCAACCGATAGTGGATTTTTACTGATACAGATACCTAAGGTGTCGGGAAAGGCCGACAACAGATTAATTGGTGGATAGTTTTTAAAATCGATTTACCAAAAAAACTTACTTTACTATGCTGGGCAAAGAGAGAGTCCAAAATAAATAAAATCCCAGATCCAGATTCAACCAAAACCCCAGTAATAACCAGAGAAAATGAAGATTTGTTGCATAACGTGAGACTAAATATAAACAAGCCTAAAACACAACAGGGACTCTTATTTTGAAATGATGAAAAAACTATCGACATAGATTTTTGCCGATAACAGTTGTTCCAAAAAGCAACTATCGGCCTTGATTAATCTGTAAAACCGATATTATGGTCTACCTCTACTGCCAAATGCCAATAAACAGCAATGGTGTTGCTGTCGGATTTGCTGTTGTGTTCAGTAGATAGCTGTTTGCATGGTCAGTGCTGTCTTGTTTGGTACATGATATCATATTAGCCGGATAGCTAGCTTGCGGCTACCAAGCCTTATTATGAAGCTGCTAGCCTGCTAATACTTCCTAACAGGCTGATTTCATGACTATGATTCAGTTAGCTAGTTGAGTGTATAACTTTGCTGAATTCTTTTGCATTTTTAGTGAAATGTACCTGATCTGTGTGTCTAGATGTAGAACATGACTAAATATTGAAAATTACTTGTTTATTATTGATAAAAAATAAAAAAAATCCCGATTAAATTGCCCAGCTCTAGCCAATACTGATATCTGATTTTTTTTTTTTTTTTTAATAACAACATCTGCCGATACTGATAGTTTGGTGGTTCTGCTATTTTTCTGCTACCTTGTTTGAAATCACTGATAAACAATTACACATCTTTAAAATAAATTAAAATAATGACTATAGAATAACTGGTCTCAGTTATAAACAAAGTACTAAAACAAAAAGCACATTACTAACTCACATTAACTGAATTCTGAATAGCCTCCTCTGTGGCTCAAGCATGACTGTTTTTCCGGCCCCTTTTGACAAGAAATAATTAAAGAAATGCTTTTATTGGCCAGTGCCGATGTTTGGAAGATTTATTGGTGCATCTCTAATGTGAAAAAATATCTTTGTAAGCAGTCAATTTCTATTGGGTTCCAGTATTTTATTGGTATTTGCATGTATGTTGTTATACAAAATATACATCCTAGACAAAATAACAGAAAATAAGCTAAGAAAAATGGTATTGAATTTAAGGAAAAGGCTGTATGTCTGATTGCCCCTATAAAATCCAGGAGACAGGTGAAGTTCTGTGTCTGCTAGAGTCCTACTGCGTTTTCATGAGAGGAAAGAGGGAATGCCAGGGCCCAAGAGAACGAGACTTGATGCTAGACTAAAAAAATAAAAATAAGAGAAAAAACAACGAGGGAGTTACACAGGAAAAATAAAGTCTCATAGAAAGCAAGAGCAGAAGTTGTAATTAATCTTCCCCTGCAGGCTTGATTTAATTTCTCTGATGAAAAGTACCGGCTCCTCTCTGGCCCTGCAGACATCATTACAGTCCTGATCTACTGGGACACCTGAACTTCCCCTATTAGCAACAACACTTACACTTAGAAAGACTTTTTAAGTGTGCTCTCTTTGGCAATTAACAGAAGTGGAAGTTCCCTCTTGAGTCAGTCCCAGAATCTGCAAACAACACTGTCAAAAGAAAATTTTCTGTTTTAAAAAATGTCTGTTTTAAATTTTGAAGTGAATTTGCTGGGCTGCTGGGGTGGTCGACTAATCGACAAGTCATCTAACAACTGACTAGTCGATTAATGGGGTCGACTACTAACATTAATATTTTTAGTTGTGGTGGTTTTAATGAGAGATGCAATTCTCAAATTAATAAAGAGATGCAACTTCTTGGAGAGCATTTTGGCGTGATGATAGCTTGCTGTGCTAAACAGTGAATAACAGTAAAACCCTCTGCAAGAAGTTTCGTCTCTTTATTGCTTTAGGTTGAGTCTTTTTATGCGCTGTTGTTACAGCAAATTGCCGCATCAACAAGACATTTCAAGACTATCTCTGTCAGATGTTAAATCCTCTGCTGTGAGTGACGTTTCCTGTATTTGTGAGGTGTTGTGGAGAGATTAAAGTCTTTTGCAGATTCTGTCTGACACTGCTGAAATAAATCGTTGCAGTTAAAAAGGTTTAAACTGTCTGATGTTGTGAACTAGATGTGTACTTGTAGTATTATCTTACAGTTCTGCACTTTTGAATGTGCAGCGAGGATCACCCTGAAGTACTCCGGATACACTGAAGTAGGGCTGTCACGATTCTGAAATTTGGCTGAGGATTAATTGTCAAACAATTAATTGCGATTATGATGATTAATTGTCTGTTTTAGGGCTGTGATGATTAATTGTCTCATATAAACGGTCATATTTTTTAAGGTGTGCTTTTCTTCGGCATGTGTGTTTCACACACCGTATGAAATCATTTTTACGTATTTAACTTCAAATATATAAATCGAAAAATAAAATGATTTCCATTTAAGGCTTTAAAAACATGAATGACATGAAAAATTATGTTTTAAATATGTCTCTCTTTTTGGTCAACTTTAGTTTTGGTCAATTTTACATTTACACTTGTTTTTTGAACTCAAACAGTTTTTTATAAAAAAACAATATATAAATATAATATAATATTGATATTTATATTTATTTACATATATAATATTTATTTATTTTATATATAATATATAATATATATATATATATATATATATATATATATATATATATATATATATATATATATATATAAATAAATAAATATAAATATTTGCCATTACACGATCGTTTAAAGTGGAGCTGGAGCACTTTGCATTCAGTATCAAAGTTTATACTTGTTCGTTTATATTTTTGCGGGAGTTTGGCATGAAAAGTAACGCTTCACATGCTCTTTAGGACAGGAGATGGTTGACCTCTGCAGTGTGGCTCAGTGATGCTCAGACTCCAACTGATTGACACACAAACACACCGTTCTTGCCATTTATAAAGTATATTCACTTAAAATCCCCTTATTTGGGCATTAAAATGTGATTGGTATTTGAATGCCCAGTAATCTTATTTATAAAGGTTATTTAATAATCGCGACAGGCCTACAGAAGCACATCATTATGTGTTCAGGATGCGCATTGGCGGTTTTGTGCCGCTCTTTATTGGAGCCTTTATTTCTTTGACAGTTTTGTAAAAAAAGATGTTATAGTTATTTATCCTAATTATTTGTTGAATTTCTGTTATCTGTAACCATGTTGAAGTGCTACACCTTGTCTCCGTTTTTCCCTCTGAAACGTGTCAGGGTCACGTGAATATAACGGAACCTAATTATACATTATTATCCTTAACGCCAAATAGTCAACTAGTCATTCAAACAACAAACTGACTAGTCGATTATTAAAAACTGGTAGTTTTGCACATTCCTAGTCATAAAGCCATTTGTTCACATTAAAAATGGAAAAACATAAAATTTATGATTTTCTTTTTAAGGCTTTGTAAACAAATATTTCACAGGGTAGAATGACTTGAAGAATACAATACTAAATATTTAATATATTAAATATTTAAAATGTCATTGAAAGTATTTCTACTTTGGTCCACTTCCAGCCGCAGCCCATGCATTTTAAGTCTAGGCCTTCAGTGCGATTTATGCCATTAAGAAAACACAGTTTCACAATGAATAAGACACCGTATGCCTATCATACATTACGTGGCAGTCAACATACTAATACCAAGAAAAATCTCTAATAATATTTGCGATTTTAAATTTTACTTGCAATAAATTTTGTTTCGTCAGGGTACACGGTTACTTTTCAAAACTTGATCCGACACTGAATGCTCCAGCAGCCTAATTTACACTTAGAAAACTCCTGATGTTGCTATAACAATGCAAAAAACACTTACCAATTTACTTGAAGTGAAAATCAGTCCTCCTCTAATCAATCGCATGATCATGCAGAACATCTCAGGTTTTTAAATCCATAAGGATCTCTTTCTCAACGGCAATACCAGCAGTGATGACAGCCGACTCGTCAGCAAGATCTCATGCTCTTCGCTTTCAAAATACGTACATCACTTCAAAGTGTGATTCCGTCACTCAAGGCCAACTAGAAGGCCTGGACTGGGACATATCCTAAAGACCACACCCACCAAGAACAAATAAATCAATTTGAATGGCTGATGAATCTGACAATCTGACTTTAGATGCCTATTCATTTGCACTGTTGAGGGATTCTGTGGAAATTCTGAAGGCCTGACGGGGTGGAGCTCAATCTCACGCACTGCTTCGGCTAAGGAGCATGGCTTCAGGCATGCAATTTGTGAAATAGTTGTCACACTTCGCTGTAAGCATCGAAGAATAAATTCTGAGTGGGTAAACTTTTATTGCTATTTGTTTGTAGATGAATTAGGAGTGGAAAGTGATTGAAAATACACAGGGGAAAAAGGTCAATGAATATTTATTTATGAGGCATGTTACGCCAGCAGAGAAGGCTTTGCTGGCCCTGAGAAATCACCACTGTCCACTTCAGTTGTGAAAGGGTCTTTTTAGGGATTTGACTACCTACACTTTTCAGTGAAATTAACCTACAAATGGCTCACTTATGGTAAATGGTCTGCACTTATATAGCACTTTTTTAACCTTAGTGGTTTTCAAAGCGCTTTACACTGTGACTCATTCACCCATTCACTCACACACCAATGATGGCAGAGCTGCCATGCAAGGCACTAGCCTGCCATTGGGAGCAACTTGGGGTTCAGTGTCTTGCCCAAGGACACTTTGGCATGTGGAGTCATGTGGGCCAGGAATCGAACCGCCAACCCTGCGAGTAGCTCTATCACCTGAGCCACAGCCGCCCACAAGTGCCAGGATCTTATAGTTCTCTCTGCATATTAGGCCACATCTACGATAATCGGTTTCAGTTTTGTTTTCAGTTTCCTAATGTCATCGTTTTCCAAAGTATACGGTAATGGAGTGTTTTTGAAATGCTCTATTTGCGGTGAAGAAAAACGCTGTTCTAGTGTTGATGAGAGTCGAAAATGTTAGTTTGGACATGGCCTTAAACTGGGATATTTAGTTTTTGTAACATTTCAAAATTGTTCACGCCACACTTATGTTTGCAGTCAATACTAAAGGCTTTACACATTCACATTTAAATTAATTGCAAGAAAAGCAGTTATTAGATTTCCTTTTTTTTAATTTTTTTTATTACATAATATGTTGTGCATCTGCCTTTGAAAACCCCTTTGGTGTCCATTGATTTATAATTTACGTAAAGTTCAAACTGACAACATAAAGCAGAGAGATTAATCTAGCTTAAATTACTCGGGCTAGCAGAGATCAAACGAGGCCATTAGTTCTGACCTAAGCAATAGCCATTCTACTTCTATATACACCTGCCTGAAAGCTGATGTTTTGTAGGAAGCCAACATGAAAGGCAATTACTCATCTAGTCTATACATCCTAATAGGAATTAGCCTAATTTTCCTTCTGGTCTGAAGGAGAGAAAGGTCAGAGGATTCTGTTTTTTTTTTTTTTTTAATGAATTGCAGCATATCACTTTTTAATTCTTTATTCACTTAAACAGTCAACTGAAATTCAACCTTGGTTAAAAAAATGTATTGTGCAGCAGTGTTCTGGAGAACAAACAGGTGATGTTTTGTTTTGCTGGGCATCCTTCCCTGTTGGTTCAAATCCATTCCTATGGCTACATTCCTTTGGGTCACTCTTTTATTTCCTTTGATTTTCTGCAAGTGTTCTAAAGTGGGTTCAAGACCCATTCGTAATTTGAGGGTATTTGAGGGACTCGCATTACAATATATTAACATCCATGTGGTTTCACAGGGTTTGAAAATTGTTGTTGTAATTGGCTTTGAATTGTTGCTTTGTCGCCATACGTGCAGTCCAGTGCCAGGATCAAAATATACAGTCATCCGGTTGTTATTGCACAGTACATCCCGACAGGGTGATCAGGACCTTTACACGTGTTGGAGGGGTTTATTTTGCGATAATGATCGGCTGACTGTAGATTATGCCACTTATTACATGGCTGCTTACCAAATAAGCAGTTAAATGGACATTAAATATTGATTTGAGTTTAAATTGTTATAATGTGTGAAGAAAGAGATGACAGAATCTCCAGAACAGCTGAATTCCACCTCCGGTTTACGTCAGAATTCTGTAAGGAGTTTATATTGAGAAAATTACCATCTAATGGCTCATTGTCCCACTTATTACAACAATTCTTTTAACCCTAACTGATGCAGTGTGTATCTTCTCATTTCTTAAACAACCATGTTGGAAGACGTATCCCGGGGTCATGGAAAAGATGTTACTGTGTTTCAGAAGAGGTGAATTATTGGCCTGCATGCAAAGGAGATTGCTGAAATCACGGGAATTGGGTTAAGAACTGTTCAACGCATTATTAAAACCTGTATGGATAGTGGCGAACCGTCAGCTTCGCAGAAGAAATGTGGTCAGAAAAAATCTTGAATGGGGGGGCCTGGGTAGCTCAGTGGTAAAATACACTGGCTACCACCCCTGGAGTTCGCTAGTTCGTGAGTGACTCCAGCCAGGTCTCCTAAGCAACCAAATTGGCCCAGTTGCTAGGGAGGGTAGAATCACATGGGGTAACCTCCTTGTGGTCGCTATAATGTGGGGCGGTCTCGGTGGGGCGCGTGGTGAGTTTAGCGTGGTTGCCGCGGTGGATGGCGTGAAGCCTCCACACGTGCTATGTCTCCGTGGCAACGCGCTCAACAAGCCACGTGATAAGATTCGCGGGTTGACGGTCTCGGACGTGGAGGCAACTGGGTTTCGTCCTCCGCCACCCGGACTGAGGCGAATCATACGCGACCACCAGGACTTAAAAGCACATTGGGAATTGGGCATTCCAAATTGGAAGAAAAAAGCAGAAAAATCATGATCATGATCGAACATCACTAAATGCTTGAAGTCACATCGTAAAAAATCGACAGCAGAACTCACGGCTATGTTTAATAGTGAATGTAAGAGCATTTCCACACACAATACAATGAGAACTTATAGGATTGGGACTAAACAGCTGTGTGGCCACAAGAAAGCCACTTGTTGCCACTTGCCATGTGGTCTGAAGAGTCTAGATTTACCCTATTTCAAAGCGATGTGCATGTCAGGGTAAGAAGGAAAGCACATGAATTGATGCACCCATCATGCTTAGTGCCCACTGTACAAGCCTCTGGAAGCAGTGTTATGACCCGGGGTTGCTTCAACTGGTCAGGTCTAGGCTCAGCAACGTTATGCGCCAATAAAATGAAGTCAGCTGACTACCTGAATGTACTGAATGACTAGGTTATCCTATCAATGGATTTTTTTCTTCCCTGAAGGCATGGGCATATTCCAGGACAATGCCATGATTCATCGAGCTCAAATTGTGAAAAATTGGTTCAGGGAGCATGAGGAATCATTTTCACTCATGAATTAGCCACCACAGATTCCTGACCTTAACCCCATTGAAAGTCTTTGGGATGTGCTGGAGAAGCCTTGACTTTAGTAGTTCAACACTCCCGTTATCAATACAAGATCTTGGCCAAAAATGAATGCAACTCTGGATGGAAATAAATGTTGTGACGTTGCATAAGTTTCTCGAAACAATGCCACAACAAATATGCGCCTTAATCAAAGCTAAAGGTGGTCCAATGAAATCTTAGAATATGCAAAAAAAAAAATTTTGGCCAGGCAGTGTATTTAACTATACTGTAGTTATATATCTCTGATGTACTTTTTTCCATTTTCCATTTAGCTTTTATTTTGGCAGAAGCTTTAATTTTGGAGTGAAGCCCTTTTCGTTTCTGTGTTTTTGACGGTAGCTTCTCACTTTCAGTAAAGCTGGTCGCTACGTGACCAAATGTGATAAACCTCAAAAGCCTGCTATTTAATTACATAAATATGTAGTCTGTATGTGCTACGCACTACAAAGTGAATGAGCACTTTGCTTGCTGTCATCTGCTACAAACAAGGCGCGTGATGCTCATTATGGGGTTTTCAGTGTATTAGCCAAAGTGCTCTAAAAAGTTTGAGCAGCCGGCGTGAGCAAAAAACAGCTCCACACATTCATTAGTGCTCACATTTGAAACGCGCAGCACGTGCAAACTATATATTATCTTATTAAATCACAGCCTTTGCGGTTTAATAATCACACTAAGACATAGCGTGATTTTTATTTGTGCGCTGAATGTTTACGGAATTCTTATGTCAGATGGTATGCATATTAGTGTGGTCTCGGACCCGACTCTGATGGCAGTATTTCTAGTTATCATACTTATTTAACAAACCGTTTCAGTGAAAATACCAGATTTGCCAGTTTTAGTTTTTTATTTTTTAATCCTGTTTTACATGATTATTTTTTTCACGTGCATGTGTTTTAAACAATTTTGTCAGTCTGTCTTCTCTCTCTTTCTCTGTGAATGAGGAGGACACCATGTTCCCTTCAGCCTACTAATTGCCATGAGGCCAGTCAGGGTCTCATTTAGATGCATTGATGTTTGCTCAAATGATACTAAACAGAGGCAGCCTATCTGCTCTGCCAGCCAAACTCACATAGAGCTCTTTGTTAGGCTAGAGGAAATCTTACAACCAGTCTCTTTGCCTCTCTCTCTCTTTTGCTTATCTTTCCACTTATTTCATTTTTATAACCTCGCACAGCACTAACAAAACAGTGCCATACTTTTACAATGAATATGCTACCATTGTAATGCCACATTTTTGGACATAAGCCATAGTAGAACTATGGTATTCTTTGAAGTACTTTTTATTACCATATAAATACCATGATACATTATAAAAGATTGAGTTATCTCTAACCTAAAGTTATGCCCTAAAGTGAATAGGGATGCTTGCCTTAGGGTTGAAACATACTCTACGCAAGTATGTGAACACAGACGCTTCAAGTGGCAGAAGCTCGATTTCATGAGTTAATGCATTTTCAAAGTGTTCCAGTTCAGTGTTGCCACTAAGTGTGGTGAGAGTGTGAACTGTCCACTTCTGCGGTAAGTTTTCTCATGGTTGAGCAACATTTTGAAGAGAATATTGCTGAGCAAGTAAGTTAAAGTCAATATATTTATAGCAGCTTACCAGAAAAATAACACATTCAGTTTAATGGCACAAACTTTTAAAGGTAACTCTAATGCCCCCTTGAGTACTGAGGTTTAATACTTTCACAGTTGTAAGAACGCATGTTAAGCATGTTCAATTGGACCATGTGTTGGCAAAGCGTTGGCCAAGCGTTTGCATCTGCATACGTGTACTTGTGTAAAGTTACGTTTCTGGCCTAATAAAGCACTAATAAACTATTTTAAGTTCTTGTTTAATTGGATGTTATTCACTTTTGAATATGTATTTTTTCATGTCTGTGACCACCTGAGCTAATTCTCAATTTGTCATCTGCTCCGCAAAGCCACACTAAATTAATAAGCTTAAAAACATTTAGTGTTAATTTATAGGTCCGGTGTGCATTAAAACACTCCCTTTTGTCTCCAATTACACGGTTTTACTCTCTGCGTGCCGTGGATTGTGAATAAACAATTATTGTTATTCTCTTGGTCTCTTTAGGATCAATTATTGCCTCTCTCTCGTGTGGCCATTAGTATGTATTATTATGGTATAGCAGAGCTCTGGGGACGGTATGGAACCCTGTGTTGTCTCTTGGGTGTCTGTACTGGGAGGTAAATGTTTAGGTGCTCTATTTTTGTTGCTCTTTTACTAAGGCAGTATTTTTCTTAGTACAAAGTACAGTGGACAATATTGAAGTACAGTCATACTGTAGGAGGTCAAAGGTAACTAATAAAAGTAAATTATTAATCCACATGAAACACAAGACAACTGGTCACATAGCTCACACTTGGGCAAAAATGAAACACTTTAAAAACCTAAAGAAAATCTATTTATTTTATTTAAATTTGATTTAATTATGATTTACAGGCTTTCCACAGTCATAGAAAACCTGGAAATATCAGGGAATATTAAGCTAAATTTACACAGCTCAACAATATGTGACAATGTTGATTATCACAAAACATTATTTAGACTCGCCCCTTTTTTATTAATAAAAGCTGTTACAGTAAGGCTGTTATTATGGAAGTGAATAGGGCTAGTCCATAAACGCTAAAATGTGCATAGTTTGAAATTTATAACCACAAGATGTAAACATTACACATGTTAACATGATTTTAGTGTTAAAATTGCATGCTAATCTTATCTGTGTAAAATGATATCCAATACCAGGATTACAGTTACAGGTAATATTGGAAATAACACATAAGGTTGGTTAGCGATTTAGTAAGCGATTTTATTATACTAAAATCATGTTAACATTTATAATGTTTACTAGGGCTGGGTAAAAATACAGATTTTCCTAGTCATCGTGATCTTAGTTTGAACGATATTGATATTGATTCTTAAATCCCAAGATCGATCTTTCACTCTATGTGGCAACCCTTTATAAAACAAGTAAATATCTCGCATTTGCAACCAGATCTCACGGTGTGCGAATAAAAATGTCTATGATTAGCCACTAGCTGATAAATGTTCAGATTTTATTGCCATGAAAGGGTGTACCTGGTCTGCAACGATGTTTAGGTTGGTGGCACGTGTCAAATTGACATCCACATGAATGGCCGGACCCAGGGTTTCCCAGCAGAACATTGCCCAGAGCATCACACTCCCTCCAGCGGGTTGTTGTCTTCCCATAGTGCATCCTGGTGCCATCACTTACCCAGGTAAACGGCGCACACGCACACAGCCATACATGTTATGTAAAAGAAAATGGGACTCATCGGACCAGGCGACCTTCTTCCACTGCTTCAAGGTCCAGTTGTAGGCACTTTCGACGGTAGACAGGGGTCATGACAGGGGTCATCTTAGCCCTTGCTCATCGATGAGCCTTGGGCGCCCAACACCCTGTCGCCGGTTTGTGGTTTGTCCCTCTTCGGACCACTGTCGGTAGGTACTCGCCACTGCTGACTGGGAGCACCCCACAAGCCTTGCCGTTTCAGAGATGCTCTGACACAGTCGTCTGGTCATAACTATTTGGCCCTTGTCAAAGTCGCTCATGTCTTTACTCCTGCCCATTTTTCCTGCATTCAACACTTGGTTACGAGAACTTTTCATCAGAAAAGTCATCCATTTTTTATGTTAATGTATATTTTTCTAGTTGTTCTCTGCTCTGAAATAATTAATGTGCTAGTAATTGCTCTTTTGTAGAGCCCTTGTGATTACTAATTTGTCATTGAATCATTCTTATGATTCTGTTCTTTTCAATATATTAGTTGAAACAGTTCACAAATTAGTCTAAATGATTCATTATCCAATTGGTCAAAATGAAGTTTAGAAATGCCTAGAAAGGTCATGGATAAGTAATTTAAATTATTTGGTCAAAAAGGGTGGCAACTTACATTTTAGATGGTACAAAGGGTCTCATTCACTAACGTTGCCTTTGCAAGCACCACATAATGTACTCCAATGCATATAAAACATGTTTAAAACATTATTCTGTATCTAGTGTTGGAGAAGGTTTGTTTCAAGCAATATAATCTGATAACTGGGGCGCCTGGGTAGCTCAGCGAGTAAATACGCTGACTACCACCCCTGGAGTTTCGAGTTCGAATCCCAGGGCATGCTGAGGGACTCCAGCCAGGTCTCCTAAGCAACCAAATTGGCCCGGTTGCTAGGGAGGGTAGAGTCACATGGGGTAACCTCCTCGTGGTCGCTATAATGTGGTTCGGTCTCAGTGGGGCGCGTGGTGAATTGTGCATGGATGCCTTGGTGATTGAGTGAAGCCTCCACATGCGCTATGTCTCCGCGGTAACGCGCTCAAGCCACGTGATAAGATGCACGGGTTAATGGTCTCAGACACGGAGGCAACCAAGATTTGTCCTCCGCCACCCGGATTGAGGTGAGTCACTACGCCACAGTGATGACTTAGAGCGCATTGGGAATTGGGCATTCCAAATTGGGGAGAAAAAAATATATATACATTTGTGCTCAAAAGTTTGCATACCCTGGCAGAAATTGTGAAATTTTGACATTTGATTTTGAAAATACACTATATTGCCAAAAGTATTCGCTCATCTGCCTTTAGACACATATGAACTTAAGTGACATCCCATTCTTAATCCATAGGGTTTAATATGACGTCGACCCACCCTTTGCAGCTATAACAGCTTCAACTCTTCTGGGAAGGCTTTCCACAAGGTTTAGGAGTGTGTTTATGGGAATTTTTGACCATTCTTCCAGAAGCGCATTTGTGAGGTCAGACACTGATGTTGGACGAGAAGGCCTGGCTCGCAGTCTTCGCTCTAATTCATCCCAAAGGTGCTCTATCGGGTTGAGGTCAGGACTTTGTGCAGGCCAGTCAAGTTCTTCCACACCAAACTCGCTCATCCATGTCTTTATGGACCTTGCTTTGTGCACTGGTGCGCAGTCATGTTGGAACAGGAAGGGGCCATCCCCAAACTGTTCCCACAAAGTTGGGAGCATGGAATTGTCCAAAATCTCTTGGTATGCTGAAGCATTCAGATTTCCTTTCACTGGAACTAAGGAGCCAAGCCCAGCTCCTGAAAAACAACCCCACACCATAATCCCCCCTCCACCAAACTTCACAATTGGCACAATGCAGTCAGACAAGTACCGTTCTCCTGGCAACCGCCAAACCCAGACTCGTCCATCAGATTGCCAGATGGAGAAGCGTGATTCGTCACTCCAGAGAACGCGTCTCCACTGCTCTAGAGTCCAGTGGCGGCGTGCTTTACACCACTGCATCCGACGCTTTGCATTGCACTTGGTGATGTATGGCTTGGATGCAGCTGCTCGGCCATGGAAACCCATTCCATGAAGCTCTCTACGCACTGTTCTTGAGCTAATCTGAAGGCCACATGAACTTTGAAGGTCTGTAGTGATTGACTCTGCAGAAAGTTGGCGACCTCTGCGCACTATGCGCCTCAGCATCCGCTGACCCCGCTCTGTCATTTTACGTGGCCTACCACTTCGTGGCTGAGTTGCTGTCATTCCCAATCGCTTCCACTTTGTTATAATACCACTGACAGTTGACTGTGGAATATTTAGTAGCGAGGAAATTTCACGACTGGACTTGTTGCACAGGTGGCATCCTATCACAGTACCACGCTGGAATTCACTGAGCTCCTGAGAGTGGCCCATTCTTTCACAAATGTTTGTAGAAGCAGTCTGCATGCCTAGGTGCTTCATTTTATACACCTGTGGGCATGGAAGTGATTGGAACACCTGAATTCAATTATTTGGATGGGTGAGCGAATACTTTTGGCAATATAGTGTATGACTGATCATGCAAAAAATCTGTCTTTTATTTAAGGATAGTGATCATATGAAGCCATTTATTATCACATAGTTGTTTGGCTGCTTTTTAAATCATAATGGTAACAGAAATCACCCAAATGGCCCTGATCAAAAGTTTACATACCCTTGAATGTTTGGCCTTGTTACAGACACACAAGGTAACACACAAAGGTTTAAATGGCAATTAAAGGTTAATTTCCCACACCTGTGGCTTTTAAAATTGCAATTAGTGTCTGTGTATAAATAGTCAATGAGTTTGTTAGCTCTCACGTGGATGCACTGAGCAGGCTAGATACTGAGCCATGGGGAGCAGAAAAGAACTGTCAAAAGACCAGCGTAACAAGGTAATGGAACTTTATAAAGATGGAAAAGGATATAAAAAGATATCCAAAGCCTTGAAAATGCCAGTCAGTACTGTTCAATCACTTAAGAAGTGGAAAATTCAGGGATCTCTTGATACCAAGCCAAGGTCAGGTAGACCAAGAAAGATTTCAGCCACAACTGCCAGAGGAATTGTTCGGGATACAAAGAAAAACCCACAGGTAACCTCAGGAGAAATACAGGCTGTTTTGGAAAAAGACGGTGTGGTTGTTTCAAGGAGCACGGGTTTCAAGGGTAAACTTTTGATCAGGGCCATTTGGGTGATTTCTGTTATCGTTATGATTTAAAAAGGAGCCATACAACTATGTGATAATAAATGGCTTCATTGATCACTATCCTTAAAAGACAGTTTTTTTGCATGATCAGTCATATTTTCAAAATCAATGCCAAAATTTCACAATTCCTGCCAGGGTATGCAAACTTTTGAGCACAACTGTATATAAACACACTACTGGTCAAAAGTTTTGAAACACTTGACTGAAATGTTTCTCATGATCTTAAAAAAATTTTTTATCTGAAGGTGTATGCTTGAATGTTTGAAATTAGTTTTGTAGACAAAAATATAATTGTGCCACCATATTAATTTATTTCATTATAAAACTAAAATGTAATAAATTTTTTTTTTTTTTTTTTTTAAAGTGATGACTTAAAGAAATAATAAAGAAAAGAAGCGAATAAGTGCCCAGCATAGATGGGAACTCCTTCAATACTGTTTAAAAAGCATCCCAGGGTGATACCTCAAGAAGTTGGTTGAGAAAATGTCAAGAGTACATGTCTGCAAATTCTAGGCAAAGGGTGACTACTTTGAAGATGCTAAAATATAACACATGTGCAGCCTTTCAGGTTATGTCGATATAGTTTTACTCGTTTTACAGTGGATTTAGATACTTGTCTACCTGTTTCCTCCAGCATCTTCACAAGGTTCTTTGCTGTTGTTCTGGGATTGATTTGCACTTTTCGCGCCAAACTATATTTTGATTTATTTTGGATTTTGTTTAGTCACAACATAATTCCCATAGTTCCATTTATGTTATTTCCATAGTTTTGATGACTTTACAATTATTCAAAAAAAAAAACAAAAAAAAAAATACAAATTATAATAAAGAATGAGTAAGTGTTTCAAAACTTTTGACTGGTTGTGTGTGTGTCAGAATCAGAATGAGCTTTATTGCCAAGTATGCTTAGACATAAAGGAATTTGTCTTGGTGACAGGAGCTTCCAGTTCACAACAATACAAAAACAGCAACAAGACTTAACAAATTATTAAAATTGAATAAAAAGTAGATACATATTGAAAAGAAAAAAAAAATATAGAATACACAATAGACTATATATATATATATATATATATATATATATATATATATATATATATATATACACACACACACACACACGTATATACGTACATACATTTATACATATGTACATACATATACACATATACAGACATATACACATATATATACACATACACATATATTAATATATATACGTACATACATACATACATACACATACGTAGTGCAAATCTAAATACAATTCGGTTATGTACAGTGCAAGAGAATGTAATGGCAGAAGAGGTAGAATGTGTTGGATAATATAAAAAGACTAAGCTGTGTATTGCACATTAATTATTGCTCAAAGGTGCAGTTTAAAACTGTTCATGAGATGGATAGCCTGGGGGAAAAAACTGTTCCTGTGCCTGACGGTTCTGGTGCTCAGAGCTCTGAAGCGTTGGCCAGAAGGCAACAGTTCAAAAAGGGAGTGAGCAGGTTGAGTGGGGTCCAGAGTGAGTTTTCCAGGCTTGTTCCTTGAAGGGGGGGCAAGGGGCAACCAGTAATCCTCTCAGCAGTCCGAACTGTCCATTGTAGTCTTCTGATGTCTGATTTCGTAGCTGAACCAAACCAGACAGTTATTGAAGTGCAGAGGACAGACTTAGTGACCGCTGAGTAGAACTGTATCAGCAGCGCCTGTGGCAGGTTGAACTTCCTCAACTGGCGAAGGAAGTACAACCTCTGCTGGGCCTTTTCCGCAATGGAGTCAATGTGGGTCTCCCACTTCAGGTCCTGTGAGATGGTAGTGCCCAGGAACCTGAATTAGTCCACTGCTGCCACAGTGCTGTTTAGAATGGTGAGGGGGGACAGTGTTGGGGGGTTCCTCCTAAAGTTCACAGTCATTTCCACCGTTTTGAGCGTGTTCAGCTCAAGGTTGTTTTGACTGCGCCAGACAGCCAGCTGTTTAACCTCCCTTCTGTATGCAGACTCATCGTCATCTCGGATGAGGCCGATGACAGTGGTGTCATCTGCAAACTTCAGGAGCTTGACAGAGGGATCCTTGGCGATGCAGTCGATGGTGTAGAGGGAGAAGAGTAGTGGGGAGAGCACACATCCCTGGGGGCACCAGTGCTGATTGTACATGTGCTGGAGGTGAATTTCCCCTGTCTCACAAGCTGCTGCCTGTCTGTCAGAAAGCTGGTAATCCACTGACAGATAGACATGGGAACAGAGAGCTGGTGTAGTTTAGTCTGGAGAATAGCTGGGATGATGGTGTTGAAAGCCGAACTGAAGTCCACAAAAAGGATCCTTGCATATGTCCCTGGTCTGTCCAGATGTTGCAGGATATGATGCAATCCCATGTTGACTGCATCATCCACAGACCTGTTTGCTCAATAAGCAAATTGAAGGGGATCTAGAAAGGGTCCAGTGATGTCCTTTAGGTGGGCCAACACCAGTCTCTCAAATGACTTCATGACCACAGACGTCAGGGCGACAGGTCTGTAGTCATTAAGTCCTGTGATTTTTGGTTTCTTTGGGATGGGGATGATAGTGGAATGTTTGAAGCAGCATGGGACTTACAACTGCTCCAGTGATCTATTGAAGATCTGTGTGAAGATGGGGGCCAGCTGGTTAGCACAGGATCAAAGACATGCAGGTGAAACGCCATCTGGGCCCTGCGCTTTCCTTATCCTTTGTTTTCGAAAGACGTGGCTCACATCATCTTCACAGATCTTAAGTGCAGTTTGAGTAGCAGGAGGGGGGAGGAGGGGGGTTGCAGGAGGTGTTGGAGTTTGTATGAAGTGAAGGTCAGAGTGGGTGTGGGGTGTGAGATTGGGCCTGTCAAATCTGCAGTAGAACACATTCAGGTCGTCAGCCAGTTGTTGGTCCACCACAGGGTTGGGGGTAGGAGTCCTGTAATTCGTAAGTTGTTTCATGCCACTCCACAATGATGCAGGGTTGTTAGCTGAAAACCTGTTTTTCAGCTTCTCAGAGTATCTTCTTTTAGCCACTCTGATTCCCTTATTCAGTGTGTTCTTGGCCTGATTGTACAAGACTTTATCCCCAACTCTGTAAGCGTCCTCTTTGGCCTGACGAAGCTGCCTGAGTTCCGCTGTAAACCATGGTTTGTCGTTGTTAAATGTTAAATAAGTCCTAGTAGGAATGCACATATCCTCACAGAAACTGATATATGATGTAACCGTATCTGTGAGCTCATCCAGGTCTGTGGCTGCAGCCTCAAAAACACTCCAATCAGTGCAGTCAATGCAGGCTTGTAGTTCCCGCTCTGCTTCGTTGGTCCATAACTTTACAGTCCTTACTACAGGCTTAGCAGATTTTAATTTTTGTCTGTAGGTTGGAAGAAGATGAACCAGACAGTGATCAGAGAGTCCCAAAGCTGCTCTAGGAACAGAGCGATATGCATCCTTTATTGTTTTGTAGCAGTGATCCAGTACATTTCTGTCTCTGGTTGGGCATGTAATGTGCTGTGTGTATTTGGGCAGTTCATGTGTGAGATTTGCTTTTTTAAAATCCCCAAGAATAATAATAACGGAGTCCGGGTATTGTTGTTTATATATATATATATATATAATAATCTGATAACATCTTTGTACTCTTAACTTTTTTTAATTATTTTTTTACTACACCTAAAGCCTTTTAACATCATTTGATGTATTTCCTCTCCCTTGAGTGTAACTTTTTGTTCTCTCAGCATAAGATACTGAAGAGAACTAAACTGTGTTTTAGGACTACGACAGAAAATGTTCATTACTTTGTGCAGGAATAATCAAGAACATTGGTTTATGTTCCCTGACCTTTTCCATATACAACTGTGAACTTGTGAGTGTACACAAGCTGCCAAATATCCCCCTATCTCAGAACATCAGGCTTCCATACAGTGGAAAAACTAGCAGAGAGCCACGGCCAGGTTACATCAACAAAAAGCCCAGTTCTGACAGCAGATGCTTTTGCAAAGCTACAGTGAGCGGCAGAGCCTTCAGCAGATACACACACTGCCTCGGCCCTTCAGAAATGATATATCGCACGCAGAATATTTCAGAACACCTTTGCTGGTTGCTTTCAGGCAGAGAGACCTTATTCATGACAAGATCATAGACGTGAATATATATGAGGCACATAAGGCCATCACCCCTCATTTCAGAATTCAGTCCCTGAAACTCAGTAAACTCAGTTTAGTCAATGTCTTTTGCCTTTGAGGTCATCTAAATGTTAGTTTACTCCTAAATGGTGAGAATTCACTTTTTTAGCAGATGTTCACATTTAAAAAAATATACAGTACAATCTTTCTTGTCTTTCCTTTCAGTATCTAGTAGGGCTGCACACTTAATCGAGTAAATAATCAGCTTGAATTTAATTAAATTTAGGTCAAGTCCTGTTGTTAAATTTTTGTGACTAAAGTTTTTTTTATTTTTTTTATTTTATTTGCAGCTGTTGAGCATTGTAACGTGTCACATGTATTATATACTGTTGCTCACTTTCTGTATATTTTTTTATTCAATATGTTTTTTTTCATGCTCCCAAAGAGTAAATCCAATATAAAGTTGGCACTGTTTTGATTTACTAATGTATAAAACGGCAATAAAAGAGCCTACATAAAGAATATTGCATGCAGATGCCCCACACAAAATGGGTATTTTAATATAGAGATGCACTGATGTAGCCGCCAAACATTGGTATTGTCGAGACATGGAGAATAAAGTTGTTGTTGTTGTTATTATTATTATTACATTTTTAAACAAGTGAGCATTAATAAAATAAAGAACCACCAAACTATCGCTATCAGTATCGGCAGGTACTGGATTCTGGTATCAACACTAATTTTTTATCGGTACATTGCTATTTTATTATAAATTCTATTAATTAGAGTTGTTTGCAATTACGTTATCAAAGAAAATAATCAGCAGTTATTCAATAAATCAACAAATTGTCAAAATCATGCTGCATTAAGTTGTTTAAACCCAAACTTACAACACAGAAACTGTCTATTATGTAACAAGTATTTTGTTGAAAGTTACTTTGTTTAATTTGACTGCTTGCTCTGCATTTTGACTTTCTAATTTATTTATTTTCTCTGCAGGTGCCGGCGAATCAGGGAAGAGCACCATTGTCAAACAGATGAAGTGAGTAGGAAAATCATTCTTGTTGAATACACTCACCGTCCACTTTATTAGGTACACCTGTAAACCTACTCTGTGATTATCTAATCAACCAATTGTGTGGCAGCAGTGTAATGTATAAAATAATGCATATATGGGTCAGGAGCTTCAGTTAATGTTCACATCAACCATCAGAATGGGGAAAAAATGTGATCTCAGTGATTTAGACAGTGGGATGATTGATGGTGCAAGACGGTCCGGTTTGAGTATTTCTGTAACTGCTGATTGGCTGGGGATTTTCACACGCAACAGTCTCAAGAGTGTAAAGAGAATGGTGCGGAAAATACAAAACGTCCAGCGAGCGGCAGTTCTGTGGGCGAAAACGCCTTGTTGATGTGAGAGGTCAGAGGAGAATGACCAGACTAGTTTGAGCTGACAGAAACCACAATCTGTCGGTGGATCAACAGCTTTCTGACAGAAAGGCAGCAACTAGTGAGACTGGGGAAACTCACATCCACGACCCTCACTATTAGCACTGGTGCTGCTCAGGGATGCGTTCTCTCTCCACTGCTCTTTTCCCTGTACAAGAATGACTGCACTGCAAAGGACCCCTCTTTCAAGCTCCTGAAGTTTGCAGACGACACCACAGTCATTGGCCTCATCCGTGACGGTGACAAGTCTGCATACAGACGGGAGGTTGAACAGCTGGCTGTCTGGTGCGGTCACAACAACCTTGAGCTGAACACGCTCAAAACAGTAGAGATGGTAGTGGACTTCAGGAGTAATGCCCCTTCATATCCCCCCCATCACCATCCTGAACAGCACTGTGGCAGCAGTGGAGTCATTCAGGTTCCAGGGCTCTACCATCTCTCAGGACCTGAAGTGGGACACCCACATAGACTCCATTGTGAAGAAGGCTCAGCAGAGGTTGTACTTCCTTTGCCAGCTGAGGAAGTTCAACCAGTCGCTGGAGCTGCTGACTCTGTTCTACTCAGCTGTCATTGAGTCTGTCCTGTGTACATCTATATCTGTCTGGTTTGGTTCAGCCACCAAATCAGACAGAGGGAAACTACAATGGACAGTTAGGATTGCTGAGAGGATTATTGGTACCCCCCTGCCCACCCTCCAAGACTTGTACATCTCCAGAGTGAGGAAACGTGCAGGTAGAATCACTCTGGACCCCACACACACCCTGCCTACTCTCTTTTTGAACTGTTGCCCTCTGGCTGGCACTACAGAGCACTCAGCACCAGGACAACCAGGCACAAGAACGGTTTTTACCCTCAGGCCATTTTTGTCATTAACAATTAAACTGTTTTCAGGACTCCCATAGTGTTATAATGTATAAATATGTCACATACAGTACATATGTAAATTCACTCCTATTTAATTCAGCAACTGTACATACCCCTACCTTGCACATATATTACCACTTGCACACAGACGCCATTCTATGTTATATGTCCTATTTTTTTGTATGTCTATTTATACTCTTACCTTGTTTTATATTCTGTCTCACTGTAATGTTCTGTGCGCACTTGCTTGTTTCTTCTATCACCAAAAAAACTTGAGCTTGAGCACACTTGGCAATAAAGCTCATACTGATTCTGATTCTGAAAGGCTACAGTAACTCAGATAACTGCTCTGTACAGTTGTGGTCAGAAGAATATAATCTCAGAATGCACAACATGTCGAATCTTGAGGCGGATGAGCTACAACAGCAGAAGACCATGTTGGGTTCTACTTCTGACAGCCAAGAACAGACTACTGAGGCTGCAGTGGGTCTACCATTTGTGTACCTCAACAGAAATCCAGATTTGTCAGACCAGGTGGTGTTTTCCAATCGTCTACTGTCCAGTTTTGGTGAGCCTGTGCCTACTGCAGCCTCCGCTTCCTGTTCTAAACTGACAGTAGTGTTACCCGGAAGGGTCTTCTGCTGCTGTAGCCCATCCGCCTCGATGTTCAACGTGTTGTGTGTTCAGAAATGTTTTTCTGCATAGCACTATTGTAATGCGTGTTTATTTGGGTTACTGTCACCTTCCTGTCAGCTTGGACCAGTCTGGCCATTCTCCTCTGACCCCTGTCATTAACAAGCCATTTTCACCCGCAGTTCATTGGAAGTTTTTTGTGTTTCGCACCATTTTCTTTACACTCTAGAGACTGTTGTGTGTGAAAATCCCAGGAGATCATCTGGCACCAGCCCATCTGGCACCAACAATCATGCCACGGTCTAAATCACTGAGATCACATTTTTTCCCCATTTTGATGGTTGATGTGAACATTAACTGAAGCTTCTGACCCATATCTGCATGGTTTTTATACATTACACTGCTGCCACACAATTGGCTGATTAGCTAATTGCATGAATAAGTAGATGAACAGGTGTACCTAATAAAATGGCCTGTGTGTGTGTGTGTGTGTGTCTAATATATATATATATATATATATATATATATATATATATATATATATACACACACACACAGTTGAAGTTAGAAGTTTACATACACTTAGGTTGAAGTCATTAAAACTCATTTTTTAACCACTCACCAGATTTCATATTAGCAAACTATAGTTTTGGCAGTCGTTTAGGACATCATCTTTGTGCATGATAAGAGTCATTTTTCCAACAATTGTTTACAGACAGATTTTTTCACTTTTAATTGACTATATCACAATTCCAGTGGGTCAGAAGTTTACATACACTAAGTTAACTGTGTCTTTAAGCAGCTTGGAAAATTCCATAAAATGATGTCTAGCCTTTAGGCAGTTAGCCAATTAGCTTCTGATAGGCTAATTGGAGTCAATTGTAGGTGTACCTGTGGATGTATTTTAAGGCCTACCTTCAAACTCAGTGCCTCTTTGCTTAACATCATGGGAAAATCAAAAGAAATCAGCCACGACCTCAGAATAAAAACCTTCACAAGACTGGTTCATCCTTGCTAGCAATTTCCAAGTGCCTGAAGGTACCACGTTATCAAGTATAAACACCAGAGGACCACGCAGCCATCATACCGCTCAGGAAGGCGACACATTCTGTCTCCTAGAGATGTATGTAGTTTGGCACGAAAAGTGCAAATCAATCCCAGAACAACAGCAAAGGACCTTGTGAAGATGCTGGAGGAAACAGGTAGAAAAGTATTTATATCCACAGTAAAACGAGTCCTATATCGACATAAACTGAAAGGCTGCACAGCAAGGAAGAAGCCACTGCTCCAAAACTGCCATAAAAAAGCCAGACTACAGTTTGCAAGTGCACATGGGGAGAAAGGCTTGCAAGCCGAAGAACACCATCCCAACCGTGAAGCATGGGGGTGGCAGCATCATGTTGTGGGGGTGCTTTGCTGCAGGAGGGACTGGTGCTCTTCACAGAATAGATGAATCATGAGGAAGGAAAATTATGTGGACATATTGAAGCAACATCTCAAGACATCAGCCAGGAAGTTAAAGCTCGGTCACAAATGGGTCTTCCAAATGGACAATGACCCCAAGCATAACTCCAAAGTTGTGGCAAAATGGCTTAAAGACAACAAAGTCAAGGTATTGGAGTGGCCATTACAAAGCCCTGACCTCAATCTGATAGAAAATTTGTGGGCAGAACTGAAAAAGCGTGTGTGAACAAGGAGGCCTACAAACCTGACTTAGTTACACCAGTTCTGCCTGCAAAAATTCCAGCAACTTATTGTAAGAAGCTTGTGGAAGGCTACCCAAAAGGTTTGATCCAAGTTAAACAATTTAAAGGAAATGCTCCCAAATACTAACAAAGTGTATGTAAACTTCTGATCCACTGGGAATGTGATGAAAGAAATAAAAGCTGAAATAAATAATTCTCTCTACTATTATTCTGACATTTCACATTCTTAAAATAAAGTAGTGATCCTAACTGACCTAAGACAGGGAATGCTTTCTATGAATAAATGTCAGGAATTGGGAAAAAATGTGTTTAAATGTATTTGGCTAAGGTGCATGTAAACTTCTGACTTCAACTTTATATATACACTGGCGGCCAAAGTTTGGAATAATGTACAGATTTTGATCTTATGGAAAGAAATTGGTACTTTTATTCACCAAAGTGGCATTCAACTGATCACAATGTATAGTCAGGACATTAATAACACGAAACATTACTATTACAATTTGATTTTTTTTTTTCAGAACTTCTTAAACTACTTCAAAGAGTTCCCATCAAAAAGTCCTCCATGTGCAGCAATAACTACATTTCCATCCAAGGATTTTTTGCGAAAAAAGTTTTAGCGCATCAAAATAAAGCTGATGGAAACGCAATTTACTGATATAATTTAAGTGTCAACATAATATTTTTCCATTTAACTCTAGCGCATAAACTCTGTCGATACATCAGATGTCGTGAAAAACTGGTTTGGAAACACTTTTTGTCGAGAAAATTGGCATTAACGCAAAAATCTAGTGTCACATGACAGAATTTGCCCCAGTCGTTAGCCTGTGTTAATCATAATGACAGTATACATCCTTGAAAGCCAATTTATTGTACATTATTACGGATTGATCTTAACGGCATATAGATCCGATCACTGCAAAGATGACACTTCCAGGAGTGCCAACACAAATATCTCGTATCATGTACATGGACAAGCGCACAGCGAACAAATGAATGGACACTGTTTGTGATTAATTTAATCGCGGTAGACATCCGTTTATTTATTAAAGTTGCTTTTCCACACTATTCAAAATAATAGACGGCAGTCACGGAATTAGACCAAAATACAAAAAACATCATTTCTGTGCACAAAGTTGTTTAAAATTAAAAATAAATACACAATACTAGGAGAAACGCTTCAGTGTGCTTTTTTGAAACACTAACATGTAGCCCAACTCTATAAAATGATTGCTTAGTTTACTTTTGAAAAACATGTCCGCACAATTCCCTGTATTAAATAAATTACCAAACGAAAAAAGCATTACATTTAAAAAAATAAATAATTACCAAACGAAAAAAATTATATTTTTAGACCTATATATGCCTTTTCTTTACACAAACTTAAATTAGCTTTACTCTGTTCTGTAGACGAATAAAGTCGGCTGAATTAGGCTGCATTCTCAGAATGTTGTGCACTTTTTTCAAGACTATAAACTATCAGAACTATTTGTCCAATGCTGAGTTCACTTTCAGAAAACAAGCTTTTGAACATTTTAAAACGTTTAAATATTTAAAATCTAACCCTCTTTACCTCAGATCGCATTTGCTGAGCTTCTTCAGAAAATGTAAATTGCATTATTACGCTAAAATTAATTTTAGATGATAATCAAGTTCAGTTGGTCGTTAAAAGCTGCTGGACAAATATGTGGGATATAATACAGTTGAGATGGCAATCCTTAGATTAGTTGATTGTTCAAAATAGCCTATTGAATATCAGGAATGTATCATGAACACTGATGTTACACCGCATCAAAAAAATTTTAATAGCTGTGCACACAACATATACACATCGATGGATGGTCCTTGTACTAAGACTGAAAGTTTCCCCAACTACTTGGTGCAGGTTGCCAGCTTGAACAGGGTCATGATGATTCGCTTTCGGGTCGGAACCAGTAGGCGCAACATCAGGAGGACCAATATTACAGTTCTATCAGAAGGGCAACTGTTCCCTTTTGATTGCAATTCCTCCTCTTCTGATTGCTTTTATTTGTGAAATTAAAATGACAGTAAGCTGGATAATTTCAATGAATTGTCTCAATACTCTTCCCCATTTTACGAAAACTAAGGAGGAAAAAAATTAGGGACATCTGGGAGGCGAATTAGTGATAAACACATTTCTGTATGGAAACGGCTTAAGAGCAGATTTATTTTGAGCTAAACCAAAACTTATGCGACAGTGTTTTTTTTTAGGCATGATGTCATCTCGCACACCATTTTTATCGATAAAAGGCCATTTGAATGGAAACAGGCAAGAAGACGGCAAATTTCGCAAAACATTTTTTTATGCATTTTCACTTTGTTGATAACAAAATAGCGTGAAAAGTGGATGGAAACTAGGCTAATGACAGCTTTGCAGATCCTTGGCATTCTAGCTGTCAGTTTGTCCAGATACTCAGGTGACATTTCACCCCACACTTCCTGTAGCACTTGCCATAGATGTGTCTGTCTTGTCGGGCACTTCACACGCACCTTACAGTCTAGCTGATCCCACAAAAGCTCAATGGGTTTAAGATCCATAACACTCTTTTCCAATTATCTGTTGTCCAATGTCTGTGTTTCTTTGCCCACTCTAACCTTTTCTTTTTGATTTTCTGTTTCAAAAGTGGCTTTTTCTTTGCAATTCTTCCCATAAGTCCTGCACCCCTGAGTCTTCTCTTTACTGTTGTACATGAAACTGGTGTTGAGTGTGTAGAATTCAATGAAGCTGTCAGCTGAGGACATGTGAGGCGTCTATTTCTCAAACTAGAGACTCTGATGTACTTATCCTCTGGTTTAGTTGTATCTGGTCTTCCACATCTCTTTCTGTTCTTGTTAGAGCCAGTTGTCCTTTATCTTTGAAGACTGTAGTGTACACCTTTGTATGAAATCTTCAGTTTTTTGGCAATGTCAAGCATTGTATAGCCTTCATTCCTCAAAACAATGATTGACTGATGAGTTTCTAGAGAAAGCTGTTTTTTTTTTGTTGCCATTTTTGACCTAATATTGACCTCAAGACATGCCAGTCTATTGCATACTGTGGCAACTCAAAAACAAACACAAATTCAATGTTAAGCTTCATTTAACAAACCAAATAGCTTTCAACTGTGTTTGATATAATGGCAAGTGATTTTCTAGTACCAAATTAGCAGTTTAGCATGAATACTCAAGGATAAGGTGTTGGAGTGATGGTTGCTGCCTAGATTTGATCAAAAATGACTTTTTTCAAATAGTGATGGTGTTGTTTTTTACATCAGTAATGTCCTGACTATACTTTGTGATCAGTTGAATGCCACTTTGGTGAATTAAAGAACCAATTTCCTTTCAACACAGAAAAATCTGTATATTATTCTAAACTTTTGGCCGCCAGTGTATATATATTCAGGGAATTATGGATATATAACAACGCAGAACACACACAAAAAAAATAACATACAACTGAAATACTGAATATTTGTTTTGTTTTTACAACTGAATAATTCAAAAGCAAACAGTCACAAACTCCTCTTCAACAGCACAAGCTTAACAAGAACTTTCAGAAAATAGAACAGCTAATTTGCTAAGTGTGCATCTATGCATGCTTTTTGACATTTTCTCACGTATAGGAAAGGAATTACATATATCTGTAATTTAGTTTCACTAGTTAAAATGCTAATTCTTTATATCGGCAATGGAATTAGTTGTAAGTGTAAATGCTTATTTTTTATTTAAGTAATTAGGTTTGCACTAGTAAAAACGTGAATTATCAAAACAAGACATCATTATTTGCAGAAATACACATTCTTAATATCAAAAATGGAATTTCAACTAGAATTTTTATTTTATTTTTTATATATAATATATATCTTTAACTGCCTTTTCACTAGTTGAATATCTCAATAAGTCATTCACTCCTGTTCAAAACACAATCAGATATTTTTGATTTATTCGTACTACTTGGAATTCCAAATACACGTCAAACACATCAGCTTACTAACCAATGTAACTGATGTACTACTTGTAAAATGAATATATTTTTTAATATCAAACATTTTTACTACTAAAATGTGAATTTGTGATACCAACAATTTAATTGCAACTAGTGAAAATGCAAATTTTTGATATTTGAAGTTTGTTTTATACTAGTGTCATTGTTAATTTCTAATATCTATAAACAAATTTCAGATATCATTAAATTGAAGCGTAAAGATATGTTAAAAGGTATTATTACTAGTTTCACGTTACAGATATTTACATTGCAACTTGTAAAAACCAAATTCCAGATAGCTAAAATGAGCATTTCACTAGTAGTAATTATATTGCTGATCTCAAGAATTAGCATTTTAACTAGTGAAAATAGGAAATTGTAGATATCTATAATTCATGTCCTGCACGTTTATATGTTAAAAGTGCTTGTGATACGCAAGGGATTGTGTGCAATATTCAACCAAAAAGAGGCATAGACACTTCGAAAATTAGGCGTTCTATTTTCAATGTTTAGCATGCATTTTCAACTATGATTTGAAACCCCATGTGTCAATTTTCCAGTTAGGTGATTTCTAGGAGTCCATACAATAAGAATGAACATGTTTGTTGCGTTCTTTAGGTTATTTGGAGAAATATGAGTACTTGTACCTGGTTTTTGAAAAGTTACATTTCAACTGCTTCCAAGCTGCATTCAACCATGCATTTAAGTTTTTATCTTTCTGTAACCCAGTTTAAATATTTCTTTTTACATTTACACAACTGAGAAAGGAGGAACGTAATATCATCTAGAGTTGAGAGAACAGTCAGAGGTCATGGTTTTGTATGATAAATGAATAATTAACTTTAAGCACAAATCTTTGGAGCTACATTTGAATATTTTCGCAAGCTCTTTAATTTCTTGAATGAAAAGGATGCACATTCTCTGAAAGACTAGGGTTTGATTGTTTTATATCTTTCAGTGTTAGTAACAGTTTGTGGCACACAGAGAAAGAAGTAAAAGCCTTGAATGGCTTTATAATTTACATTTCTCTTGGGCTTCTTGGCTCTAAATTCATATTTCATGAGAGGGGAACAGCACACAGTTACACACCTAGGTCATTAATGCAGGTTTGAACACAACAGGGTTACAAAGACAATAACTGTTACCATCATCCCACAGAGTCATGAAAATATTGACTGACATTTTCAGTTGTTTTATATTTCTATGGTCTTTTAATAAATTAGGTGAAGACGTGATTTCAAACATAATGTGTACGGTTTTTCCCCTATTTCAGATTTGCTGACTCATACTAAGAGCAGACTGCAAAATGTGCTGACATTGATAAATCTGGAACTCGTTAAATGATGCAAGTTCCCAATCCAGCACTGAACTCTAGTTTACATACTTTTTGCTGTGCTTGACAAAAAATATCTTGCAGTATAAAGTAAATAATGTATAACATTGTGTAGTGAGACACCAGGAATGGACAGACGTAGAATTCCATATAGAAAATAAATGGGTCATTGACAAATAATGTGATCAAAATGAGAAATCTTTTTAAAATCTACAACCCCAATTCTGAAAAAGTTGGGACAGTATAATAAATGCTAATAAAAACAAAAAGGAGTGATTTGTAAATTATAATCACCTTTGCTATATTTAAAGCACTACAACTACACATTATATGATGTTTTCTCTTGTGAATTTCATTGTTGTTTGAAAATGTACAGTATTTCAAATCAGATGATTGCAACACACTCCAAAAAAGTTGAGACAGTCGAGTGTTTACCACTGTGAAACATCACCATTTCTTCTAATAACACTTATTAAGCATTTGGGCACTGAAGACACAAGTTTGTTAAGTTTAAAAAGTGGTGCAAGTTACCCATGCCATGGGCACTGACACACCCCTGGCCCATACAGACACTGGCTTTTGGACCTGACACTAATAACAGCTTGGATGGTCCTTTTCCTCTTTGGCCCGGAGAACACAAAGGCTTTGTTTTTCAAAATTTTTTTGGAAATGTGGACTCTTCAGGCCAAAAAACACTGTTCCACTGTTCTACTTTCCATCTAAGATGAGACCGAGCCCAGAGAAGTCAGCAGTACTTCTGGACCGTGTTGATGTAGGGCTTCTCCTTTGCATAATAAAGTCTTAACTTGCATCTGTGGAAGCAGCGGCGAATGGTGTTGTCTAACAAAGGTTTACTAAAGTTATCCCAAGCCCATGTTCATTATATCCATTACAGATAAATGCTGTTTTTTAAGACGGTGACGTCTGAGGGATCAGAGATCACACGCATTCAGAAGTGGTTTTCGTCCTGCCCTTTACGCACCGAGATTTGACCAGGTTCTTTGAATCTTTTAACTATATTGTGTACTGTAGAGGGTGAAATACCCAAAATCCTTCCAGGAATATTGTTCTCAAAGTGCTGGATTATTTGCTGAAGCATCTGTTGTCAAACTGACAAGTCTCGAATGATCCTTGCTCTTGAAGAACTAGGTTGTTTTTGGAGACTCTTTATATAGTTTACAGTACTATGACACAATTGCCTCACCTGTTTAACATCTCATGTTTCATATCGCCTTGTTATTTCAACTCATAAAATTGTTATTAGTCTTAAATTGCCCCTGTCTCAACTTTTTTGGAGCGTGTTACAATCATCTGATTTGAAATTATTGTACATTTTCAAACAGTCAATACAATTCACAAGGTAAAACATCATATTATGTGTAGTTGTAGTGCTTTCAATAAAGCAAAGGGTGAATATAATTTACAAATCACTCCTTTTTGTTTTTATCAGCATTTTTTTCATACTGTCCCAACTTTTTCGGAATTGGGGTTTTAGATTAAAATGCACGTCAAATTTGTAGATATGTAATCTTTGTATCCAGTTCGGTTTAAAAAATAAAAAATTTCTAGCATTTTTTGCAAAAACTATTTATTTAATGACTTTAAACTAGTGCTGTCAGTCAATTAAATATTTTAATTGCGATTAATCACAGTTTTTTGTAGTTTGGAAATTTGGAAAGTGCTCAAATTTGACACTATATGTGTTTTCTTGTCAAAATGTATTTATTTCCATCTTAGGAAAGAAAACAAAACAATATGTAACAATATAATGCTTTATTAAAATTTTCCAAACAAAGCCTTTCACAGTATAAAGATAGAAATGCACTAAAATAGCACCAATTCAAATAACATTAAACATTTCCCAAAGTCTAAGTGGGAGTTTGACTAATTGAAAGAACTAGTCCCCAAATAGTTTGCATATTCATTGCAATGGGCATTAAATCTTTTAAACTCATCCACACAATTAATCTGTCGGTAAACTGTAGATATCCGCTTTCCTACAGCAATAGTGAAGCTGCATTCATGATTCGCATCAGGGCGGCAACGCCAGTGTCGAGGTCACTTTGAACTCACCATGCGCCTTGCGTAGGCTGAAAAATACTTGATTTCTATCACAAGTGTCATCTCGGCTTATTTTGTACATCAAATAGGGCTAAGAGCTCCTTTCTCCATCATTGTTTTTCACTGACATGGAAGTGCTGTCAGAGACTCTTTTATTTATTGAGATAACAACCTCCGTGGCTCTATCATAGGAGAAAGCGTAACGGTCAGCTAGCATTTTACGATAGTACCATCATAGAATGTCTATGGGACTGCCACTTTATGCTAATTATGTAGGCTCCACTATGTAGAAGGGCTCTAGCGCATGTCATGTGGTGTAACCAAGTAAAAGGTCATAAATTACTTTATCTTAACTCAGTCTCTAATTTCAAAAATTTTTAAACACACTTTTCAATATTAAAAAAAGACTCACTCGGTAACACTTACACTCAGACTAGAGGGTCTCTTGGTTAACATAAACAACATAATGGCTACCTACATGTTGGTCACACCACATGACTTAATTTGGTGGACAAAAGTTTTTTAAATAATTATATTTAAAAAAATTACTACTTCTTTTTTAAGAAATAATAATATATATTATTCTGGACTACTCATATCAACATTTATTTTTTCTTTTAATTTAAGCTTTTAATGAGACCTTTTTTTTTTTTTTTTTTACTGTCTCTGGACAGTTACACCACATGACTTTTTTTTTTTTTTTTTTTTTTTTTACTTTCAGCCTGTGAAAAAGGTGTATTTAAGTAATTGTATTGTGGGAATTCCATTTATGTATTGTGGGAATTGCATTTATGTAATTTTAAATAATAGATCTGGACAAAAAAATTAGCATCACGTCATTGATCCAAAAATCAGCGAAGACGATGGCTAATAATTAGGCCGCCTCACCCACATTAATATATTTTCTTTAGAAAATCTGCTATGTTTACACCTTTCTTCCACACCAGAATGGTGTTTTGCTCTACCAAAATGGAGCGTTTCAGAAACGCTCTCCATTACTGCATAATTTGGAAAGCGATGACATTAGGAAATATTAGAAAACAGTTTTTTTTCCCTCCCCTTTTCTCCCCAATTTGGTATCCCAATTCCCAATGCGCTCTAGGTCCTCGTGGTGGCGTAGTGACTCACCTCAATCTGGCTGTCGGAGGATGAATCTCAGTTGCCTCCGCATCTTATCACGTGACTTGTTGAGCGTGTTACCACGGAGACCTAGCGCGTGTGGAGGCTCGCACTATTCTCCGTGGCATCCACGCACAACTCACCACACGCCCCACTGAGAGCGAGAACCACATTATAGCGACCATGAGGAGGTTAACCCAACATGACTCTACCCACTCTAGCAACCGGGCCAATTGGTTGCTTAGGAAGCCTGACTGGAGTCACTCAGCACGCCCTGGATTCGAACTTGCAACTCCAGGTGTGGTAGTCAGTGTCTTTACTTGCTGAGCTACCCAGGCCCCCCAGAAAACAGTTTTTAAACAAAGAAGTGTCGGCCGATTTGCGATATAATGGATGATACTCTAAATGTATAGGTTACTGTTTTAAGGCTAAAGTATGCTTCAGCTTTCGTAGTGCCGCTACGTCTTGTGCACAGTGCTCGCCGTTGGAACACATCTGCAGTTTACTGTACTAAAGAGTATCTCAAAACTTTCCTGGAGTGCATGCATTAAACACATCTGTATGGGCTCATGGTCCATAGAGTATACTTTAAAAGTTTTTCGTAACGACGTGAAAAAACGAAGAAAAAAAGAGTATAGTATTTAAATTTGAAAAAATGTAAGGTCTCATTGTCTGCTTCCAATATTGACTTAATTAGACTGATACAGTAAGTGATTTTGTACAGTCAGCTAGTCATCATCACAAAAAATAAACCCCAATCATGTGATCTGAGATGCGAAACTACCTACCAAATAAATGGAAATTAAATAATGATTTGTTTAAATTATTATATTATGTGAGAAGAAAAGAGACATAAAACTAGCACAGGTAAATTATACAGTTTAGCAGACAGTATGCAAAAATATCTGACCACAGAATGCTGCGATTGACCAATCAGAATCAAGTATTCCAGATAGCTGTGTAATATTTGTGCGTTCACGTCATGTCATAATTACCATAATTACGAGATGTGAACGGAAGTGGTTTGTTTCTATAGCAACACTCGTAACATAAAATCTTACAGTTATGGTAATACTGACATGATGTGAACGAACCATAAATACTGAAAATACAATACTGATTAAAACAAAAAACAAAAAAATCCGCCAATGCGGATGTGGTCACCGGTATAGTGTGCATGCCTATTTTACACCTAACATTACCAAATAACATTTTAACATGTTTTGATGATGTAAAAGGCCAACTTTTTTTTTAATTAATACATTCTGCTCTCTGTTTAGGATTATCCATGAAGATGGTTACTCAGAAGATGAGTGTAAGCAGTACAGAGCCGTCGTCTACAGCAACACCATCCAGTCCATAATGGCCATTATTAAAGCAATGAGCAACCTCAAGATAGACTACGGAGAGACCGCAAGAATGGTAAGACACCGGTACACCTTGACACAATGTCTGGGACGAGTATGTAGGTCATGGTGGGATTCTCTAAATATATCATTTAGAGAGAGCAGCACACTGTATTAACTTTACATTTCTGATGTTCTGGTTCAATGTAGTATTTGTAACAACTGAATGTGAGGAAACAAAAGCATGACATAGAAACATCACAAAAACTTGTCCAGGTCATATTTCACCCTAAAATTAAAAAAGAGAAAAAAATCAGATATTATACTTTGCATAAATAAAATGAAGCCTATCTTTAGGACCATTAAGACTGGTTGCATTGTGACATTATTTTCATGACAATAATGGAGATTTTTTTCATTGCCATAATTGTTATTCTATTATTCTTTATGGTGATTATCATTATTTTCTCATTACTGTAATACAGTAAGTCTTATGCTGTTATACAATTATTTTTTATTTAAATACATAAAATAATGGCAGTGTAACATACTACTATGAAGTCCTTTGCAATTGAAACATTATTTTTTGGCGTTACAGTAACGAGAATGAGTTTATTTTGAATTACTGTCATCAGTGTTGGCTGTAATGTAATTGTTTGACAAAGTAGTGTAATACATTACATTTTAGATTACAGTTACTGACTTTCAATTAATTTAATTACTTTTAAGTACATTACTTTTGTTGAACATATTTTGTAATGTGTTGGTCTGTTTACATTTGTGACAACTGAAAGGCGTGCGCCCCCTAACGAGTCATTTTAAGAGAGAAACGCGTAGTTTGACTTGCATGCAACAATAAACAAGCATGAAATGTAGACATTATTTAAATTTTGAGTGGAAAAAACTGTATAATCAGATTACAATTTTTGGATAAGTAATAATTTGTTGTGGATTACTTTTTTTTTTTTTTTAATTTACCCAACGTATCCTAATGTCTAGTCTATTTTTGCTCTACTGACCACTTCCTTTCCAAAAAAATGTACAGTTTTATTATAAAATTAGGGCTGTTAAACGATTAAAAATGTTAATTGAATTACATGGTGTGCCAATTAATTAATCAAATGAATCACAGTTAATCGCATATATAAATATTTGCTGAAAAAGCCCCTTAAATAACAGTAATTTAATATATAATGATGAAATAATTATAAATAGTTACAGTTGAAGTCAAAAGTTTACATGCACCTTAGCCAAATACATTTAAACTCAGTTTTTCACAATTCCTGACGTTTATTCATAGAAAGCATTCCCTGTCTTAGGTCAGTTAGGATCACTACTTTATTTTAAGAATGTGAAATGTCAGAATAATAGTAGAGAGAATTATTTATTTCAGCTTTTATTTCTTTCATCACATTCCCAGTGGGTCAGAAGTTTACATACACTTTATTAGTATTTGGTAGCATTGCCTTTATATTGCTTAACTTGGGTCAAACGTTTCCACAAGCTTCTCACAATAAGTGGCCCATTCCTCCAGACAGGACTGGTATGACTGAGTCAGGTTTGTAGGTCTCCTTGCTCACGCGCGCTTTTTCAGTTCTGCCCACAAATTTTCTATCAGATTGAGGTCAGGGCTTTGTGATGGCCACTCCAATACCTTGACTTTGTTGCCCTTAAGCCATTTTGCCACAACTTTGGAGTTATGCTTGGGGTCATTGTCCATTAGGAAGACCCATTTGCGACCGAGCTTTAACTTCCTGGCTGATGTCTTGAGATGTTGCTTCTATATATCCACATAATTTTCCTTCCTCATGATGCCATCTATTTTGTGAAGTGCACCAGTCCCTCCTGCAGCAAAGCACCCCCACAACATGATGCTGCCACCCCCATGCTTCACGGTTGGGATGGTGTTCTTCGGCTTGCAAGCCTCACCTTTTTCCTCCAAACATAATGATGGTCATTATGGCCAAACAGTTCAGTTTTTATTTCATTAGACCAGAGGACATTGCTCCAAAAAGTAAGATCTTTGTCCCTATGTGCACTGTAGACTGGCTTTTTTATGGCGGTTTTGGAGCAGTGGCTTCTTCCTTGCTGAGCAGCCTTTCAGGTTATGTTGATATAGGACTTGTTTTACTGTGGATATAGATGCTTGTCTACCTATTTCCTCCAGCATCTTCACAAGGTACTTTGCTGTTGTTCTGGGATTGATTTGCACTTCATCTCTAGGAGATCGAATGCGTCACCTTTCTGAGCGATATGATGGCTGTGTGGCCCCATGGTGTTTATACTTGTGTATTACTGTTTGTACAGATGAACGTGTTACCTTCAGGTGTTTGGAAATTGCTGAACCAGACTTGTGGAGGTCCACAATTTGTTTTTCTGAGGTCTTGGCTGATTTCTTTTGATTTTCCCATGATGTCAAGCAAAGAGGCACTGATTTTGTAGGTAGGCCTTAAAATACATCCACAGGTACACCTCCAGTTGACTCCAATTAGCCAGAAGCTAATTGCCTAAAGGCTTGACATCATTTCCTGGAATTTTCCAAGCTGCTTAAAGGCACAGTTAACTTAGTGTATGTAAACTTCTGACCCACTGGAATTGTGATATAGTCAATTAAAAGTGAAACAATCTGTCTGTAAACAATTGTTGGAAAATGTACTCATTTCATGTACAAAGTAGATGTCCTAAACGACTGCCAAAACTATAGTTACTAATATGAAATCTGTGGAGTGGATAAAAAAATGAGTTTTAATGACTTCAACCTAAGTGTATGTAAACTTCTGACTTCAACTGTAGTTTAATACTTAGAAAAACACATCTTGAGATCCCTAAGTTCGGATTTGTGCTCCATCAAGCTGTGTTTTGAACGCAAGAATGTGTCCTTGTGTTGTGTTGTCTGCTCTTGGTAAGTGTGGTTTGTTCTCTGTATAAGCTGCACGTTGCCTATACAGCTGAAGTTTCGCTTAGTGCCCCCTGGAGAAAACAGGTGCTACTTCAAGCTTGAGTTTCTCGGGAATCTTCCTTATTGCGGTCCAGGACACAAGTAATTGCTTTACATTTTTAATGCATTCTTTTTTGTATAATTAATCGCACAGAATTAACACGTTAAATCGACAGCCCTATATAAAATAATAATTATTAAAGTTATTACTATAATATATACAATGGAAAAGGTTTGGTAATACTATGGTTTCTGGAACACTACTATTATGGTAATACCACGAAGTATCCCACAATACCATGTGTGCATATGCCAAGTGTCGTGTTATGTGATTATTATAATCAAATATTACCATTGTATATATCAAAGTACCATGGTATTACCATCTGATACCATCATTGAAATCATTATACTCCAGTATAGTTGCTTTCCCTGCATATTTTCTCATTTTATTTTTTGTATGTGTGTGTGTATACAGGACGATGCACGGCAGCTGTTTGCGCTGTCTGCTGCAGCAGAGGAGCAGGGAATCTTAACCGATGATCTGGCTAAAGTGATTCGCAGGCTGTGGGGTGACAGCGGGGTGCAGGGCTGTTTCACCCGCTCCAGAGAATATCAACTCAACGATTCCGCTGCATAGTAAGTTTGCGCAAGCACACAATTCTGTTCTAGTTTTACATCATACATTGCGTTTATACACACACTGATTGTTTTTCTGATTGTCCAACCGAATTTGTTGTACATACACAGATCATAGTCTAAGAAAGCCGATTTCAGCTTATACTTATAGGACAAAATCTGTGGTTACTATGTTTGGTCTGTTTATAAAATGGCTGAACTTTTTTTTTCTCGTAAACAAAATACAGCACCCATAGATGAACAAAAAGCCTATGTTTATAATACGCACTGTACAGTTTAGAAATGAGTTCATTGAGAACATTTTATAAATAATGTCACATCCACACCACCACTCATCAACACTCTTCAACTAGCTGAGCTCTCGTAGGTCAAGAATGTCAGGGATATGCGCGAACAGGAAAAATATGACTAAACGAACACCTTTGCAGAATAAAAATGTCAGTGCATTTCATCATTTTTAGGCAAACTTAAAGAAGCTTTGTACAAACAAGGATAAACACACAAACACATTTGGTAACAGAATTGTGCAAAATGTGGCAGTACTCTAATTTTAGTGACTAATTTTCACAAATGAAGAAGCTCTGGGAGGTCAAGATTTTTTACTGAAAAATGTCTTGGGATTTTGGGTTGTATGGCTTCAGAAGACTTAGAATATGTCGCACGATTTGCATGAACTAATTTTTAGCTGCTTTTGGGTCCTTTAAGCTACAAAGTGAGTCGCTATTAACTGACTTTGTATTGAAAAGACAGTCTGCGATATTCATTTAAACATCTTTTGTTCTGCATAAAGTCATACGGGTTTGGAACAACATGAGGGTGAGTAAATGATGACAGAAGTTTCATTTTTGGGTGAACTATCCCTTTTAAGGATAGTTCCTCGACGAGGATGAAAAGTAAGGTTGAAGATTTTCTTGCAGCACAGTGTATCTGTTGAAAGAGATGAGAAGCTGATGAAATCCGCACTCTCCTGATATATCAACATTCCCTTCATCCTTGATATGAAACATTGAAGTTGTTGGGCAGATGGGCTGTCACACTCCTCAGGCTACACAGCTGAAAGCCCGGCGCTCTTCCATCAAATGATCTTCTTTCTGAAACTTTCTGAAATGACACCCATTTAAAAGCACTGCTGTGGGGAAAAACAGCCGTTCTAGGAAATAAGCTGGAATATGCGTGAAATTTACATTAAGTCATTTAGCAGACGCTTTTATCTAAAGTGACTTAAAAATGAGGAACATAGCAAGCAATTTGTCATACAAAAGTCAACAATATCTAAAGAATTGCACTGCCAAGTTCACAGGGTAGCTGGAGAATAGAAGCTAGTGCAGAAGAAAACACAATAATAATAGTCAAAAATTAAATAGGGAATTTATGAGAAATTTAAATTAACCAGAGAAACTACAGAAGATTCTGGGTCCTTCCAGTTTGCTCAAAAAACACCAGATAATTTTTGTTTTTCATTTCTGATTTTAATTATACTAGAAATGACTCTGAGCAAAATAATTGGAATTATGAATAAAGATAATGCGATTCTTGAATATTTACTCGTTCTGTGATCAGAGAAGTGTCATTTAAACATGCCTCAAGACATGCAATCGTTTTTACATTTAATTAATAAAAGTATTGTGCTTTTGCTGTTGTCATTGCAACAGATAATGAACTTTGATGCTTTTGATAGTTCACCCTAAAATGAAAAGCCTGTCATTCTTTACTCACCCTCATGTTGTTCCAAACCTATATGAATAATGTTGAGCACAAAAGGAAATGCTATACATTCACTTAAGATACATGGGGTAAGTAAATGATGACAGTATTTTCATTGTTTTGGTCCATTTGAATTAAGGAGTTTCTACATATTTGAAAATATTACAATCATGAAATCCAAATTGATGCTATTTACTTTCTTAATACATGTTCCTGTTTTTTGGTGCATGATCAGGGCACATTATTCCAAAGGAAGTTATTTTTTTTGGTAATCTTTAATTAAAATGTAATAACTTGCTTCGGCTCTGAAACAACTTTTCGTTTGTGCCTGACATCCCAAATCCCTGTTATTTTTCAACCACCTATCATCCAATTGATTCTTGATGTATAAAATTAAGTCTTACCCTACATTTTTCCCCAGCGTTGAATATTCTGTGCTAATCTGAAATGTAATGGGTTGCGAAAACCTTTTAGTGTTGATTTTCACATCATTTTTCTGTAACCACTCAGTTATCACTTTATCTAAAGCATTTTATAGATATCTCCTGGCATATCCGAGTATGTGGTTTTAACAGATTGATTCATTGTGCTTCAGATGTCGAAAACAGTACAGAAATGCTTGATAGTGATGATATTTGTGTTGAAATGCATATGCACTGTGTGCCACAGGGAACAGAGATGAAGATTAGAACTGATCGGCCTGTGAACATAGGCACATAGGCATGTCCTCGTCACACTTTAGAGAATACTGCGTGAAATAATTCAAGTTGCCACATGCTTGTGTGAAAATATATGGGTCATTTCACCCTACTATCAAAAAACATTATATAATTTTTTTTAAATAACCCTTCTAGGCACAATGATTTTTTAAATTATTATTATTTGTGAAAAGCAAAAAAATGAATGTATACTTTACAATTTAAATAATTTTCCCGTTTTTTGTTGTTGTTTTTTCCCGTATAGAGACACCTTTTCAGCCGTTTTGCTTTCATCTTGGTTTTCCCCTTGCACAGGGATTTCATAAAGTCCTTCATAAAATAGTTCTAAGGGCATGAACTACAATCCCATGAAGCATTGCGAATGATGCAATCGAATTATAAATGAAAAAAAAAATATTTTAAATATTCATTTAAAATTGTTTATAAGTATAGAAACAATATATTTTAAGTTTATTGCAAAATATACAAATATTTAAGTATTTTGAGAGTGTGGGGAGACTAACTCAGTATGGGAGTGGGCGGTTGCTGCGGAGCTCTTTTGCTGCAGTTTATTTCCCCTTGATTCTGATTGGCTGATCTCTCTTTAGGATCATGGGTAGTGTAGTTCTTCAGCAGGAATTCTGCTATTAAACAGAATAAGTTGAAATAACATGGACTGATGGCTTCAGCAGAAGCATATACTATCGATTAAAAACCTCGGAGCTCACAGTAGGTCTGTCTTTAAAGGTTTATAAGTTATTGTTAGTAATCAGTTCCCCTATGGAGAAAATAAATGGGATTTTTACTTCCATAACCAGACTTTTGTGCTCTTTATTAGAGGTCGACTGATAGTGGATTTTGCAGATTCCGATAACTAAGGTGGTGGGAAAGGCCGATAACCAATTAATTGGCTGACAGTTTTTAAAATCGATTTATAGAATGTCAAAAAATAAATATATATATATATATATATATATATATATATATATATATATATATATTATATATATATAATAAAATCTTTCTTTACTATGTAGGGCAAAGACAGAGTCCAAAATGAAATTAATTGTCATAAATATTGTCACAATAAAAAAAATTGTACTATTAAAAATAAATAAATTAAAAAACAAAAAATCTTTTTTTTTTTTTTTTTTTTGTTCAACCAAGGCTACTGTTTGGAAACCTGAATGAAAAGTAATTATTTTTGGAAGTCCATTTGGTACTATTATTGGCACAGAAATAACTAACTTAAATATAGTTCTGCTAATACTACAATGACTTATCTTACCATTTAAATACCAGATCATTATTTTATTTGCATAACAGTATTGAGTTTTGAGGGGAATATGTGCTAAATTGTCTCACAATATGGTGTGAAATATGTCCAGTTCTTCCCAGGTTTCATGAGATTCAACCATAAGGATAATATAGGGCAAATTTCATAGTTATAATATTTTTACCCATGCTCTATTATTATGAAACTGAATGTGTATATTTTGGAGACCACAAGGTTTTTAAAGTATGACCTCATTTTTCATCCTGAACCATTATGTGTGAAAGGTCAGAATTACATCAGAGTTGCCATAGAAATGCTCTCAATTTGCAAAGCGCACAGGCCTGTAGTCTGTCCGACAGTGACGGCTCATTGAGCTAATAGGAGTATTTATGGCCTCCAGTCAAAATCTACTTCCTCTCAGCCAGCTGTTTTGATGCTCTTAAGGCTGGACTGAAATCAAACTTAACTTGGATCAGTTGATTTCCTCACCTTAAGTGATTTAAGTGAGTTACTACTTTGCAATATGCAATTTTATTGTATGCATAAAATATATACCTAGTAATTTTGTTTTAAATGTGTAGTGTACATCTGGAACTCACTGCGTTGAATACATTTCCAGTGGGATGGATGAACCATAAGCAATATCAACTGTCATTTTTAACATCTTTCTTCACACAGTATTTCACTGCCAAGAGTAAAGGCGTTTTACACCAAAATTGAAAATGCAAAATAACTGTATGAATTTCCAAGATGTTAACTGGACCCCAATTGCTGAATAGACCCCCCTTAAATGCCTGGGTGTTTCACCAAACATTATTACATACTCTGCACAAAATACAATAAATTTGACACTATCTGGGTATTTTCTCAGGCACTTTGAGTCTAAATAGACACACAATTTACATAATTTCAGTAGTACACTCAAATGACCATAGTCATATCATACTGTTCCTGTGTTACACTTGATATAGTTTATTTCCACATTGCTGCCTAGTCAAATAACAATGTCAAATCAGCATCAACTTGAGCAAGAAATAGCATGTATAATATGTATGTGTACACGCATATGGAATACTAACAATTCACCATCATTGTGCATTGTCTTGTAATTAAACAAATAAATGTATATCCTGTATTAGCAAACTTAGTTAGATGATATAAAATATTTCATATCTAGGGTATTTAATGACCCTATACATTTTTTGTAATTAAGCAGTTGTAAAAAATATATTTTTTGCAATTTTACATTTTTTGTTGTTGTTACAGTACTCAGAAGAGGAAGGTTGAGGAATACTAAACTCTAAAAATTGGATGAGGTACAGGGGGTGGAATGAGGTCCAGGGTCACTAAAGACACTAAGTATTTATTAAAGGGTTAAACATGCAAGTGTGGCCATGAACAACAATGCTGCATACTACTGTTTAATGATAAACATGGAATATTGCATAGTGTTTCGCTATTTTTTTATTAAAGTACCAGGCAGTATACAGTTCATGCTGCAGTACGCAATAAGCCAGGGTTTCCCAACTGGAGGTTCACAAACCTCTAGGGGTTCATGATGGAACTGCAGTGGGTTTAGTGAAATTTATATTATATTAATTTATAAAATATTCATTAAATGCAATAAATGAACACAGGGTTCCCACACATCCTGAAAAACCTGGAATATTGCAATGCAGTTTTCCAGTCATAGAAAATTAGAATAATACCTAAATGTCCTGGAAAATAATGAATTGTCCTGGAAAATATTTTAATATACTGACTGTGTCGCTAACAATGTCTTTGTTGCATGTACAAAAACATGGTAGTGATCGGGACTCAGGATAGGTGTCAAATACACATTTGTATCATTTTGTCACTGTTGGCTGCTGCGCATTGTGAAACAACATCAACAGTTGACAGTCATGAACGATGCATTGTCAGATACATTCCCTGCTCATCTTGGTAGGGTTACACCAGCTGTGCGTAAAGTCTCACTTAAGTTGGGATGTAAAGTTCAAACTTAGGGCTTAGTTAGGGACTTGTTAGTTTGTTACTTAGTCAGTGCTTAATTTAGTTGCACCCCCAGTTCCTAACAGGATATTAATTAATATTCAATAATTCAAATATTGGAGTCCGCTTATACCACGGTTACCAAATGTAGGGCCCTATGATTTCATTGATGTGGCAAGCATGGATGGAATCGTTGAATCAGTCATAATGGCATTAGCTATAAAATGCAGACTGTCACGGAACTTGACATATTTGGGATGAAATTAATGCTTGAATGCACAATCAAATTAAAATTGCGATGTATTGTAGTGTGATTATTAAACCACAAAAGGCTGCAATTTAATTGAATAACTGTATAATCTGCATGTGCTGCGCACTTCAAAATGAATGTGTGAAGCAGAGCACTCTGAAGCACACAGCACATACAGACTATATATTTATTTAATCAAATCACAACTTTTTGGGTTTTAATAATTACACTGCGCCATGTAGCGAACTGGTTATCTGGAGGTGGGAAACTACCGTCAAAAGCACACAGAAACGCAAAATTAAACTCTTCATTGAAATGGATGCGTGAAATGGAAAAAAAAAGGTATATTACTACCATTTAGTAATGTTTACTATAATTAAATAATGATCATAATAATGTATTAAAGCAAGTTCTCACATTTGTGATGTTCTGTAGTGCAGCATTTCATATGAAAAAAATATCTCCAGTGTTTTGGATTGTGCTGTGAGGATTTTGTATAAAAGCACTTCATTTGATAAAAAAAAAGCAATGTCATGTTAAATAATTATATTTTCATTTAATTAAAGTTTAAATGAACTAATTTGTCTGGACACCATCTTGATATTCAAATGTAATTAAACTGTTGAATATGAAATTATGAAAAAAATAACCATCTAATAACCACAATATACAACATGACCTCTTGTTCATTTTTGTATAAATATTACACCTGTAGGGCACATAAAATGTCCTGGAAAATTGTGCTTTGAAAAGAGTGGGAACCCTGAAACACCATGTATAATACAATTTTACTTTCAGATTGTATACAAAAATGAGTAATTACATTTGATTATCTATGTTATATGTGGGTAGCTCAGCGAGTATTGACACTGACTATCACCCCTGGAGTCGCGAGTTCGAATCCAGGGTGTGCTGAGTGACTCCAGCCAGGTCTCCTAAGCAACCAAATTGGCCTAGTTGCTAGGGAAGGTAGAGTCACATGGGGTAACCTCCTCGTGGTCGTGATTAGTGGTTCTCGCTCTCAATGGGGTGCGTGGTAAGTTGTGTGTGGATTGTGGAGAGTAGCATGAGCCTCCACATGCTGTGAGTCTCCGCGATGTCATGCACAACGTGCCACGTGATAAGATGCGCGGATTGACGGTCTCAGAAGCGGAGGCAGCTGACACTTGTCTTCCGCCACTCGGATTGAGGTGAGTAACCACGCCACCACGAGGACCTACTAAGTAGTGGGAATTGGGCATTCCAAAATTGGGGAGAAAAGGGGATAAAAAAAATAATAAATAATAATAATTATATATATATACTGTGTATATATTGTTATTTGTACATACAGGTGCATCTCAATAAATTAGAATGTCGTGGAAAAGTTCATTTATTTCAGTAATTCAACTCAAATTGTGAAACTCGTGTATTAAATAAATTCAATGCACACAGACAGAAGTAGTTTAAGTCTTTGGTTCTTTTGTGATGATTTTGGCTCACATTTAACAAAAACCCACCAATTCACTCTCTCAAAAAATTAGAATACATCATAAGACCAATAAAAAAAACATTTTTAGTGAATTGTTGGCCTTCTGGAAAGTATGTTCATTTACTGTATATGTACTCAATACTTGGTAGGGGCTCCTTTTGCTTTAATTACTGCCTCAATTCGGCGTGGCATGGAGGTGATCAGTTTGTGGCACTGCTGAGGTGGTATGGAAGCCCAAGTTTCTTTGACAGTGGCCTTCAGCTCATCTGCATTTTTTGGTCTCTTGTTTCTCATTTTCCTCTTGACAATATCCCATAGATTCTCTATGGGGTTCAGGTCTGGTGAGTTTGCTGGCCAGTCAAGTACACCAACACCATGGTCATTTAACCAACACTTAACTTAACACTGGACTTCAAGCAACTTGGGCTATGAGCTTCTCCACCCTTCCTCCAGACTCTAGGACCTTGGTTTCCAAATGAAATACAAAACTTGCTCTCATCTGAAAAGAGGACTTTGGACCACTGGGCAACAGTCCAGTTCTTCTTCTCCTTAACCCAGGTAAGACGCCTCTGACGTTGTCTGTGGTTCAGGAGTGGCTTAACAAGAGGAATACGACAACTGTAGCCAAATTCCTTGACATGTCTGTGTGTGGTGGCTCTTGATGCCTTGACCCCAGCCTCAGTCCATTCCTTGTGAAGTTCACCCAAATTCTTGAATCGATTTTGCTTGACAATCCTCATAAGGCTGCGGTTCTCTCGGTTGGTTGTGCATCTTTTTCTTCCACACTTTTTCCTTCCACTCAACTTTCTGTTAACATGCTTGGATACAGCACTCTGTGAACAGCCAGCTTTTTTGGCAGTGAATGTTTGTGGCTTACCCTCCTTGTGAAGGGTGTCAATGATTGTCTTCTGGACAACTGTCTGATCAGCAGTCTTCCCCATGATTGTGTAGCCTAGTGAACCAAACTGAGAGACCATTTTGAAGGCTCAGGAAACCTTTGCAGGTGTTTTGAGTTGATTAGCTGATTGGCCTGTCACCATATTCTAATTTTTTGAGATAGTGAATTGGTGGGTTTTTGTTAAATGTGAGCCAAAATCATCACAATTAAAAGAACCAAAGACTTAAACTACTTCAGTCTGTGTGCATTGAATTTATTTAATACACGAGTTTCACAATTTGAGTTGAATTACTGAAATAAATGAACTTTTCCACGACATTCTAATTTATTGAGATGCACCTGTATTATTTAATATAAGAGGTTCTGCTGACAAAAAGTTTGAGATCCCTTGCAGTAAGCAATAGACTAGTATTCCATTCTGAAGCGTAAGACAAGCTATATAAACAACCCTTATCTGACATTGAAGCAGGTGTCGAATTGCTAAAATCAGCACAGAAACAGTGAATACAAACATGAGGCTTCTGCCCACTTAACACAGAATGCGATAAATTAAGGCAGATTTTATGCTGTGCTTAGCAAGGTCATTGAGAATAAGATGCTCTGTTTGTGTTAATGATTAATTTCGATTACAGTTATTTATCTCAGCTGTTTGAGTGACCTTTTTGTGTGTGCGTCTTTGTGCAGTTATCTGAATGATCTGGACAGGATAGCGCGGGCGGACTACATTCCCACCCAGCAGGACGTTTTGAGGACCAGAGTGAAAACCACTGGGATCGTGGAGACGCATTTCACTTTTAAAGATCTGCACTTCAAGTGAGAAACATTTCTTGCTGTGCGTCTAGAAGCATCCCTTTCAGATGTGTTTTATAGTGTGTACACAAATCAATCAGCTATAAAATAAAATATTAAATTTAAGAAGAAAAAAAAGGAGATTTTGCCAGTTTTTCAGAAAATTAGTTATGATCTATCAGAGTTGTGGATGTGTAGAAGTGGTTATTTATTATAGCTGAAGGAGCATTATATGGAAATTTAAAGGGATGTGTTTGTTCTTGCCAGAAGCTCAAGAAATCTTAATGGTCATCTGAAGGACAAAGTGTTCATCTCAATATCTCCGACATAAAATATTCTCTGGCTTTTCATGGCACTCTCTGTCTCTCAAGGATGTTTGATGTTGGAGGTCAGCGATCAGAGAGGAAGAAATGGATCCACTGCTTTGAAGGAGTCACAGCCATCATCTTCTGTGTGGCCTTGAGCGCTTATGACCTGGTGCTGGCAGAAGATGAGGAGATGGTGAGCATTAGATACTTCTAAATCATCCCAAACTTTTGACTGGTAGTGTGCTGCTTTATACACAAATGTGTTCAAAAGCAAAGACTTGTCAAGGCATTAATGGGCAAAAGAAAGGTTCCATTGATATAGTTAATGTCATCTTGTGCTATAAGTCTTTCAAGTCTTATGAAACCCTTTTTTTTGGTGAGGAACAGGCCTAAATTGAAGTCTATATACAGTATGGGTGCTTCATGTCCCAGGGGTTGATTTTTATTAAAACTGATAGAGTTCACCCTTTTTTCTTTTTTTATACCTCTATGAAGGTCTCATTAAAACTGACATAGAGATTTTTTCTTACAAGCTCTTCCTTGGTACTTTATGTATACCTATAGATGTTATTGTTTAGCCTTGTCCTAGACCCAGACTTTCAATACTACACTGAAAATCCATTATTAATTAAAATACAAATTATTATATGTTTAACCCTTATGTTGTGTTCCGGTATGTTGTTTTTTTCATTCAGTTGGAATAAAATTCCTTGACTTTGTTCACATATGGTATCTAAAAAACAAAACAAAACAAAAATTGGACAATTTTCTTTACATTTTATTGGTTTTATTTCACTTTGTAACAGCTGTTTGTGTTCCCGGTCAAAAATGACCGGCCATTGGAAATGAATGGGTAGTAGGGTTTTGTGGTATACCGGTACTAATGAAATATCGCAATACCAAAACATTTAAAACGGTACGACATCATCTTGTTGTTAGTTTCGATGCCATATTAAAGAATGCTGCCATTAGCAAAATGTAATGTAATGTGAGAGTTTTGAGATGAAATCAAAGACCATTTGAAAATAATAATAAAAAATATTATTAGTATTATTATCTGTAAGCAATATGTGTATATATATATATGTATATATATGTGTTGAAAAGTATTATATTTTCATTTGATTAAAGCTGAACAGTATGTATTTGATTAAACACAATTTGATCATAACATTTAATTAAAACATTTAACATGGAATCCAGAAAAATTCAAACAGAAAATGCATAATTTGTATTAATTTTCTGTGTAATTTCATAAAAAATCCGAGTTTTTTTTTAAAAAAAGTATTGAGTTAGTATCGATACCGAGGTATCAGGGCTGGTATCGTACCAAAGCCAAAATTTTGGTATCAGAGCAACCCTAATGGGCAGGTCTACAAAAAAAGAAAAAATGAGTGTTCAGGAGCCTGTCCAACCATCTGATGAGCACATATGTGCATGTATACTTGCACACATGCAGTCTTCGAAAACGCACACACACACACACACACACACCCTTTGATTCTTTGGCCGATGTTCTTTCTTGTATGCTATCAATTTTGACCAGTAACACAACAGGTATGTGCCATTTTTGAGAAAATAAAAGTGTGTCAAAGCAAACTTCTTTGTTAAATATATTAAAACAACATTAAAATAATAATTGTGTGATAAATATCACAGAACATTTTTATAAGTTTATAAGTCAGGTCAACAAAACGTACCATCAATAAGTTCAAAAAAGAAGTACAAAACCTCTTCTGATTACTAGAAATCAAGTTCTAATGCAATATCTAATGAAAATATATTCATAATGAGAGATTTACAGTATATACATTTTAATGGGCTGATCATTTTTAACCAGGAACATCACAAATGTGACTTTCTGCCACTTATTAAAATAAGAGTTAAAAAAAAAAAAAAAAAAAAAAAATGTTTAAACATTAAAATAGTGTGATAAACAGGACAGAACATTTTATGTATGGTATTTAAAATAATAAATTGCATTAGCTCAGGTAGTTTAGGCCTATTGTCAATAAATTCCAAAAAGAGGTACAAAACCTGTTCTAGTTACTAGCAGTATTAAGTGATAATATATAGATTACGTGAGATTCATAAAATATGGTCATTAATGGTCATTTTGCCCAGGAACACATGGAGTGATAGCCAACACAGCACAAGGGTTACAATTATAATTATCCAAATCAAGTGAAATGACCAATAAACCGTTTTAATATTAATTTTTTCTTATCATTTATTTATGCCCTGCTGCCTTTAAAACTGTGGAGTTTTTCAACTAATGTATGCAATTTATATTGAAACATTTATATTTTAAACCTTGTTTTGATCATTTAAATTATTAAAACTTTATTATATATGAAGGTCTCATTAAAACTGACTTATGTAGGGGCCTGGGTAGCTCAGTGGTAAAATATGCTGGCTACCACCCCTGGAGTTCGCTAGTTCGAATCCCAGGGCATGCTGAGTGACTCCAGCCAGGTCTCGTAAGCAACCAAATTGGCCCGGTTGCTAGGGAGGGTAGAGTCACATGGGGTAACCTCCTCGTGGTCGCTATAATGTGGTTTGTTCTCGGTGGGGCGCGTGGTGAATTGAGTGTGGTTGCCGCAGTGGATGGCGTGAAGCCTCCACACGCACCATGTCTCCGTGGCAACGCGCTCAACAAGCCACGTGATAAGATGCGCGGGTTGACTGTCTCAGACGCGGAGGCAACTGGGATTCATCCTCCGCCACCCGGACTGAGGTGAATCACTATGCGACCACGAGGACTTAGAGCACATTGGGAATTGGGCATTCCAAATTGGGAGAAAAAGGGGAAAAATCCCCCCCCCCCCCAAAAAAAAAACTGACTTATGTTTTTTTTTACCAGGTCTTCATTTATTTTTGGTATTTTTCAAATGCCTTTTATGATCACCTGTATATTTTATTGTTTTAGCCTTGTACCAGACCCAGACTTTCAATAAACAATTATTAAAATACAAATGATTACATGTTTAAAATCATAATAATTTGAACAAAAAAAGTGAAATAAACAAACCATTTCAATATTTATTGGGTGAACATTATTTCTATAAATTTTACAAAACATAGAACTGTCCCACAGTTGTGCTAGCATTTCCACCACACCAAACTTTTAGTGTACTTGTTAACAAAGTCGAGAGAAGTTGCAGTGAAAAGCACGCTTGCAATTAATGTTTGAAGAAAACAAAGGTATTTCAAGGTAAAAATCAACTGTTAGCAGAATATTTTATTGTGTCATTTCCAATCAAGCTTGAATTTTGCGAAACAAAGTAAAAAGTGTGAAAATATAATTTAATTGTTTAAGATACATAAAATGTAAGCTATGAAATTAGCAGAATTTGAGATGTGGTCAGAATTAATATGTTTTGTGACGAGAGCAAAAATTAAGAGATACACTTTTTGAGCAACATGAGGCTGAATAAACTGACAGAATTTTCATTTTTGGGTAAACTATCCCTTTAAGACAAGTAAAACATATGAGCTAACAGCGCCCTCTTGTGTTGTATTGCTGTATAGTACCTTTGCCCATATAATATAATTCCCCTTGTCTGTTTCAGAACCGCATGCATGAAAGCATGAAGCTGTTTGACTCCATCTGTAACAACAAGTGGTTCACAGAGACCTCCATCATCCTCTTCCTCAATAAGAAGGATCTGTTTGAAGAGAAGATAACGCACAGCCCTCTCAACATCTGCTTCCCTGAATATTCAGGTCTGTGCGTCACCAACCATTAAAGCTGAACTCGTGGCATTTTGGTATAGTTTAAAGGAATGTTCCAGGTTCAATACAAGTTAAGCTGTATTGACAGTATTTGTGGCATAATGTTGATTACCTCATACCATTATTTTTCTCTTTAAAGCAAAGGCATTTACAGTGGGAATACCTGGGGCGATACTGTTTAAGGGATTAAAAACAGAAATGTAAAGCTTGTATTTTTGTTAAAAGTGCTTACATGAATAATTCAGTTAACAAATGTTTATTATCTGAGCTGTAAAGTTGTTTAAATCATCCCTTTTGAGGTAGGACTACTTCTCTGACTGGATGAACTTTGAGTTTGCATTCTGACATAATTCGAGCGAATCCATCTGCATCAACCAAACCAATCGCAACAGAAAAAGGGAGCGCAATCATTTTGATTTAACTGTGTAGTTTCATAAACATTTGTTGTTGGACATCAAATTTAGGTTAAAAGTGACCGTGACTGAAATGCTACATGTAAAGCAAGAAATATTTTATAAGAACAGTAACTGTACAGTGTCACTTATGTCTATAGAACAAATGTATATGCCATTTATATTGAAACATTTATATTTTCAACCTTATTTTGATCATTTATATCATTTACAGTTGAATTCAGAAGTTTACATACACTTAGGTTGAAGTCATTAAAACTAGTTTTTTAACCACTCCACAGATTTCATATTAGCAATCTATAGTTTGGAAAGTTGTTTAGGACATCTACTTTGTGCATGACATGAGTAATTTTTCTAAAAAATTTTACAGACAGATTGTTTCACTTCTAATTGAAAGTTTAGAAGTTTACATACACTAAGTTAACTGTGCCTTTAAGCAACTTGGAAAATTACAGAAAATGATATCAAGCCTTTAGGCAATTAGCCAATTAGCTTCTGATAGGAGGTATACTGAATTGGAGGTGTACCTGTGGATGTATCTACCTTCAAACTCAGTGCCTCTTTGCTTGACATCATGGGAAAATCAAAAGAAATCAGCCAAGACCTCAGAAAAACAATTGTGGACCTCCACAATCTGGTTCATCCTTGGGAGCAATTTCCAAACGCCTGAAGGTACCACGTTCATCTGTACAAACAATTGTACGCAAGTATAAACACCATGGGACCACGCAGCTATCATACTGCTCAGGAAGGAGACGCATTCTGTCTCCTAGAGATGAACGTAGTTTGGTGCGAAAAGTGCAAATCAATCCCAGAACAACAGCAAAGGATCTTGTGAAGATGCTGGAGGAAATAGGTAGACAAGTATCTATATCCACAGTAAAACGCGTCCTATATGGACACAACCTGAAAGGCTGCTCAGCAAGGAAGAAGCCACTGCTCCAAAACTGACATAAAAAAGCCAGACTACAGTGTATAAGTGCACATGGGGACAAAGATCTTACTTTTTGGAGAAATGTCCTCTGGTCTAATGAAACAAAAAATGAACTGTTTGGCCATAATGACCATCATTATGTTTGGAGGAAAAGGGTGAGGCTTGCAAGCTGAAGAACACCATCCCAAGCATGGGGGTGGCAGCATCATGTTGTGGGGCTGCTTTGCTTCAGGAGGGACTGGTGCTCTTCACAAAATAGATGGCATCATGGGGAAGGAAAATTATATGGACATATTGAAGCAAAATCTCAAGACATCAGACAGGAAGTTAAAGCTCAATCTCAAATGGGTCTTCCAAATGGACATTGACCCCAAGCATAACTCAAGTTCTGGCAAAATGTCTTAAGGACAACAAAGTCAAGGTATTGGAGTGGCCATCACAAAGTCCTGACCTCAATCTGATGGAAACTTTGTGGGTAGAACTGAAAAAGCGTGTGCGAGCAAGGAGGCCTACAAACCTGACTCAGTTACACCAGTTCTGTCTGGAGGAATGGGCCAAAATTCCAGCAACTTATTGTGAGAAGCTTGTGGAAGGCTACCCAAAACATTTGACCCAAGTTAAACAATTTAAAGGAAATGCTAACAAATACTAACAAAGTGTACGTAAACTTCTGACCCACTGGGAATGTGATGAAAGAAATAAAAGCTGAAATAAATCATTCTCTCTACTATTATTCTGATATTTCACATTCTTAAAATAAAGTATTGATCCTAACTGACCTAAGACAGGGAATGTTTTCTATGAATAAATGTCAGAAATTGTGAAAAAAGAAGTTTAAATGTATTTGGCTAAGGTGTATGTAAACTTCTGACTTCAACTGTATTTTTTTTTCAATAATTCACATTAATAAATTGTACTAAAATAAAAAATTATTTGGCTTTAAAAAAAAAAAACTACAGTAGATGCAGTTTATATTGAGTTTTAATCCTTATTTTGATTATTTTTATCATACATTTTTTCAATCATTTATATTTTTAATAAATTGTACTAAAATATAAATAGTACAGTTTTGCTTTGGGGAAAAAAACTACACTATATGCAATTTATATTGAAACATTTATATTTTCATTTTTTTATACTTTATATTTTTCATAAATACATTTTCTAAAATATAAGAAGTACAATTTGGCTTTAAGAAAAGCAACAGTATATGCAATTTACATTTAAACGTATATTTCCAGCCTTTTTTTTTTTTTGGTCATTTATATATTGTAATTTATATTTTTAATAAATAAATTTGACTAAAATAGAAAATACAATTTGGCTTTAAAAAAGCTATAGTATTGTTAATTTACATTTAAACACATATTTTCAGCCTTTTTTGGTCATTTATATATTTTGTAATTTATATTTTTAATAAATAAATTTTACTAAAATATAAGAAATAAAATTTGGCTTTAAAAAAGCTTCAGAATATGCTATTTATATTGAAACATTTATATCTTCAACCTAATTTATATATATATATACATACATACACTACCGGTCAAAAGTTTAGGGTCACTTACTCATTCATTTTTCACATTTTAGAATAATAGTAAAGTCATCACAGCTATGGAATAATAGAAATGGAACTATGGGAATTATGTTGTGACTAAACAAAATCAAAAATAAATCAGAACTGTGTTATATTTTAGCATCTTCAAAGTAGTCACCCTTTGCCTAGAATTTGCAGACATGTACTCTTGACATTTTCTCAACCAACTTCTTGAGGTATCACCCTGGGATGCTTTTTAAACAGTATTGAAGGAGTTCTCATCTATATGTTGGGCACTTATTGGCTGCTTTTCCTTATTATTTGGTCCAAGTCAACAATTTCAAAAACTTTTTTTTATTTATTTTTTTATTACATTTTAGATCTATAATAAATTAATATGTTGGCACAATTATATTTTTGTCTACAAAACTAATTTCAAACATTTAAGCATACGCCTTCAGATCAAAAGATTTTTAAGATCATGAGAAACATTTCAGTCAAGTGTTTCAAAACTTTTTTTTAACTACAATATAAGAAATAAAATTTGGCTTTAAAAAAAGCTACAGTATATACAATTTATATTGAAATGTATAATTTCAGCCTTTTTTGGTAATTTATCTTTTAATAAATGAACTTTAATAAAATATAGGGGAAAGAATTGCTTTTTTTATCATATTAATTGAAGAAATAATCAATTATAAAAATAATGATTAGTTGCAGCCCTAGACTTTAGTTTGGTTTCATTTGCCATGTGAAACATTTTGGGGTCACAACTAGTAAATAGTAACATGACATATGTGGCAATAACGAGAAATTATGCATTTTTAAAGTATTTTTAAAGATTTAAATAACAAAACTCAATGTTGCAGTAATAAGAAAAATCAGTCCAAGTCTGGTAAACCCCTGACAATATTTTTCTGTACATTTTTTCTATATAGGAGCCAACAAATATGACGAGGCTGCTAGTTACATCCAGACCAAATTTGAGGATCTCAACAAGAAAAAGGACACAAAGGAAATCTACACCCACTTCACCTGCGCTACTGACACTAAGAATGTGCAGTTTGTGTTTGATGCGGTCACTGACGTCATCATTAAAAACAACCTGAAGGATTGCGGCCTTTTTTAATGATGAGAATAATGAGGTTAACACACAACATCCATGCACAGAATTGTCCAAAGCATCAAACTTTTGAAGTCAACATGAAATCAAAATATACCCTATTTACTTTTAGCAGTTCACTTTATTCCTAGGAAGCAAAAAAATTGTCTTTTATAATCTTTTATCAAATCATTTCATCTAATCAGTTCTTAAAGGATAACATCAAGTCTTGCCCTACATACTCAATTTTACTAAAAAATGTCACATTATGGAAGTCAAGCCGGTTTAAATGTTGACGCCGTTTAATGTTGACATCAAATTTGATTACATTTTTGTTATTAATCTTGTTTATTTTGTTATGATTATTCCTCAGGAAGGTGTAAACTACTTGGTGGACCTGGACAATGGGTTATACACAAAATGCTTGATTGCCTAGTAAATGAATTGTAATGTTTTTTTTTTTGTTTTTTTTGTGATAATCTGAAAAAGACTTGTGAACAAGGAAAAGAGAAACTTCACCGGATTCCAACACACCATCCTTCTTCCCTGAACCTCATTTGTAAATATTTAATTTTGAGTTATTTTCTGTCTAAAAAGAAAATGGGAGGAGAGTCAGGATTATATTCTGATATTTGTTTTTGTTTTCGACAGGTTAAAAACAGGGTGGGTGAGGATTTTGCTATAAATGCATTCACTTCGTTTATGGATGTGCTAATTTTATTAAACTTGATGGCAAAATGCTTATTTTGTAAAGTTAATGTGAGCACAGAGACCACGAAATTTCACTTTTGTAAAACTTTAGCACCGAATACTTATCCCCGGCTCTAACTGTATGTTGTTGCATGACAGATCATATAAAATTGCTCGCTCGCTCCAGACCACAGCATAACATTCCTACAGCCGCTGAAATGTCTTGACACATTCTGCTAGCTTGACTTTGACTAACATGTGAAATATTTATATCTGTCCACACATTTCTTGTTTGTTGCTGTATCATTCCTTCTTTTGCTTGATGTCTGTGCCTTCACTGTCTGTAGAACATATAGGGTTGGTTTTATTCACGCTATCAAAGTGTAAAAGTGTCGAACATTTTAAGAGCTAAATAAAACTTAACAGTCTTGGGTTAATATCTCAATACCATAAAAGATTTCCTTGAAAATAAAAGTTAATATGTAAGATAAACCCTTTGTGTCTGTGTAACACTTTTGTCTTGCACACATTAAAAATGTCAGTTTTCTTTGCACTTTACACAGAAACCTGTTTAGCAAAAAACAGATTTTCAGATTTCTTTATGCTCAACATCAAGGGGGTTTATGTTTCAAAAGTATATTAAACATGCAACTCACACAAAACAATTACTCGAATACACATCTGCTATGATGAACATCTTTTCTGAGGCTTAATGTCAATTATATCTAAGTGGTGTAACTGTCCAGAGTCAAAAAATAAATATATAAATGTAGCTGCAAGCAGTGATTAATGGGGTTCAAGCCTTTAAGGTCCTTTAAGTACATATAACATTAATTAGACAGTCTGTCTGCAACTAAAACAATGTTAGTGCCTTCATTTTCAGAAACATCAGGCGAGGTAGAACAGAGATATTGTATTTTTTACATTTCTGACTGTTATAGCGCCAGCAAGAGACAGAGGTACCCAATTTTTATGTGTCCTTAGAATGACCTCCTACATAAGTGTTTTAAATTTGGTGATATCTTATTCCGTTCAAGAGTTTTAACCATTTAAGAAAAAGTGGCCACCTCCACTTTGTACATTTTGGTGGTCCGTTGCAGCGGTACATTGAAAGTTTAAACTTTTATTTTGATAACTATTGAGAATGGGACTCCAGAGAACCTTTCTGCTCTGATTTGGTTCCGATCGGGTGAATGGCCTAGGACTAGTTCAGATAGCTGCTAAAAGTTGATTGGTCGATGGCGGCCATGTTTTACAAGATATGCGACTGTCCTCGTTGAACTTGATGGCACCTTGGACAAAGACCCTGCATGCAAATTTTCAAGTCGATCGGACCAACGGTTCCATTGTTAGAGCCATTTTTAGATGTTTAATTATTATAGCGCCACCAAGAAGCAGAGATACACAATTGTTTTTGTGTGCCCTCAGAATGACCCCATGCATATGTGTACCACATTTGGTAATAAAATCCCATTCCTTTCAAGAGTTTTAAACGTTTTAGTAAAAGTGACCACGGCCCCTATGTATGTTTGCCGGCCATTTTTTTTCCCCCCAATTTTGCAGAAACCTCTGCAATAGGCCTACCACCTTTCGTTCTGATACGTCTTTTTTAACCTTGTCAAATAGCTGCTAAAAACTGATTGGCCGATGGCGGCCATGTTTTTCAAGATATAGGACTGTCTACATAGACCTTGAAGGCACCTTGGACAAAGACGTGGCATGCAAAATGTCAAGCTGATCGGACCAACAGTTCCATAGTTAGAGCCATTTTTAGTTTAATTATTATAGCGCCACCAAGAGGCAAAGGCTTGCAATTTTCTATGTGTGTCCTCAGATCCCATGCATATGTGTACCAAATTTGGTGGTAATATCTCAATCCGTTCAAAAGTTACAACTGTTTTAGTAAAGATGGCCACGCCCATTTGACAATAAATCACAATTTCAAAATTCCTTTAACTTTTTATATTGGGAGTCTGCTGAATCTTTCTGCACTGGTTTGGTTCCGATCGGGCAAGCGGGACGAGTTCGTTTTGACTTTTTATTTAACAAACCAAAATAGCAAAAAAATGTGATTTTTTTTTCTTTTCTCCACAATAGCGCCACCTATGGGCCGATTCCATACGTATGGCGAGCCAGCCGGAGTACTACCATAGTTACAAATGTCTGCACGATCAGTTTTAGGGCAGAACAATAATAATAATAAAAATCCTGACAAAAACAATAGGGTTTCTAGCAGTTCAGGCTTGAACCCCTAATTAAAGTGTCATTCTTAAAAATAAATAAATAAAAAAAAATTAAACATTGTTTTAAATATTTTAAAACGTGTCCATCAAATCATACTCAAAGTAGAGTAACCCTGATTATTATTTTCTTGATAATCATGACTCAAATATTCATGATATTTGATAAAAAAATATATAATTTGATTATTTCTTTAATTATTATATACATTCATGTGTATTCAAGGTGCAAGGAAAGTATTTCAATACATTTTACTCTATGGTAACAACACAACATTTTAAAATTAAATTAATTTTATAAAATCCTATAAATATATTTTCAAATATTTATAAAACCAGTATGGACACAAAGATTACATTTCTACGAACCTGGCACGTGTTTTAAGTTATTATTATTAGTATTATTATTACAGCATATGTAAGGTAGGAACCTCGGTTGATTCTTTTATGTTGTTGTGTTTGTAAGACGAGCAGAAAAGTTTGTAGATTTTTTTTAAATTGCATATGTATATTAGGAACTTTTTTATATTCAACACGACAACAATAAACGCAGTACAGTAACATACGTGATCTGATTATCACAAGACAATATGCATTGCATGAACAGTAAAATATACATGCGCATGCACGTACAGTAACTAAAAGATGGGCAGAGCGTTATCAATTAATGGAAATGTCACTTTAAAAAATTATATTAAATTGACACTGCGACAGAAAAACAGACTCATCAAGCGTATCTGCTATCGTAATGAGACACCAGAGTTTGTCTATTAAGCTACACATTTTGGAGTTAATGGGGCAGAAAGACTTAATGGCAAATGTATTTGTAATTGAAAATCCAGATGGCACGTACTGATGGTACAAAAATAAAATCGTTACAACTCTGTATGGTGGAATTACATTTTATGCACCTCTGTAATTGTATTACATGAGCACGTGATGGCAGCAGAGACACTCTTTGCGGTGTAAATGAACTAAAAATGATTGACAATCCTGCTGTTTAAAATAACTGATATGAGCCTTTTAAGTTATTCAACTTAATCAGGAAAAGCAATTAATGACAGAAATGCTGGGTGATGGTTATGGCAACAAAATGGTAAAATAGTTATAAATAAATATCATATTCAAATACTATAGTATCATGGTATTTATCGTCCAAAAACATGGTATTACCATGGTAATTATTTATATTGTTTCTGTTAATAATGAAACGGATGGTTTTCGCTGTCAGTCTATCCATTACACTATTTAATTTACTCCAAAACCACAATTACAAAAATAAACATATGTCCGAAATATATATATATATATATATATAAAATGGTTTTTGGTAAATGCACGTATATTTATTAATATAAAAGTTTCTACAAAATAAAAACAATAAATAAAAATTAAATAAATAAAAGTGACCAACTGAGCATGTTCTGCGCTCAGATTTCACTTCTCACTATTGGTTTGCGGGATGACGCGCGTCGCTGATTGGTTGAGAGACTGACAGGAAACTGACGGCGCGCTCAAAAGCGTTCAGCGCTCACAGCAACACGCGCATTGACAGAGAGACGAGAGACGCGTGCAGCAACGTTTATTATCGTTTTGGAGCACTTTATAAATCTTGGATCTTGGTGTAAGTATCTCAAACGCCCTAAGATCTCATACATAGTTGTTCATTATTTAAATCCATACACACAGAGAAAAAAAGATTTAATGCTACGTCCATCTGTTTTTGTAGGGGAAATGACATATACCAAAGCGGACTAACTCCACACGAATAATAAACATGGTAAGTGTTTTGTGACAGTTCTTTCAGTCCAGAAAGTTGTTGAATCTGAAGATGATATTATCGAGATGTTTATTTATTTTTTACAAGGATTCTGTTTTTGGTTTGTACTTATACAAAGTTAAAAAAAAAAAAAAAAAAAAAAAATAGTAGACTGTGTACTAAAACTGTATATATGGAATTTAATATAGTAGACACATATTCTATTTTCCCTTGGATTTGTGGTTACTTGATGGGTTGATGTTGGCAGCATGTGATCTATTGTTTGTATATGTACTAGCACCAAATGGTCACTTCTGTCTCTGATGACAATTTGCAGCAAATTTATCATAACCATAACTACAGTAAAACTGTTTTAACTTGTTACAACAGTCATTAATATATCAAACAAAATGACAGGATTTTGAAAGCTACACTTTTTGAATGATATATTAATGTATTCTGATACACAACAGTAACAAAAATGTAGTAATTGGTATTTTGGCAAAAACTATGGTAAATATGGCACATTTATTAAGGGACATGCGTGAACACTTCCACTAGAATGTCGGTACAGAGTTTTGAAAGTTTGTTTTGTAAAAATATTTGTTCTAAAATAGGCTTATACTGCAGTAATTTTCCTATTTAAATAAAAAAATTAAGGTAAAAATGGTTTAGGAGGACTCTCCATAGACTCTCCCTGTACAAATTTACTATTCTATCCCCCAGCCATAACATTACCTCTAAACCTAAGCATCACTGAAACCTTGTGACATTTTTACATTTTCAAAAAAAACATTTAGTATGTTTTTTAAGCTATTTGAATCACGGGGACACTAGGTATGTCCTCGTAAACCACCTTTATAGCATAATACCCTCGTAATGACTAGTGTATAACCTAAAAAATTTCCTCGTAAACCACCAAAACCAACACACACACACTTGCAGATAAGAGCCAAATGGTTAAGTTGTCACAGCTGTGATAACATCATAGAGTAGTCATTGGTCCTATAGCTTTGTTTAAAACCTGTCTGCAAGCTACATTCGAGTTGAATTTAAGAGCCAGTTCACACAGAGATGTTTTTATGCTTTTCAAAAGCATTCTCCAAATATTCCAAATGCTCAAGGGCCACAGTTGGAAGTGTTGGAAGTGAAAGTAAACTACATCAATTGTGCGCAGGGGGACGTTATCTCTGGAAAACAGGGACTTTTTGGCTGTTGAAGGGGAGTGTACTCTGGATAACTTTTTAAACGTAATATTTTATTGTACATTGAAAGGAGGAATGTGATTACTATCTATTGCTGAGCCTGGTCATAACTGGGGAATTTTAATGGACGATCCCATTTGGTCATTTAAAATAGGACGGTTATTTTGTGGTACATTTACAATGGATGTCTTTGGGGCAAAACACTCTCGATGGTTTAAAAGAAAAAGAAATGTTTCTAAAAGTGCTTATTCTTATAAGTGCGTGTTATTCAAGTTTTAGGCAGATGAATTTCTGGTTATGCATTTCAAGCGTAATTCCTGGGTTTGGATTGCCTCATAGACTTCCATTGTAAGCACATTAGAGTAACACAACTTTAGATTTTTTGTTTTTGCAAACTGAGGGAATAACATGATTTATTTAATTATTGTGGTAATTGACAGTATGTCAGATGCATCCAGCTTAACTTATACTGAACATACCTAAAGTTCTAAACCAGATGGTGGTGGCTTGTAAACAAAACAGGTTCTGAAAGACCCTTATTAAAGTGGCTTTCTAAAAATAAGGCATTTAACCCCAGGTAATGCAATAAGTATTCAAACTGCACTGGAGAAATACGGTCTGCTTGCCTAAATGACAAGCAGTACGGTTACAGTATCCTGCTGTTCTTTTATAATCAGTGCATTTATAGGCTATCTTTAAATGTGATTTTTTAATTTTTTGTTTCATGGCATAAAGAGTCAATTTTAGGCCACTTCCACATAAAAAAAATAAAATAAAAAAAAATGTTCCTTTGAAAAAAAACCAAAAACATTTTTAATTTCACTACGTTTACACACCTTTAATCCACACTAGAATGCCGGTTTTCTCCACTGAAAACCTCCACCGTTTCGAAAACGCTGTTAGAAAACTGAAAATTGAGTTTCAGACTCCAATAAATTAGTGAAGACTTGGCCTTAGCCTGCTTAGACTTCACACTGAAGTAGAAAATTAGTTGGATTTCCAATTCATTTACAGTAAACAATGGCCTACATTATGCAGCATTGTCCAAAAATGACAATTTCCCTTTTTGACCACAACAATCTGTAATCATGAAGTTGAGGTGGGAGAAGTGCACCCTCTCTTTCTCTCCAGAAGTGAGGCCAGGAAGGGACACTTCTTGTTTCCTGTTCCCACAATCAGTGCAGATGTATCTGCACACATCATACTCTGACTGTTCTCCCTCGAGACACATACATTGTATATTTGAGTGTGTATTTGTTTCTCACAATCATGCTGATCTCATTGGTTTGTCGGTTGATTAAATGCTGCTGGATTAAATTATGTACAATTTCTTATTCTTTTTATCTAAACTAAAAGCAATGACTGGCTAATTTAGGGCTTTTGATTGATCTGCCTAGTCCGAACATACTATTCCAAGGCGATTATATTTCTTGGAAGCTTGAGTTTTTTTACAACTTTTTTACAAATTTCTGTGGCGGTATATCGTACAGTGATGGAATCAAATGGTAATACCATGGTACTGAATGATTACCATATGGTATTTACATGATATTTTCAAGAATACCATAGTAGTACCATGGTACATGATCCAAAAAACATGGTTACACCTAAGATGTGCCAATTCAAACATAGATTGATATATCAAATTTTTTTCACATTATATTATTCACGATGATTTACTAGATCCTTATATTGAAATTTGTGTGTTTGTGCTGCCTGTAAATAATATTATTAGATATAGATGTTTAGAGACAAAACAAATTCAAAATTCAGTTTCATTTACTGGTAGAACCAATATTAAGGACTAATTAAGTAGAAAATTTTGAATATGGGTGAAAAAAAAAAAAAGGTCATTATTACAGACATAAATCTTTAGAGACAAAGCAAATAGTGTAATTTATTGACAGAACCGATATTAAGGACAGATTAAATGGAAAAGTGTGAATATTGGTAAAAATAATCTCATCATTACATATATAAATCTTTAGATACAAAGCAAATAGTGTAATTTATCAGTAAAACCGATATTAAGGACCAATTAAATGGAAAAGTAAATATCTGTAAAACAATTATCTCATCGTTACAGATATAAATCTTTAGATACATAGCAAATACTGTCATTTATCAGTAGAACCGATATTAAGGACAGATTAAGTGGAAAAGTAAATATCTGTAAAAACAATAATCTCATCATTAAAGATGTAGATCTTCAGAAACAAAGAAAATAGTGTCATTTATCGATAGAACCGATATTAAGGACCGATTAAATGGAAAAGTGTGAATATCGGTAAAAAAGTATCTCATCATTACATATATAAATCTTTAGATACAAAGCAAATAGTGTAATTTATCAGTAGGACCGATATTAAGGACATATTAAATGGAAAAGTGTGAATATCGGTAAAAAATTATCTGATCATTACAGATATAAATCTTTAGAGACAAAGTAAATAGGGTCAATTATTGGTAGAACCAATATTAAGGACTGATTAAGTAGAAAAGTGTGAATGTCAGCAAAAAAAAATCTCATCATTATAGATAGATTTTAAGAGACAAAGCTAAACGTGTAATTTAAGAGTAAGTAAAAAAGTGTGAATATTTGTAAAAAATATCAGTCAAACTGACTGGGTTTAAGTTTAGCCAAGGCACTAACCTCTTCTTTTTCTGTCTTCTCCAGTTGTGCATTCGGAATTCAGGTGACTGTTTCCGGGACCAGATGCAATACATGATGAGATCTCTGCAGGATTTGAAACAGATCCGTGAACCAATCGACCCTCCTAATAGATCTTATGCAGTAACGCGTGCCTGCCAAAAGAGGGCACAACAGCGCGAGCAACTTAACCGCCTGCGAATCTCTGATGTAAGCGACACCGGCACCTATGATTCCGCCTGCTGCCTGGCCAGCCCGTTAGAGGAGGAGGAGGAGGAAGCTGACGTTGAGTGTCTACCTCAGGGTTCCCCGTGTAGCATGAAAAGTCTGGACTTTGATTCTGGATATTCCGAAGCATCGTGGCAGGATGAAGGCATGGTGTTGCGACGGACAAGGAATTTACGTGTTTCATCATCTGCGTGTGTCCGCACCAACCAAATACGACCCAAATCTACATCGGACGCTTGCCTGGAACGTTGGACATCATTTGAGGCCAGTGAGCCCGAGGACTGGACCACGTCTTTGCTAACCAGAGGACGTAACCGGCAACCCTTGGTTCTTGGGGACAACAGCTTTGCAGATCTCATTAAAAACTGGATGGATCTTCCAGAGTGCCCAGATTCTGCTGACTTAAAACCACACGTGAGCCGCAAAATAGCCAAGGACTTTCTGGTGAACATGCGGCGGAAACTAACAGGCATAACAAGGGGAGTTGAGGGGAAATCGGTGGAGACCTGCACTAAACGGATGTCTTGTCCTGTGGGTTTTCAAGTCCCAAAGCCATTTTTTCACCAGTCCCACACAAGTTTGCACCAAGTGGGATCAGACTTTTACCAGTTTAGTGCTCTTATGAAGACAGGAAGTCGACAGCCTATCATATGCAATGACATCATTGGATACATCTGATGTATTTATGACAAAAACGGACTCATCCTTTGAGATTGCCTATAAACTGCTGCAGTTATAATTTCCTATAACACGCTTATATGCGTTAATAAATATTGTAATAAATGGTTTAATATAAAAAATAAATATTTATGCTTTTTTATCAAGCTAACAGACACCATACTAAATCTTTTGGTCTTCATTACAGACATAACATTTACATTTATTCGTTTGGCAGATGCTTTTATCCAAAGCGACTTACAAAAGAGGAATAATACATCATAAGTGATTTATCTTAAGGAGACAATAGTACGAAAAATGCTGTATTACAAAGTTTCAATTGCATTAGAATAATAGTATTCAAGACAGGCTAGAGTGCATCAAAAATAACATATATATGTGTGTGTATGTGTATATATATATATATATATATATATATATATATATATATACACAGTACTGTGCAAAAGTCTTAGGCACATAAGATGTTTCACAAAAGCATTTATTTTTTTTCTCCCAATTTGGAATGCCCAATTCCCAATGCACTCTAAGTCCTCATGGTGACATAGTGACTCGCCTCAATCCGGGTGGCAGAGAACGAATCTCAGTTGCCTCCGCATCTGAGACCGTCAACCTGCGCATCTTATCACGTGGCTTGTTGAGCGCATTACCGCGGAGATATAGCGCGTGTGGAGGCTTCACACCATCCACTGCGGCATCCACGCACAACTCACCATGCGCCCCACCGAGAGCGAACCACATTATAGCGATCACGAGGAGTTTACCCTGTGTGACTCTACCCTCCCTAGCAACCGGGCCAATTTGGTTGCTTAGGAGACCTGGGTGGAGTCACTCAGCACACCCTGGATTCGAACTAGCGAACTCTAGAGGAGTGTCTTTACCACTGAGCTACCCAGGCCCACAAAAGCATTTGTATTAAGATGTGTCAATAGAAAATATAAATGTTAGACTCCAAAACATTACTTTTGCAAATAGAAAAGATTAGAACAGAAGAACAGGGAGCCCTGCAACAGATGTCATGGCCCCCACAAATCCCCCACTGAACATCGAGTCAGTCTGAGATTACATAAAGAGACAGAAGTAATTGAGACAGCCTAAATAGAAGAACTGTGGTGAATTCTCCAAGAAGCTTGGAACATCCAATCTGCCAACAACCAAGAAAAAATGTGTCCAGGTGTATCTAGGAGAACTGGTGCTGTTTTAAAGCAAAGGTGGTCACACCGAATATTAATTTCGCTTTTTTTATGTTTACTGGACTTTGTATGACATTTAAGCGATAAATGAAAACTATTTATGGCATTATTTTTGAAGAAATCCTCACAATGCAACATTTTTCACAACTGCCTAAAACTTTTGCACAGTACTGTATATATATATATATATTTATTATGAGTGCATGGTCAAGTGCTCATGGAAAAGATGTGCAGCAACATAAGCAACTTTAAATTTGCTTTTTCATTTGTTTACCTTTAAAACCAGTTATTTTGCAGAGAATCAAATTTAGTCTTTCAATATAACATAATTAATTACCAATCCTCAACAGAAATATCTCAAGTGCTATGCAAAAATTCCACTTCATTTTTAGGAAAAGCAAATTTTTGAGAAATAAACAGCAATGATGTGAACAAGATGTGCTTTTTGAAATTAGGCTTTACTAATGGACTGACAGAATAACATGATATGTTGACACATACATATTGAAACTCTTTTCTTGGATTTTAGTACCAAGAATTCAAGTCTAGAACTGGAGCCTTGTAACCAGAATGCTTTCTAGTCGCTTTGTGAGTAACACTCTCACTGATTTAATGTATTTAGATAAGAAAGCACACAAAGGTATCTAGGTGATTAAATGAATTAACTGGAGCAGACAGAGCTTGTTTAGATCCATTTTGGGGACTGATTAGCTGTCTCTTTTACTCTGTATTTCATTGTTTTGTAATTGTTTTTATACATAACAATGGTCGAGGGGTGAGTAGTCATGGGGTGCATACAAAGGGATGAGGGCTGGAACTAACAAAGCACAGGAGTGATATCACAGAAGATTGTGGATAGACAGATGTTTTTTTTAAAAATCATTAGCTAAAGAACAGAATTAATTCAATGCTATTTCATTTACAGACTGTTAAAAAAATCATAATTAAGACATGATTACTCAAAGTCAACATGAAATTAAAAAATCAAAACCCTATTTGCTTTGTTAATACTCTTTCCTGGCCATATAGTCCACAATTTATCAGTGCAGATTATTCCAAAGGAAAAAAATGTCTGTCTTTAAAATCAAGTCCCTCCCTGCATTTGATCTGGTTGTATATCATGTTTCATTCAGAGTAAAATACATAAGTAAACTAGTTTGCAAGAAGCATTTCATGTTGACTTTAAAAACAATTTTCCAGTTAAAACATTTAAAAACATTCATATTCAAGTGATTTTTATGACTATTTAGCAGATAAAGTTAGATTTGGAGTAAATAAAGATACATTATTAGTTGACAACCATTACTTTGGTCATATTTCTGGTGATATTTCCACTTGCTGACATCACCTGAGGTATCTAATGGGCAGGGTCTTCTCACATTCCTCATCCTCAGCAAATGAGGGAATGATCTCAAACATCTGCTGGAGAGCTGGAATCTTACTCTTGGTCACAGAACGAATCAAATCAGATATGCTGCAAAAATTCAATGAAAAACAGTTCAATGAATTCAAACAATAAACATGATCTCTTTACTGAATAATTCGTCTCATTGCCATGGCTATTAATCAAGATTCTATGTTTGTATCTGTCAGTAAATTATAAAAATAAAAGCTTTTACAGCCATTGACAGTCACACTGAAAAAGTGTCAGAATTTTCATCGCTTTTACATCCTGACACACAGTTTATTCCATGTGGTATGTGGGCCAATCTCGCTCCCGAAATGCTGCCAGATCCGGCTCAAGCCTATTTTGCTATCTGGGTTGATTTGAGACATTAAAATAGTTACAATGAATTCGTAATGTATGTTATTGTTTACTGACATATGAAAGGGTGTGGCATGGACTGTAACTCATAATTGGAAACAAGCAGAAAGTCCTGTTATGCCTAAATAACGTGCTATGTAATGGGATACAGAAATATCCTACAGTATCCAAAACAGTGTTCTCTGGTTGTACAGTGCAAGTTTTGACAAACAGGCCATTTCTGCATGCTTTCCATGCTTGTTCATTTGCGGAAATAGTGTTTGTTGTATTCTGCTTATTCTTATTTGTAAGAATAAACTATTCTTCTGCTAAGTTATATAGTTCTCTATTCTAACTATGGGCTGTTTGCGGTTTCCTAGCAATGCAGCAAACGGACTCATTTATAGTAATAATGTACGGACATAGGTGTGCGTTTATAGTCATTTTAAAGCAGCTTTGAATGCGGCTCATCAAATCAAAATCGGTTTTGTAAATGCTTTTATATCTCGTTTAAAGGAATAGCTCACCCATGTCATTTCAAACCCGTATAAACAAAAAGGAGATGTTTTAGTGAATATCGTGGTTCATCTTTGCAATACAATGGTAGTTGATAGTGACTCACTTTAAAAGTGACCCAAACATATCATAAAAAGTAAAAAGTAGTCCATATGGCTTGTGCAATATATTCTGAGTCTTACTGCACAAGTCTTCTGAGAAACAAATCTTCGTGAGAAATTGAAGTCTGTTACGCATTCATTAGCGCATGATAAAACCAGTGGAGAGCATGTTTTTGCAGTAACTTGTTTAGCTCTAAAACACAAGCTTTTCACTGAAAAATGACTTAAAGGTGTGTTTTCTAACCTAAAAAAAACCGCATGCCTTCAGAAGACTTGGAATATGTCACACAAAGCCCATGGACTACTTTTATGATACTTTTTTGTCCCTTTTAAGCGTTAAAGTCTGTATCAACTGTATGAGTCACTTAACTGCCACTGTATGGAAAAGAGGGTCCACAATATTCATTAAAACATCTCCTTTAGTGTTCCACACAAGAAAGATGTTTTTTATTTTATTTATTTATTTTTTTTTTTGGATGAACTATTCCTTTAGCTCTTCAGAGCTAAGTATATATATAATCAAAGTGGCAGCTGTTTTAGTAACACAGGAGGATGCAGCACTTGACACTGGGTAATAAATTACTTCAGTTTCTTTTTTGCCTTAATTTGTCCTCTGAGACAAATTTAGGTTGCAACAAGAAGAGCCCAGGGAGGAGCTTGAGATCTATAAACAGACTGGTGTTGAGGGGGAGCATGAAGGTGTGTGTCTTTAAATGACCGTCACACTGAAGGCTATGTACATCCCCTAAGGAAACCCCTCATTATCCCAAAAATAAAACAAACACACTAAGGGACAACAATGTGAACATACCAGTGTGTGTATGATTGTCTATCGCTCTGAGAGTGTGTATATAGTATTATGTCCTAAAAGCCCAAGTTTACACAAATGTAGTAAAAATGTGCTTATGTTGTGTTTCTTTAAAATAAATGCCATATGGTTTGATATTTTGTTATCTAATGCAATGATGTTCAGACATTTTGTTTGTCTTAACTGTCCAAATACTTTTTTGATCCACTGTATAGCTATGCATACTCTATTGTACCATATTATATGCAAGTATTGAATTAAAGATGATGCAAGTTAAAACATGCAAAGGTAAATATTAATATTGACAGCTTTTATAAAGTTAGGACATGAATATTGTTTGGAGCATTACTCTCAAAAACAGCCATATAACATGGATACACACCTTAGCTTTAGGCGATCGCCATGATTCGAGAGATCGCTGTACAATACAGCAGGACCGTAGTACAAGCCAGTGATTGTCAAGTTATAGTTTTCCTGAAATGTGAGGTAAAAGAAAGTGTGAACTATTGAAGCATGTACTATTGGCAAACCTTTGTGACCTGAAAGCACACACACATTGACAAAATGTCTATTCAATGAGCACGATTGTACACCGATTCTGCTTTATAACAAGGTCATGTAAAAGCCTGTAACTGCTTTCCTTTTTTGGGGTAAGATCATAAACGGTTTAATCGAAACATAGGCACAGGTAGATTTTCGCCAAGTACTCCGATTCCGTGTTGCATGTAAACATCTTTTCTTACCGGCTTATTCAATGTGCGTAAGTGTTGTGCGCATGACTGTTTATGTTTTTACGTCAAAGGTAATCTGATGATTTTAAATCCCTTGTAAACGTGTTGCTGTGATTCTTGAATAAACAGATTTCTGGTTGTAATCTGCATATTGATGTGGATGTTAACACACACACTGTGTGTATTTACATGTTTAGATGTAATCTTTAGCGGGTATGCTAATAGTCGCTAAAATGCGGCCTCAAAATGTTATGACATTCAGCACATTTTTGCAATGTTTATGCTTTTAGGATAGGGTATGCTTTGTTGTTTGGCCTGCTGTTAAAAGTTCTAGCATCAAACGTTCTAGCCTTTCAAAGTATACCCTTTTGAACGCTAGCCCGTACAGATGTTTTCACACATGCGCATTACGAATGCTTTGTGATACTTTTTAGTACAGTCAACTCTAGGCACATGCGAAGCACAGACGCCTACTTGTGCGCAAGGTCAATTAAAAAATTCTGGGCTGCATGCGTAGAGTCCCTGTGGAGTGTGTGCAAGATGTAGCGGCATGCGAAAAATAGACGCATACTTCAGCATTTAGAATGTATGATTTTGCTCTTTTTGAAAATGTTTTACTGCAATTGTACACAAATATGATGCTTAAAACAGAACACCTGCTTTCTAGTTATTGCATTGACCACGTTTACATGCACTTAAGAAAATGGTTTATTCCAGGGTTTTTGCAGAAAGTGGCATTCTGAAACATCATGTAAACAATAACACCGTTTTCCTTACGGCATTTAAGGGATTAAGAGAAAGCGATTTAACACACCTAGGTTTCTCCCGGAGAAAGCTGCTTATGTGGCCATGTAAACACAAGCAGCGTTCTAACAGGTTTTTGAGGAGTGCACATGTGCGTAAACAGACCGAATAACAAACGTCAAAGGATGGAGCCCAAAAACAAGTCAGCAAAACATTTCTGGGAGTACAGTGGGAAAAGCACATACTCTATAAACTATACCCATTTATAAACACCACTGTAAAATATTGACGGTCCCTAACGTTCACCTATATGCGCTGGTACATTGAGGGAATCCCGGAGTTTTACATAAAGGGAAACCCCACTTTTGAAGTGCAATTCCGCTGCAGGTTGCGAAAGAATTTAAGGAAACAAACACAGCAACAACTCTGGAATATCTGGAAATAAAGCGAAGCAACAGAGAATAAAATAGTGAGGTTTTCCTCTGATACAATGTTTGTTATTTTCACAAGCGCCGCTGGGAAATTACGTTGCTGTGGAGAAAACTGCTTACTGACCAAGCTGCATGTTTACGGGAGAAAAGAGTACGGCGCTTATACAGTGCATGTAAACCAGAACGCTGCTTTTTGCAATACGCCGTTTTCTCACAATAACCCGCTTCTCGCAATAAATCTGCGAGTAATCCATGTAAACATAATGACTGTTTTATAGACATCTCGCCAATGAATGTGAGTTTACTGGGTAGTTTTCCTTATGCTTGTTAAAAAGTTTGGCTCACAAAATGAACACATTTCTTGCTTTGATTCAAAAATACAAATAACCGAACTTTGCTTTCACGAAAGAAGTATTCACCTACAGTTTATGAAACTTAAAACTTAAAGAGTATATAAGAGAAAATGGGAGATAGACTGTTGAGTGTTTATGTTGTGTTTGATAGTTCATGTTGACAGCATGTGTGCTTTAACCTTAATGTGTTTCAGCAGCTCCTTCAAGGTCATTTCCTCTTGACCCTCACGCCGGCCCTGGACCAGGAAGTCGTCCCAGAGAGAGAAGTGCTGTCCTGCAACCTGCCGACAGACACGACACATCAGCTCTAAACACACATGCTTCATAAACATCAACACAGATCTGCCCCGCACTTATACTAACTTAATTTAAGGGACAGATTTAGTTAGAACATCTGAGAAAAAGTTGATATTTAACCCTGGGAGACCCAGCGTAACAGAGATGCAACATTTGTTTACAGCAATTAAATAATCTTTTTTCTTTTTTGTTTTCACAGTAGCAGACACTTTGAACTGTATCACAACAGTATTCAGTGGGGGAAAATTGCATATTAAATGTCACAGCTTACTAAAGTCACAACAATAGTCACCTCAAGAAAAATTGGCTTAAAAATCAAGATTTTCCTATAGACTGCCATAGTTTTCTGAAGTCACACAAAATTCAGCCCAAAACTAAATATGCCGAAAAATCAAGATTTGTTATATAATCAGTGGCTTCCTTAAAAAAAAAAAAAAAAAAAAGATTAACACAAATTTGACACATTCCAACTGTTTGGTCTAGACTTGCTAATCTGATATATCACCTCTGTCTGACCCCTGTGTGTCAGTTACTAAACAAGTTAACTAACCCAGCTGTAAAAAACAAAACAAAAAATCAAACGTGAAGTTACATAAATAAATAAAAACACAAATTGAATTGCCGACTAATTTTTTAAGTAAAATCAAAGTGTTGCCGAAATGGTTACAACCTGTAGTGATAAGTTTGTTGCACTTTTTCGACCTCTTTGAATTTAATTACTAAAGAAAATCAAGTTAAAACTCTGAAAACTCAAGAATGACAAATTATTGTGACAAGTTAAATGGATGGAAACAAAGATATTTTTATAAACATTTTTTGCAGTGCATAAGCCTTCAAAGAAGTAAATTAATAGTAAGGCTAGCATGTGTTTCAACCACAGTAACTTCGAAACCAATCAATTTGTCATGCTGTGGTTGCAGACAACACATTGAAGTGCATGCATAAACTAGATATATCTACTCCACCCATTCTGTGGGCATAACTTCACTTTTTGAAGTGGAACTCTCCCTCTGTAAAAAATATCCCTGCACGGTTTCTGTCATCTTGGCACTCAGTCATTAACTCAAGGTTTAAAGAAAAACATTGAAGACAAAGTATGTATACAACATACTGTAGCTATATGAGAAAATGTACGAAGGCAAAAGGAAAGAACCAAACATATATCAAGGAACCCCAATAAATAAACTCACTGAATGTTAAGGCTCCTTCCAATGAAATGTGAGTTATTCTAACCACACATGACGGAGTATGATGACAACGTTAACCACTTTGTGGGAGGGTTAAAATTATCATGTAATGTGAAAACCTCTGGGAAAAATGTAAATTCCTGTTTAAAGACCTGAAAGCCTCTTTAGATCCAACTCTTTTCTGTTGTGAATCTTCATAATCCCGTCAGTTGATTGTATCTGTGTCACGGTGCCACACTTCTTATGCTTTGCCTTATCTGTGCAATCTAAATGGTGAAAGACGATATTTCTTACCACAAACATACTCCAACATTTGACTAACCCGGCTCCTCTTGTATTCTCTTTAATTGCTGTATTTCATTAATATGGCGAACACAGACTCCTAAGCAGACGTGACACAATAAAGCAGTAAGCGTTTAAAGCAATCTCTCCAAGTAAAGAGCTGTTTTCCTAACCAGCCTCGACTGTGACAAGCAACAGGACATTTTGTCAATGCTTGGTTTCGATTTTTGCGGCATCACTCTGGTTCCGGAAATAAAAATCCCATTAATATTTTCTATTGGGGAATTTATTTTAACTTTAACTTATAAAACTTTAAAGACAGACCTAACGTGTCGCCTAAGGTTGTTATTCGATGGTGTATGCTTCTGTTGAAGACTCCAGTCTGCATTAATTCAACTTTATTTTAAAAATTGTGTTTAATGGAATTTGTGCTCAATAATTACACTTTCTATGATCCACAACAACTGTGGCAAACAAAGCATGCCAAAAGAGCTCTTCAGCAAACATCCACTCCCTTGACGCACTGAGAAAGACGCAATCGAGTCGGTCCTCCTACACTCTCAAAATACTTATGTATTTGTATATATACATGTATGAATATTTTGCAATAAATTTAAAATATATCGTTTCTTTAATAATAATCAGCAACATTAAATCAATCGTTTTATATTTTTCCATCATTTAAAGTCGATTAGGTAATTCGCGACGCTTCATGGGATTGTAGTTCCCTCATTAAAGATGTTGAGTACACAGTCGTGTATCTTCGTCTTTTTGTCTAATTTCAAAATAATTTTTGCTTCAAAGCAAAGATTGTAATGTCGTTATTCACCTCTGAGTTGGTAAGTTTGGTGCATGGCTTAGATCGCTTTAATGAAGGATTTTATTAAACCTCTATGGAAAAAATGAAAGGGAAAAGTACTTCAGAAACTCTATTGTATATTTGTCATCAAATGTGTTCTAATTGGCAGTGATTGTGTGCATCATTTTTGCTTTCAGTACGGAAAGACAAATTAGCTGGAGATGAGAAAGGTGAATGAATGATGAATCCAGATGAGAATGGATTACTTCTGCTTAGATTTCCCTCTTTTGACGATTTTTTCATCCTTGTATTGATGCTATTTTGTCTGGCCACTATCACCACTGGCTTGCTCACAATGATCTTTGTAAAGGCAATATGATTATGAACTGAAAACCTAGCAATGTTTCCTTTCAATGTGAAGTTTAGATGAAATAATGTTGCGTTTGTTACCATTGACCATGGAGAATGAGAAAACTATGAAGGCCCGGGGCCAAAGCTCTGAGGTCATCACTTTCTAAATGGAGATATGCCAAAATTCTCATCTGTTCTTCATAAACTGTATCACAGGCAGCATTGTAACCGGGGCTTTTTCTCCCCTCAACATGTGTCTCTGTGCAACCAATGCAAGAGCAAAGCATTTGTGGAAATACACAACTGTTCAGTAATATGTCTGTACATTATACTGTTAAACATCATTGCATTTTGTCAGCATACAACAATTGAACATACTGTGTATCTACTATTTTAACCATAACATTTACAATTATAGTTAAATGTATCCCAAAACAGGCATTCTAATAACAAAAAAATACTAAATATTAGAGCTGTCAAAATTAGCGTTACAATAGATTTTTTACGCGATTATCGCACATACCAATTACATTTTTTATTAATCTCCGTGTGAGTTCTGAACACTGGTTGGAATAAGGCGGAACTTTTGCTATGTGTCAGGGGACATTACACTGACGTACACACCACAAACACACACATAAGCGATTCTGCGTCAATGCTAAAGTGATGGAGAAAGGACATCTTAACCATAATTTTTTGTGCACAACAAACCCAGAAAGAACTTTTGATAAACACGACCCGCTGGAGTGAAGCATCTGCATTTCCCCAGCATCACGTTGCGCTTCCATCTTACCTTACAAATCGGATGAAGTATAATTACGTGGCCAGTGCCAGCAATAAAAGCAATAGTTCTCTGCAAGTACTTTTCATGTGGAGGTTAAAGTGGCGTGAATCATGTCAATACGGCTTCACGATTTCTGTAACAAAGTGGATAGCCATGATTAATATTGTGGAGAATGAAGGTTTAAGAGATTTAATGCCAATTGCAATGCATACTATCTGGACTAGTTATTTTAAATAGTCAACCTCCCACTTAGACTTTGGGAAACTTTTAATTTTACTTGAATTGGTGCTATTTTAGTGCATTTCTATCTTTATACTATGGAGGGCTTTGTTTGGAAAATGTTAATAAAAAATTATTGGGGCCTTGGTAGCTCAGCAAGTAAAGATGCTGACTACCACACCTGGAGTTGACTGACTCCAGTCAGGCTTCCTAAGCAACCAATTGGCACGGTTGCTAGGGAGGGTAGAGTCACACGGGGTAACCTCTTCGTGGTCGCTATAATGTGGTTCTCGCTCTCAGTGGGGCGCGTTGTGCGTGGATGCCGCGGAGAATAGCGTGAAGCCTCCACATGTGTTAGGTCTCCACGGTAACGCGCTCAACAAGCCATGTGAAGAGATGCACAGATTGACGGTCTCAGACGCGGAGGCAACTGAATACATTTTTCAAGTGTGGTTAAGTGTCCAAGCAATATGCATTCTAAGAGTAAGAGCTACTGTAGAAGTGTGTATAGTCTAAATATACTCCAACTCAAAATGGACTACAAACTCTTTACAAAGACTGACACAGTTCACATCTTACAGACCAAAACACAGGGAATCATTAGCTTAATAAGAAACAAGTACATATTAAAGGCTGTAAATACTAAATATTAAAACAGATTTAATAAAACACACACACACACACACACACACACACACACCCTTCATGCTCAATTAAGTAGCCAACACTATAAAAAAATATAAACAATTAAAGTAAAAAATCTACCCAGAACTCAACATTTAAAAGAAAGTAACACTTTACAAAAAGGTAAAGCATTAGGTATAATGAACTAACATTGAACAAATGTTTTACAGGATTTATTAGTATTGGATAAATGTTAATTTTTACATTTATTATTGTTCATTGTTATTTCATAATGCATTAACTAAGATATACTAACACTTTTTAACAGTAAAAATTGTACATTTACATTATAATTTATCCAAAGCGAATAAAAATAAATTAAGAAATTAATGTTAACAAAGATCAAATGTTGTGAAAGTATTGTTCATTGTTAGTTAACTTTTACAATTGCGTTAACTAATATTAACATTTACAAGTTGCTATATAGTGTTATCGAATGAAGTTTTGGAAGTCTAAAATTATAAAAGGGCAAAACAAAGAGAGAATCTAACAGAGAGAATCTAACAATTGATGCCACACAACAAAGCGTGTCTATAGCGATGAGTAAACCACTTTGGGCTGAGTAGCGGGCTGACAGCAATTGTTGTGCAACTGGTCGATGTGGCCTGCAACACAATGGCCGATTCTCAGAGACAGGAAACCTGACGCAAAGTGTGCAGCATGATAAGTCGCCCTTTCTGTGGCTTCTGTAGTCTCTTGTGGTCCATGCAGTGTTGTCAGATTGAACTGGTCCATAATAGCTTGATGAATTAACTGTGTAAAAAACTGTGTATTTAAACTGTTTTTAAATAGTCGGGGGAAAAAAGCGTTATTGCTAAAGCAGATAGCAACTCTAAACATATAAACAGCACCTATTTATTACTGATTGACTATTTTCAAAGCACTTAAAATACATTCTTTTACAACATTTGTCCACCATTCACAACATTCAACCATGCACAATAAAATATTAGGATATTTTGGGCAGTGAAATGATTTGTTTATAATTTAATTATAGACTATAAAATAAATGTATTATTTGATGACAGAGTTTGTGTATGAAGCTAATCTTCATGTTACGAGATGAATTTAGTTGGTTATAAGGTTTTTATTTTAAATGTTTATTTTATTTTATTTTTATTGTAAACCACAGGGTCTTTTTTTAGCCTATATCTCTGACAATTTTGAAGGACAATTCTGTTACATTTATTTTCCATGTTTTTGCAGTTAAACAAGAGCTCAATTAAATTTTCTTTGGTTGGTATTTAAAGATTTTAGACTGATTGCAGACCAACGTGGCTGCTGCTCAAGCAAATATAAATTATTAGAATTTTTTTATCTTCTGCGGCAGCTACTGTGAGACATACGGACTCTTCAGGGATTTAGGTACACAAGCAGCACGCAGAACTGCCCTGCATTGTGCGGTTTCCTGCAAATTAACTAGAAAATCATGTCCATGACGACATGGCCCTAATATTATCAGTGGGCTTTTCCAGTGTTTTTGGATGTAACATTTGCAGTCTAATCGTGAGACGTAACTTCTCAGCGAGTGCTAATTACTACTGTGATGACTCATTTGTATGTACTGTATTTTCTCAAATCAGTCGGCAGATAGAGAAAAAAGATTCAGAAAGAAATCTCAGTATAGACTATTATTTCTTTAGATAGGGATAATTTTAAATAAAACTAAATTAAACTGCATTGACAAATTGAAAATGAAGTAGAAATAAAATCTAAATTAAAATTTGAAACATAATAACATTGGTTGTAATGACTAATGGAGCTTTCACTTTCTTTAGTCTATGTTTGAGTGGAGGTAAAAAGCAACCAATAATTGAAATGTCAACAGAACGCAATAAGAATTGTGTTGAAGGACAGTTTTGTCTTCATACACCTAAAGCATATGCTTTCATTCTAAAACCACTCTGAAGTATGTTCAGCAGGATACTAATCATAAAATGTATATATGAAATGCAACAGAGGTGTTTTTGTTACATTTATATTGACAAACTGTTTTTCTTAGTTGTGAAGTTTAAAATAAGCTTAAAATATTGATGTTGAGTTTACGGTTACAATTTTAATTCAGATTCATGAACAGATTCATTTGGACTCGGACTCGACTCGGACTCGCCCTGTTATGGACTCGGTCTTGAGTCCGACTCGGCCCCTTTTGGACTCGGACTCGATTGTTTAAAGACTCAGACCTGACTCGGACTCGACTATGGTGGACTCAAACCCAACACTACCTCTAAGTCTAAAGAGAACCTTTGCCAAAACTGGAACAATGGATTCGTTTTAATAACCTATACAGCTGCAACTGATTTTTGAGTTAGTGCTGATTTCAATCCCTCGAGTTTTTGAATGCCATATGAAGACTGAAGTTTGCTGAATAGTCGAAAAACATAGGTTTTTGCTGTGGAAGTAGAACTAACTTGTTTTTGATTTTAGAACACAGAACAGTTAGTGTCTGCTTAGTCTCTGCCTCAGCGTCTGCTAAGCAGAGATCTTGATTTTTATGATTAAGTCTACGATCATCTTGCCAAGTATGCTAATGGGGATCTGTGGGAAGTTTTGCAAACTGCAATGCTCCTCGTTTATGACAGTGTTAGATATTCCAAATTTCATTGTGGTGAATCACCCACAAAAGTCCAGTATATGTAAGTGCAAAGGCGTAGCTCAGAAAACACATGGCTCCCGGCCTAAACAAAAAGCTGAAAAAGCCATTTCCTCTTATGCTGTTTAACTTTGTTGCTACAGTATAAAAATGATCAGCTGATTTGCCATTGCCATTCTTTAACGTCACGGCAAGGGGATTCTAGTGATTAAATGTTGACGCAACTGGAATCTCCTAAAGCCAATACGTTGCCTAAGGGGCAGAATATGGCAGACAGCTGATCCACAAAGCTCTGACAAAAAATAATACCAATGGCAAAAACAAACAAACAAACAAACAAACAAACACACAATGGGTGCAGGAGTTATTCACTGATTCTTTTTTTTTTGTATATTGTTTTTTTTTTTTTTTTTTTAATGAGCTACAATTGCAAAAAATGATATCTGTAGAGTTTATGGTGCGAATGCTTGCATCAAATGTTTTCATGTGTATCGATACAGCTTTCCCGGTTTGATTCGATTCTGATTCACAAGCTCTTGATTCAATTCTGATACTATTTGTTTTGATTCTGATTCACAAGCTCTCGATTCAATTAGATTCCGATACGATTTGATTAAATTCTGATTCATTAGAGTATTTTTCTGTTATAATGTCTATTTTGTTTGAGAATCCCTCAGCCACTGGGGGTTGTGACAGGAAGAGCATCTGGCATAAAACCTGTGCCAAGTCAAATATGCGGATCACGGATGGTCCGCTATGGCGACCCCTAACGGGAGCAGCCGAAAGAAGAAGAAGAATGTCTATTTTGCTTACAAATGAAAGAAATTCTCTCACAGCTAATGCTGAATTATAAAGGGAGACTTCTAACTAATTAACAACCGGGCTGAAACAATTCAGTTCAATTACAATTTTTTTAACTGATATAAAAAATCAGCACAACCAAAACTGAAGTAAACTTTAAAGTGAATCGATATCGGGATTGTTTGATTGAAAATCGCGATTAATCTGAAAATAAAATTTTTTACCCAGCCCTAAAATTTGAATGGGTAATTCGTGGAAAAAAACTGTTCATGGGTAGTTGAAATTTCAAGCAGTTTTAGCTGTATCCTGTGGTGTGATCAAGGGCGTAGATTTTGATTGAACATTGGGGGGGTTGCAGAGTGAAGCATCTACCCATGTTTCCATTGATCATGGTATAAATCATTGGTACATACCAATAATCTTGGTATGTACCTTTGTTGATTGCCAATGTTGTGGCTGTGTGGTGCAGTGGATAAGCACACTGAATTGTGGAACAGAAAGTCATGGCTTCAAATCTGTCCTGGGGCAATGTGATCTGTGCTTGCTCTATGAGATCTTTGGGTTGTGCATATTTTCTCCTGTTTTTCTCTCTTTAATCTTCTTAAACTCATGCATATCCCCAATTTAAACAGAGCAGGGTAACAAAGGAGACAAGGGGTGACAGCATGGCAGGCAGTCTCCAGAGGTTTGACACTTACACTACAACTATAGTCCCACTCTGAATAGACCCTTTGACATGTTAAAGAGCAAACAGAAGTCAGGCTGATTGTCTTGCCAATGAGGCGCACCCCACCTGACTGACGGCTCGTGCCACAAGGACTCAGTCAATAGAATTTATTTCCTACAAATGGCGCATTTTGGTTGAGTGGCCCTTTGAGTGACATGCACACATACAGGCTTTGTTCCAAACATAGTTAGCTGAATTGCTGTCTACTATCTACATATACAGGTACCCTCTGAGGCCACGTCCACCCCAGTATGTTTTTGGTTGAAAATGATTTATTTTGCTATGTTTACACCTCTCATCCACACTGATATGGCGTTTTCCTTGCCAAAAACTGAGATTTTTGGAAACACTCTCAAGTAATAGAGGCTGGACGGGTCACTCAAAATTAACAGAGGAATTTTTATTGCGCCACAGAGAAAGTTTCAAGTTTTAGAGAAAATTAACCTACGCCTGGCTTACTCATCGATGTCTCTACATATCAGCTGGGATATGAGCAGGGATGTGCCAGGGTATACTAACATTAATAATTTTAGTGGTGGTGGTTTTTAATGGGGGATGCATTTCTCAGAGAGTGTTTTTGCATGATGATAGCTTGCTGTGCATAACAGTGAAAAGCACAGCAAAACCCTCTGCAAAAAGTTTCGTCTCTTTAATGCTTTAGGTTTAGTCTTTTTATGCACTGTTGTTACAGCAAAGCACCACATCAAAAATACATTTCAAGATGATCATCTTCAGACGTTAAATTCTCTGCTGTGAGCAATGTTCCCGTATTTGTGAGGTGCTGTTGAGAGATTAAAGTATTTTGTTGATTCTGTCTGACAGAACTTTAATAAATAGTTGATATCATGAACTAGATGTGTACCCGCAATATTATCTTACAGTTCTGCATTTTTTTTAATGTGCAGCGTGGATCAACCTGAAGCACTCTGGTTCCGTAAGTGGTTTTGTGCCACTCTGTATTGCCTTTCATATAGAGCTGTTTGGTTCTGCAGCATAAATTACACTCTTTCATACCTCAAACGTGAATTTTGAAGATGGCGTGTGTTTAAAAAAAAAAGTATGCAACTCAATACAGCTTCAAAATTAACATTTGAGGTATGAAAGTGTGTAATTTATGTTGTAGAACAAAACGTCCACATATCGTTAAGTAATGTTTACCACAGATCTTATTTTACTCATATGTTGAAAAACCCCATTATAAAAACCCTAAGGAAAATCCCAAAGGTAATCCACAGTGAATTCTCTTCTGGGTTTTTGGACTATAACCTGAAGAGCTCAGTTTCTTACTTTGATAGTTTTGTGCAGGAAGATGTTATAGTTATTTATGTTTTTTATTTGTTGAATAGCCATTAGTCACCATGAGAAAGCCCCTCAAACAACAATAATTCAATATATAATGATTAAATAATTCTAAATTATAAAGTTATATTTAAATATTATATATATATATATATATATATATATATATATATATATATATATATATATATATATATATATATTATAAAAAATAATAATACAGATCATTAAAATGCATTACATTATTTTGGCACACAAGTGAAGCATTAAAAAAGACAATACAAAAGTGACTTTAGAATCCAATGTATTGTTTATTTCCATTTTATTGAACACAAGCCAATAATTGGCCTACAGTTCAAACAGCAATACATTTTGTAATTGAATAAGTCAGTCAGTCTGAGATTTATTATAAGGGCTTGTTTAAGGATGCATCAATATACAATTGCGTTGCGTCATAAACATACTGTTTTTAGGTCACTGTATTAAGTTAAACGAAGTTTGAAACTTAGAAAAACACGTCTTGAGATCCTTGCCTTCGGATTTGCGCTCCATCAAGCTGTGTTTGTACACAAGAACACGTTCTCATCTTGTGTTGTCTGCTCTCCGTAAGTGTGGTTTGTTCTCTGTCTATATTTGCTGCACGTTGCCTATACAGCGAGTTTTGCTTACTACCCGCTGGATAAAACAGGTGGTACGCCATGCCTGAATTGCTCATACGGAAGGAATATTCATTATTACTGTCCAGGGACGTGATTAATTGCGTTAATTTTTTAACACATTATTTTTTATATAATTAATTGCACTGAATTAACACGTTAAATCGACAGCCCTACTAATTATACATTATTATCCTTAACATCGACTAGTCCACTAGTCGTTCGAACAACCAAACGACTAGTCGATTATGAAAATTGGTAGTTTTGCACATCCCTAGATACGAGAAAGTATTATAACAACGAAAACGTTACACACCTCAGCTTTAATTTATTAAAGTAAATCTTGAAAATTTAAAATAATTTCTTTATATTTTATTTAATGTAAATTTAAAATGCTGCCTACATAGGCAGCTCACTAGGCTTTGGAACAAAGCCACAGACACACACAGAGTTGTAAAACAGTGGTAAATAAAGCCCATATAACCCTCTCTTGTACCTCTGCTGACAAGGTATAATTGTCCTTGGGTTAATCAATGGTCTTGTAATTCAGAAGCCTAATTACTATCGTCACATAAGTACATGACAACATGCTTTGCGTTGTGGTTTTTTTTTTTTTTTACACTTTTCCTCACTAATTGGTTTTTTGTTTTTCCAGTGAATACATTTGAAAAACCTGCTGATTGTGGTCAATAATTGTTGCTTTTTACATCAATATAATTGATCAGTTTCTATTGGCCAGGCCAGGGGTCATGGGTGTCATAATGTTGTGTTGTGTAACGCAAAAGGATTGTATTAGACTGGCCACACATGGATGCACCAATTACAGCTGTTCGTTTGGAACTACAGCTGTTCATCACAGATGTTTGTTCTGTGTTTAAACAGTATTTCCCTTACAAAAAAGTACTGTGGTGGTGTCATGGGACAGTGACACTATCAGACTGAAATATCACAGTAGTCATGGTACTGAATGATTACAACACTTAAATACCATGGTATTTGCAAGGTACGCCAAGGTACTTCAAGGAATATAGGTATTCAAAAAATATTTCCAATGGTTCATGTCCAAAAAATCTTGGTAGTACCTTAGTACTTTTTGGTTAGCATATAGTTACATTTGACAATTGAGTTAAACATATATTAAGACATTTTACATAAACATATGCTGAATCAGACAAGATGCAAACATATAATGTAACCCTTATAAAACCTTACCATGGTAACCACAGATTACTTTAAGGGTCCTTTAGGGGTTTGAAATGCGCTATATAAATAAAAGTTATCCCTTACTTTTTATATATTATTATATTAAAAAGCTTCTAATTGGCTCTATCAGACAAAGTGCAAAACTTGGGATGTAAAACTCGAGATAAAATGTCAAGTCACCACCAAACATCAAGGCATCATGGGAACAGAGCTGCTAGCAATGAAAAAATCATGTTGCATGCCTGTGTAATTGCTTCACAGAGGCCATAATTGCACAAAATGGTGCTAATGTTTGCCCTCAGCTGATGTAGCTAAATGAAAGCCAAGGATGGTGGAGAGATTGCAGGCAAACAGACAGGAAATGAAACTATGAGTCTGGTGAAGCCTGGAAGTGTAGACAATGGTGTCTGGATTCATGTGCACAGCTCTAGGGCCAGCGAGGACAGTTCATGTGGCGTTTCTGCTTGAGGTTTTCATTCCAAAGGCTAACAGAATGACGTTATATTTGTGTATCACAGTTAAATAATGAACTTTCAGTTGTCTTACATTCTTGTTTTGGGAAAACTGTTGTCATTTTTGCAGGACAAAAAGTACCATGGTATTAATATATTGCTTTGGACATTGTACTATCATAATACCATGTTTGCTTTATCATTTGCCATGGTAATACCATGGCATTATTTAACTTAACTTGTAATTAAAGTACCATGTAAATAGATTAATGAATTTTGAGTTACATGCCAAAATATTTAACACTTAGCCTCAAGTGTGAGCAAAAATAGAGATACTTGCCTTCGTAAACACCACTAATAATTACTCAAACTACAATGGAAATGTCCATGAGATACAACCCTGACGAATGCACTTTTTTGTTTACATGAATTCATGACCTATGTAACTGATAAGCAGATATTTAATGATATATTGAAACTAGGAACATGCACAATGGCACAGAAACTAACCACACTCTTTGTTTCATTCTGTTTCCCTCAATGATGAGGTTCAGTTCTGCTTTCCTTACGGCTGACATATTGTTTGTTTAAACGCACATAAAGTGTTAAGTAACACTTCCTATGATCGAAATTAAAATGATCACATTTTCCCTGTTCAGGGCTCAACAATATGGATGTTTTATGCTGGCCCTCCAATATTTCCACTGGCCTCAACACAAATATATACTTCATATATATAAATATATTTGTATATATATATATATTAGTATTATACCATTATATATATATATATATATATGTGTGTGTGTGTGTGTGTGTGTGTGTGTGTGTGTGTGTGTGTGTGTAGTCGATTTAACGCATAAATTCAGTGCAAATAATTATATTTAAAAATAACGTGTTAAAAAATTAATGCAATTAATCATGTCCCTGGACCGTAATAAGGAAGATTCCTGAGCAATTCAAGCTTGAAGTACGACCTGTTTTCTCCAGGGGGCAGTAAGCGAAAACTTCAGCTGTATAGGCAACGTGCAGCTTATACAGAGAACAAACCAACCCTTCAGCAGACAGCACAACACGAGGATGCGTTCTGGCATTCAAAACACAGCTTGATGGAGCGCAAATCCGAACTTGGGGATCTGAAGACATTTTTTTCGAAGTATTAAACTACATTAAACTTGACAAAGCGACCGAATATTTTTATGTTTATGATGCGGCGCAACCAAAGTGATACGATCCAAAAGTGTCCGTCTGATGCAGGTGTACACTGACGGGTCCTTAGACAAGCCCTCATAATAAATCTCTGACAAATTCAATTGCAAAATGGATTGCTGTGAACTGTAGGCCAATGATTGGCTTATGTTCAATAATATGCAAATAAACAATACATTGTATTCTAAAGCCACTTTTAGTACTATCATATCAACGCTTAACTCCTCTGCCACAATAATGTAATGCATTTTAATTATCTGAATATTTTTTCTTTATTTGATATATATATATATATATATATATATATATATATATATATATATATATATATATATATATATATACATACACATATTATTTGTACTTATTTAAATATAACTATTTATAATTATTTCATCCTTATATATTAAATTATTGTTATTTGAAGGGCTTTCTCTGCAAATATTTATATATGCAATTATTTCGATTAATTAATCTGCACACCATGTAATTCATTCGATAAAATTTTTTAATCAATTGACAGTTAGACGCTCCAAAAGTGTCTGTCTGACGCAGGTGTACACTGATGGGTCCTTAGACAAGCCCTCATAATAAATCTCGGACTAACTGACAAATTAAATTGCAAAATGGATTGCTGTGAACTGTAGGCCAATGATTGGCTTATGTTTAATAATATGCAAATAAACAATACATTGGATTCTAAAGCCACATCTTATCAATGCTTAACTCCTCTGCCACAATAATGTGATGCATTTGAATTATCTGAATATTCTTTTTTTTAAATAATAATATATATTATTTGTACTCATTTAAATATAACTATTTATAATTATTTCATCATTATATATAAAATTATTCTCTGCAAATATTTATATATGCGATTAATTGCAATTCATTCATTTTATTAATCGGCATGCCATGTAATCAATTCAATAAAAAATGTTAATTGATTGACAGCCCTAATATATATATATATCTATATACACATTGTGCTCTTTACAAAACAAAAAACAAGCTACAAAAATTATAATATGAAATATTAGGTGTTAAAAGTTGACTGGCTGAAAATATGGTTAAAATAGCTAGAAACTATATAGCTATAAATGTATATTAAAGCTATAAAATTATTAAGTCACTGTACGCTATCGTTTTCCAGCAAAAGTTTGTTTTTTATTTTCAATCTATTCTAACTGATGCTTCCAAGAGTATCACAAATCATTATCACAATTTTGATAGAATATCATCTGAATTTGCAACATCAATTGTAATACTTCACAGAAAACCAAAATTTTAATTTACACGGTATAAAAACACATGCATGTGATCAACGAATGTACTATAAGATACTCTCTCACACTGGCCCTGGGCCATCAGGACAGGACATCTGGTAGAGATGGCAGCTGTCTCAAATACATATTTATCAGAGTTGGCACTCACTGGAACACATTTAGCTCTCAACAACACGTGAAAGTTGCCTTTTGGAAACCTGGCTTGCTGTTAAGATTTTAATAGAGCACAGACCTACTGATATACTACAAATATATATATATATATATATAGTGAGAGCATTCTTCGAAAGACAGTCCAGAGCATTCCAAAGCATTTCTGTTTTCTGGTGGAATTACAGTGAATTTGTTCCAAGGAAACACTCTCCATTTCCTCAGCTGATTACTTTATAAGATAATGTCTTTACATTAATGGTCAGGATTTGAACTGTGTGCTGACTATGCATGCTAAATTCACACTGCAAACAATTAAGATATGTATCAAAATTATGTTTCTACAAATGGTCATATTAAGTCTGAATTTTGCAGTTAACACTGTCATTTGTCACATTAGATGTGGGCCATATTCAACAGTGGTGTAAATGCAGCCTAAAGCTGGTGAAAAGTCAGATCTTGACCTAAGATCTGTTTTTTTCACAGGACTCAAGAGACTACCTTGTCATGCTGTGGGTTTTACGGTCTAGCATGGATTCCTGGGGGATATGTTTACATGGAAACCATCTTAATTAAATAAGTGTTTTCATGTGTCTTCTAGTTTTATGGTCACATTCCTCTTTGGCACTGCATTCATTTTGAAGAACATACAAACACACGAACAAATTCACACTAATTAACATAGGTCATTATGTAAAGCTGTAGACTAAACAAGTTGTTCCTTTTAAGGCATTATCACAAAATTCCACTGATATCTATACAAAGATCATGTCGCCTTGCATCAAACAATCTGGATTTTAAAACCCTGATCTTTTGAATCTCTTGATTGAAAAAAAAAAGTGTCTTAAAAGAATAGTTCACACAAAAAAATAACCCACATGAGTTTCTTTCTTCCAAAGAAAACAAAGGGAGATATTTAGCCAAATGTTTACCTGCTCTTTTCCATGCAAACAATGCAGACTGGGGCTTTCAAGCTCCAAAAGGACAAAAAAGCACCAATAACCTCGTGCGACCCTGCGTCCACATGCCTGGACATTGTATTCTGGCTTCACTATACGCAACGCATAATTTAATTTAATTTAAACCGACTGATCTCACTTCAGGAGACTCTGTGTTGTCAGTAAAGGGTTAAACTTTCGACACATGTAGTCATGTGACAAAACAACATGGCGGTGATCGCAGAGGAATTTGTGTTTGGTTGAAACTCCAACAAAACTACATCTGGTATGAAACCTATTTAAGGTTTTACACTGAAACCTGTATGAGTCAACAGATTACAGTCTCTAGTTTCATCCGATATGCCATTTTTAAAATTTGAGCGATTTATCCCGAAACGGCACGCTGTTCAACACAATGACCACATATGTGGACTATATGCTCAGTTTCAGTTAAAATATCCTCTATTCACTGTGTATTATCACACTGACAATCAATGGATTCATCCAAAACTGGAAAATGTTCCTTTCAGAGGCTTTGTATGGAGTAAGGATGAAAATAAGGTGCATTTCAAATTGTTCTGAGACCAGTGCAGACAGGTAGCACACTGGAAGTCATTCACTAAATAGGGAGCAAGGGAGCAATCAAGCATCGTATAGCTCTCTATGCAGCTAAGTGCATTCAATCCAAACTTCCTATTTAAAGTTCAGTTTCAGGCTGCAGATGATGTTTGGATCACTCAACATGTTTGACAGACATGGGACAATGATAATCAGTACATAGATTCAGAATTTATAATGTATCATTTTATTTTAACATTGTTGGCAGTGATTAGATGATGCTGGCCAATACAATGAATCTGAATTAGTTATGCTAATTTCTGATGTAATGTCTGTAACGTCTCAAAAACATGAATAACCAACACTCCAGGAAACATAATAAACAATTTGACAAAAAAAAAAAAAAAAAAAATATTTCTATACTTTCTATAGCTTGTTGTAATTAAAAATTTCACAACTTAGTCTCACTGTCCACATATGTGGACATACATTTTTAGGAAAAATTTACTTTAAAAAAAAAAAAAAAAAAAAAATTGTGCATGTTTCTTAGGGGCTACTAGTTACAAATCAAAAAGGGGAATGGAAAATGCACACAGGAGACACGCAGGGGTCTCAGGAGGTTAAAGTAGTCTATATATTTCAAGTCTATTTAAACTTTATTCACTGATAATCTTCAGTTCGCCATAGATTTCAAATTTAATTCACTCACACGCATATTCAGACTCCACATTTGGTTACAAGACAGACAAGAACCAATGGGATTTGGTATCAAACATATTTGAATATACACGTATACAAATGAGACTCTTCTGCACTCTACACTGCTGGTAATGAAAATTACTGGACCTCAGTGTTAATCTCGTCAACGAAATCACTGATGAAAATGCTCGTTGACTAAGGGTTTTTTGACTTCGTCAGCGATAAAGAAGACGAGACGAAAAAGGCGCATCATTACGATATTTAAACGATTTCTTTAAAGCATAATGTTGACGAAAATATGACGAGATAAAAATTATACTGCAAGATATTAACAGTGCAAGATATAAATAGAAGAAGAAACATCTTGAGAATCTGTATATAGAAGAAGATATTAGACATGGATTCATCTAATAGTTAATCCAGTATGTTCTGCTTGAGCTGCGCGAGTTGAACACGCTGAACACCGGCATAAGGGGGTAAATACCTCATTCAAACGCATTCTATGTATACATGAGTTTAATCACTATATCCACGACATACTGTATATGTAATATAACAATTTACATCTGCACAGTGAAGTGAATGAACAGGTTAACTTAAACTAAATGATGCGCTAGTCAGAACATGCGTAGAATACGCTGTTTCTGTAAGAAACATGCTACATGCAATGTAATATCCTTTCACGGAAAATTAATAAGTCTTTAAAGCATGAAGATTTCAGAATACAGTACTACTACAACTTCTAAAAAGTAGCTAATACTTCAGTCTATTCATTATTATTTCAAGAGCTCAGGTTTTTCTCAACAAGGACAATATGTATATGTTTGATACAAAGTTTGGTCTGTTACAGTTTGACACACTTTTTATCCATTTTGCACGTCATCATCAACTAAACAATATAATTTTCATTAACTCAGAATAAAACTAAAATGAATGAATAAGACATGACAAAACATTGACTAATTTTAAAGGACATTTTCATCAAAGGACTACAACTATGACTAAAACATAAAAACTGTGAAATAATTAACACTGCTGGGCCTGTGGTCTGTTTGATCCCAACTACCAACTGAAAATAATAGCTAGGAGAAGGAGTACAGAGTCAAGACACTCCAAGCCTATGGGGATCGCTGGATGTAATATAAGAATGCTACAATAATGCACAATGGGCTTGACACGTGTATTCTTGGGGGAGCATTTCGAAATTAACGAGATAACGAGTTTGTCTCACCAGACTTTTGATTATCGGCAAAAAGTCTGGACCACTTTTTGACTATCGGCTGGTCCACAAAGTTTTTTTGCTTTTAAATATTGATTAGGTGTTGATACCACAATAATAAACTGCTGCGAGAAAATTAATACAATAGCATAGCAGTGTTGGACAGCGACCAAATGTGCAGAAAACAAGAAATTGGCGGAAACGTGTGTAGACTTTTAAACCGAATTTATTTCCAAAAAGTGTTAATTATTTCACAGACATAATTCAGAAAATTAAGAGAAACATACAATTCTGCTTGTGGATATCTACTTTACTTTTAACTTTACTTTACTTTACTTTAACGTTTATAAGTGCCTCAAACAAAACTCTTTGAGTTTCTTTCAATGTTTTTATGGTACAAACTTGGCAAATCCAGTCACTAATTCTTCCTCCAAAGCGCTAATTGTATCAACCTGGTACCTTGTGAACACAATTTCGCTTGCAGGTGGACTGGTGCACTCTTGAAAAGTTTGCATAACACCAGTTAACCTTATTGGAACCGCCAATTTAAAGCTGACTCTTGCCATTTTTGCATGCATCAGACAGTTAGTGAACAGACTCCTATTCATCAAACTATACATTTATTTCTTGACCACCAGGGATACATGACTTCACTCTCTTGGTGTAGTCTTGCAATGGCAGGCCATGACCCTTGGATGGCTCTACTATATGAGCCATATGAAATATGGCTTAATGACTTCACCATGCAGACATATGGAAATTGTTCTGCATGCCATTACTTCTAAAGCAATTATATTAGATGGCCACACACACATTTTTGGCAATCCTTTTGGTGCAGGCATATGAAAAAAATCAATTTTATTCAAATAAAAAACCAGACATTTCTGTTTTCACTCAGCCATGTGATTGTAATAACAAGAAATGGTTTGAAAATTAGGACACCAGACAGTTTTAAGAGCAGAACAGTTAAAAACATAACCTCAAATACTGTTGGCTGTACAATTTTTATTATGCTTTAAGAAGGAGTGTGCTAAAGGCACAAATTCAAGAATTTGTGAACAGAAAGGGACAACAGGGCACAAGCCATGTGTTTTCAGATCAACAGATAGAGTTACATCTTCATAATGCAGCGTTGAGAGTTTAATAGTTACTGTGACAGTGGTTAAAGTTACACCACTCTGAAAGCCTACTCACAAGAGCGAAACGACAAAGCGAAGCAAATTACTGACAAAATAGTCCAATGTTTTTTGGCCAAAAACTATTGTTCACACCAAGCACAAAGCAAAGCAAATCACTGAAATAAAATCCTCCAACAATTTCCCCCCAAAACAATTCAGACCAAGTAGAAAGTGAAGTAAATCGCTGGAAAATATTATCCATCGATTTTCGCCCAAAACTATTCACACCAAGCACAAAGCAAAGCTAATCGCTGACAAAAATCATCCAATATTTTTCGGACAAATACTATTATCCACACCAAGCACAACGCAAATTTTTGTTTGACTTTGAACATTTTGTATACTTTAAATTTTGCATACTTTAATGCATGACAACCCATCTGATTTGACACAAATAGGACTGGGTAAAAATATAGAATTTACAATGCATCGTGATCTTAATCTGAACAATCTCGATCTCGATTCTTATATCCCAAGATCACTCTATTACTATACACTGATCAGCCACAACATTAAAACCACTGACAGATGAAGTGAATAAAATCTGTTATCTCGTTACAATGACATCTGTCAAGGGGTGGAATATATTAGGCAGCAAGTGAACAGTCAGTTCTTGAATTTCATGTGTTGGAAGCAGGAAAAATGGGCAAGCGTATGGATCTGAGCGACTTTGACAAAGGCTCAATTGTGATGGCAAGACGACTGGGTCAGAGCATCTCCAAAACGGCAGGTCTTGTGGGGTGTTCCTGTTACGCAGTGGTTAGTACCTACCAAAAGTGATCCAAGGAAGGACAACCGGTGAACAGACGACAGGGTCTTGGGTGCCCAAGGCTCACTGATGCGCGTGGGGAGCGAAGGTTAGCCCGTCTGGTCCGATCCCACAGAAGAGCTACTGTTGCATAAATTGCTGAAAAACTTAATGCTGGCAATGACAGAAATGTGTCAGAACACACAGTGCATTGGTCAGAGTGCCATGCTGACCCCTGTCCACTGCTGAAAGTGCCTACAATGGGCACATGAGCGTCAGAACTGGACCATGAAGCAATAGAAGAAGGTGGCCTGGTGAATCATGTTTTCTTTTAGATCATGTGGACGGCCGGGTGCATGTGCATCGTTTAACTGGGGAAGAGATGGCAGCAGGATGCACCATGGGAAGAAAGCAGGCCGGCGGAGGCAGTGTGATGCTCTGGGGAATGCTCTGCTGGGAAACCTTGGGTCCTGGCATTCATGTGGATGTTACTTTGACACGTAACACCTACCTAAAGATTGTTGCAGACCAAGTACACCACTTCATGGTAACGGTATTCCCTGATGGCATTGGCAACTTTCAGCAGGATAATGCACCCTGCCACACTACCAAAATTGTTCAGGAATGGTTTGAGGAACATGACAAAGAGTTCAAGGTGTTGACTTGGCTGCCAAATTCCCCAGATCTCAACCCGATTGAGCATCTAGGGATGTGCTGGACCAACAAGTCCGATCCATAGAGGCCCCAACTCGCAACTTACAAGACTTAAAGGACCTGCTGCTAATGTCTTGGTGCCAGATACCACAGGACACCTTCAGAGGTCTTGTGGAGTCCATGCCTCGACGGGTCAGATCTGTTTTGGTGACACGAGGGGGACCTACACGATTTTAGGCAGGTGGATTTAATGTTGTGGCCGATCGGTGTATGTGCAACTCTCTACAATGCGAGTTAATCACTCGCATATGAGACCAAATTTTGCGCTTTGCAGCTAAAAATGTCTATGATTAGCCAGTGGTTGGTAAATGTTCTGATTTCACTCACCAGTGATTGAGTAGTATATTGAAGTACAACAGAGATCTTTTCACTGTGTGTTGAGAGTAAAAGTTTGATTTGACTCATTCCGTGTCTACAGACGAATAATTATTGAATAATGTCTCTTTTAATACCCTTTTGGTTCTTTACAGTCAATTGTTGATCAAAAATAGCAAAACATAAACATTTGATAATAATCACGAATAGCACAGATGAGGTAAAAAAAAGTCTCTCTCGTTAATATGCGCTCATTTACAGATGCTCTTTACAGAACTGCCTGTTTTCTTAAAGAGACAGCACAGATTTTTAGTACGTGTTCTACAAATCAATATAAATACATATAAATAGTATAAATTATGCATTATATAATTTAATATCATATTTATTGATTAAAAACATGGATTTGTAAATTTTTACAAAGATAAAATGTACCAAACAAATAAAAACAAATAAAATATAATTTGTAAAATGTATATTTTTGTAATGTACCTAGTTAGAAGGTCCCCTGTATAATTAACAGCATTAGCTGGGAGATCATTTCATTCATATGTAAGCAAAATGTACATTATTACTGAAATATACCCATATTAATTGATATTGAATCAAATCGATTCAAAATAGAATTGAATCAAGAGCTAGTGAATCTAAATACAATCAAATCAGGATATCTGTATTAATGCCCAGCCCTAGACACAAATACCTATCTCTTTTTAGGTGGCAAGTTGTTTTGTGGAGGGAAGAAACAAAATTTGACTATGAAGAGAAAAATTGTCCCCAGTGTAAATTTTTGATTTTCAATTTCAAGTTGTTTTCGTGGTGAAATTAGCAGCGAAAATGTCTGCGTGTATTAGCTTTGAGGTTGTCTGTATGCTAGAGTACTCCTAAAACTTGACATAATTTACTTTTAGCAGATATACACAGTTTAAATTTACAGACCTTCTCTTTTAGAAAAAAGAAAATCTCCTACATTTTGTGGTTAGATTGTTGCGTTTGTGCGTCATTAACTAGGGAAAGCTTTAACCAAGACTAAATGCTCATTGATGAAGGTATACACAGCCAAACTATTGTCTGAGCTGATTATGCAAGTGAGGACACTACAGTAAACACAATGGGAAAATAATGAATGAACAAGAAAAGACTTGATGTTTTGAAACTCCATCATGAAGGGAATGCTTAAGAACAAAGAAGTTAGGAAAAGCCTTTGGGTAGAGCAGATGGGCTTTGAAACTTTACCATTTCTCCCCCTAAACCCCCTCTGTCCCTCTAAGAAACTGTGAATGATTAAAGCAATGGAGTGCAGCCGCAATGGAGCTTTGCGCTCAAGAAAATCTGCTTCTAATAGAGGAGTTTCCTGCAATGGCAGGAAATAGCTGTCATTTCTGCAGAGTTCTCTCTCTCTTCTCGCTCTTTTATTTTCTTTTTTTCAAGGAACAGTCATAAGTCCTTATGGCCAAAAAAGGCGGCAATATGGCATTAAAGATCTCGCTTCATAGGTCATGATCTCCACTTAATTTGGTCAAGACCATTCATGCTGTAGACACAACTAATCCACTATGTAAAAGTGTGTATGTGTGAGAATTTTTTAAAGAAGTGTGTGCAATTCTGAAAAACAACAGGACACATTAAAAAAAAACAAAACAACAACAACAACAACTGTGCGGAACAGAGTAGGGTGACTTGACATCCCAATAAAATCGGTATAGTCCCATGTCTACATGTTCTGCATTCCAATGTAGTTACTGTACAGCTGGCACACAATCTGTCCTGATAATTAGTCTTTGCTTTAGTTTAATTGCTATAAATATTTAATTGCTATAAACACTCTAAACGGACAATTCTGTTATCTACCACCAACTGCATACATGGGGTAAAATCAAGAAGAAAACCCCTTGAAAAGAATCTCAGGACTCTCCTAGAAAGACTACCAACCAATGTTGGTATCATTGAAAATTCTTGGAAGTCATGAATAGTGTATGATGACCTAATGGGACAAAAATGCATCCACTGTGTCTATAAGAGGGAGAAAGGCTTGAGTGTAATTATCAAAAGCATCACAAGCACTGCCAGATGTTCCCTCAATGCTGATGAGCCTCTTTTTAATACCTACAGGCAAAAGGCTGAGCTGACAGATGAGCAGTTTTAAACATGAAGTAGTTTAATTTACTATTCAACACAAGTATCACTTAACCTGCAAGGACTTGCGAACGTGCAGCAGTTATTTAGACATTTAATTTCATCTCGGGTGATCCAATCACAGGTGGACACTAGTGGTCGACCGATATGGTTTTTTTTAATGGCCAATGCCGATATCCAGAAAGCAGGGTGGCTGATAGGCAATACAATGCCGATATATCACACAATTTAATATACAGTACTGTGCAAAAGTTTTAGGCACTTGTGAAAAACTTTCAAAGTGAGGATTTCTTAAAAAAATAACGACATAAATCGTTTTCATTAATCAATTATTGTCATACAAATCCAGTAAACAGAAAAAGAGCTAAATCAATATTTGTTGTGACCACATTTGCCTTTAAAACAGCACCAATTCACCTAGGCACACCTGGACACAGTTTCACTTGGTTGTTGGCAGATAGGATGTTCCAAGCTTCTTGGAGTATTCGCCACAGTTCTTTCATTTATTTAGGCTGTCTCAATTACTTCTGTCTCTTTGTGTAATCCCAGACTGACCCGATGTTCAGTGGGGGGCTCTGTGAGGGCCATGCCATCTGTTGCAGGGCTCCCTGTTCTCTATTCTAATATTTTCTATTTGCAAAAGTAATGTTTGGGAGTCTAACATTTATATTTCCTATTGACACACTAAAGCTGAAGATATAAATAACCATCTTAAGACAAATGTTTTTGTGAAACATCTATGTGCCTAAGACATTTGGACAGTACTGTAGTAAATAATATAAACATAAAACTGCTAAAAAAATGAATAAATCTTATTTAGCGCAATATTTACTCAATTTCATACAAAACTTGTATTAATAAGTTATATTAATAAACTTTTATTATATTTAATTATCTTTAAAAAAATAAGATTGTATTTAAAATGGTAGATAGTTTCTTCTGATTTCTGTTTAGTCATAAAATGTTAGTAATTTATTTCAGCATGAAGAAATTGTTAATATATTAGAAAGAAGGAAATGACAGTACACACAGTAGTCCTGCAACAATGGATGGCATTTGCACATTACCAATCGCATTTTCTCATAAAAGACCGAATCAAACCAATTGTACATACAGTACAATATAGCACTTACTCAGTGCACATGAGGCGCTTTTACTTTGAAGTTGCACTCACGCTCTCGTGTGGATCCAGCGAGTGCAGCAGCAATCTACTGAGAGTTTAAACGGCGTGGATTGCCTGCCTGGATTATCATGGACTGACCATCATGATTTGTGAATTATTAGAGGAATATTTGAACTTTACCTTGAAGTTTTGATTCTGGCTGATGGAATACGCGCTTCAGAAGAAGATATCAGAAGAGCGCCGGAACGGGAAGAAAACGCTGGATTTTTGTGAGGTTCGTGAATTTAATCTGTTTAAACGAGATATCCGCTTATTTGCAGACAGTATAGGATAGAAGTTTTATTAATATTTGCCTTTTTATCATTATACAAGACAGTTAAGAGATACAGGAAACTGTTGAGGAGAGAGATGGAGAAGGAAACAGGCGAGCACTATAACGCATCAAGTTTCTGATATGCGGATTGTTTAAATGAGACTGTGTTGCACACCGGTCTATTATTGTAGTCACACGATGGCACGTAACAACAAAAAGTCTCAGATGCTCCTTCACATGCAAGCAGGCAATTCTCTGCGCCCTCGTGGCCTTAAAAAAAAAAAAAACATTCGTCCAAATGGGAAAATTTATCGGCTAAATTTATCGGCCGATTATTTAAGAAATTCTGAATATCGGGCGATTTATCAGGCGATTTATCGGCCTCTGCGATATATCGGTCGACCACTAGCGGACACTGCTAAATACAGATGTAAACATGGTCACTCAAACCAACATCAGAGGTGGTCAGGGATGCACATGGCCACATCACATTTGTGTAAACGCTAATAAACCACCTACTTACATGACAATAAAACCCAATCGAAACCCAATCGAAAGCGATCACTTGAGATGCATTTGAATCATGGGCTAAAAGGACTAACTTTCAATCAGACTATCTTCTTGTTCCAATGTCTAACTTCAGATGGAGTCACTTTTTCACATGGTACCAAATGGTTCTTAAGCTCTTGATTCGATTCCGATTTTATTTGATATTGATTCATATGGGTATATTTCAGTAATAATGTCCAGCTAATGCTGTTCATTATACAGGGGACCTTCTAAGTACATTAAGAAAATATTAATTTTACAAATAAGATTTGATTTGTTTTTCATCATTTTGGTACATTTTAGTTTTTTATTAATGTACAAATCCATGTATTTAATCATTAAATATGACATTATATTGTATATATTATATTTTGTTACATGTTTGTTGTTTAATACATAATTTTTACTATTTACAAATATTTACATTGATATGTAGAACATGTGCTAAAACTCAGTGCTTTATATTTATATTTTATTTGTTTTTCATCATTTTGGTCACATTTTTGCTTTTTAAAATGTACAAATCCATGTATTCCATCAATAAACATGATATTATAATGCATATATTATATCTTATTACATGTTTTTTGTTTGATGCATTATTTTTTACTGCTAAAAATGCTAAAAATTGGCACCATCTCTTAAAAAACAAACAAAAAAAAACAGTAGTTCTGTAAAGAGCATCTGTTAAATGAGGGTATGTTAACGAGAGAGACTCGAATGGCTTCTTTTTTGTTGTTTTTGATCAACAACTGATTGTAAAGAACATAAAAAGGTATTAAAAAAGACAATATTCAATGACAGTTGGATTGTGTGGATCTCGTCTTTGGACACACATTACACAAAACAATTCAAACCAAATTTCAGCTCTGAACAAGCAGTGAAAGGATGCTGAACCTCTTTACCAATATGCTTCTCGATCACTGATGACTGAAATCTGAACATTTACCAGCCAGTGGCTAATCACAGTTGCGCATATAGTAAAAGATTAAGAGTCGATGTTGAGATCGTTCAAATGAAACGGCGATGCATCGGAAAAGTTAAATTTTTACCCAGTCCTAGTAATGCTCTATTCTTTGAATCATTCTCATAATACGGTGATTGGTAAGTGCGTTCTCTGAATTACTGTCTCATGAGAGTGTAAAAATAATGGAGATGAGGATGTCCTTGATACAAAACAGGAAACCAAGCGCATATCCTTCTTCTGTCCCACTCTTCTTCCAACTAAATCTTTTAGTCTATGTATATTACTTTCTAGACTCTAAGCTGAACACTCTTGGCATTTGACCAGTCATGTCTCCATAATTTGTACAGCTTTTTGTTGGCCTATGTGCTGACCATGTGACTTAATTTTAGAAACTGACTGTAACACACAGGAGCCAAAATGAACACTTGCCAAGCAGCAGATGCAAGTAAAACTGCTTTTGCAAGCAAATACTGGCCAGCTGGTTGGTAAATGTATTACAAACTGCAATACAATATGGTCAAAAATAATATTGTATTGTAGGAATGATAATCTGACCATCGCTAAGGTAAGTGATGTGCAAAACTAAAATCAATCACCAAAACTATCTACTACAGAAAACGCACATCTTTGTGAATCTTAACAAGTTTTTGCTTTTTTCCTCCACAACTCTGTGTCAACAATTATGTAGAAAGTTTCTTGTATTAAAGGAATATTCCGGGCTCAATACAAGTTAAGCTCAATCAACAGCATTTGGGGCATAATGTTGATTAATTAATGTTGATTACAAAAAATGTTGACCCCTTAATAAAAAGGTTTGAGCGATGTGGACAGGTGGGCTTCATTACATTTATCTATGATTGTTATTAAAATGAATTGTATTCCAAAATTTAACAACCTGCTACAGTCTCTCCCTGTAGATGTCCCCCTCTCTTATTTCAAGCAATTTGATAGCATAGTGAAGTCCTTCATTTGGAATGGTAAACGTCCCAGATTACATTTCAGTAAGTTACATAGGCCGATTGACAAAGGTGGGCTAGGCCTACCCAAGATTATGTTTTATTATTATGCATTCGGTCTCAGACATTTGGCTCATTGGTTGCTTCCACCTGAGATAGCCCCTTTGTATTGTACAGGAAGTTCTTGCCCATATTTCACCATTACAAAGCCTTTCAATTAAACTAACTGGAGAGGTGAAGTTACACCCCTTTATCTCGCAATTGCACTCAGTATGGACAAAAGTGTCCAGAGTGTTTAATTTGGACTTTGGTGTTAAATGTTGTCTCAAGTATATGGCTGAACCCTAAATTATGTATTAATAAGTCCCCTTTCTGCTGGTCAGAGTGGATTGTGAGGGAGGTTAATACGCTCGGTGACCTATATGAGAGTGGAGAATTGAGATCTTTTGAAAATTTGGTTCAACATTTTGGGATTCCCTGATCTCAATTCTATAGGTATTTACAGCTGCACCACCTGCTCTGTATTGTATTTGGGAGTAGCATACACCCCCCTAAAGCAGCAGATACTCTGGGAGAGGTGATTACTGCTTTTGGAAAAGGTCATGAGGCATCAGTGTATTACTCCCTGCTAATTCAGAGTCTGGGGGACAGAATTTCAAATTCTTTCAAGAGATTATGGGAGAAAGATTTAAACTTGGTATTGGAGGAGGGAGTGTGGGATAGGATTCTAAAAAACGTCAAGTCTGCATCTAGAGATGCAAGGGTTCGCCTTTTGCAATTCAAGATATTACATAGATTCTATTGGACCCCCTCTAGATTGTATAGGCTTGGTCTTAAAGACACCTGCTGGTGATGCCAATTAGAAGATGGAGACACAACCCATGTTTTTTGGGGGTGTGTTAAGATCCAAGAGTTTTGATTGAAGGTTCAGAGTGTCATATGTGATGTTTTGGGCACTCAAATTTCGTTTTGCCCCAGACTCTGTATTCTGGGCGATTGGGCGGTCATTAATTTGGGGGACAAACACATAAGAAAATGGGTCCTGACCAGTATTATGATTGGCAGGCAGATTATTGTAAGGGGATGGAAGTCAGATGGGGCTCCATAATTTACAGAGTGGTGTGCGGCAATGGGGAGGGTGGCGGCTTTTGAGGAGATGTCGAGCAGAGGGCTGGGAGTTCGAGATTTGTTTGCTAGGAAGTGGGGCAGGTATTTGGTGTTTTTGGGGGACTCTCGGGGAGAGGCTGTGGAGAGAAGTTTAGTTTTAATTATATATGATTATTATATTTTGTTTTTTGTTTTTTTTAGGGGGTTTTATTTTTGTTATTTTTTGTGTGTATGTGTATTCTATTTGTGACCACAGGGGTGTTCATTGGGGGTCAGGGTGAGGTTGGTGATTGGGGAGGGGTAATAGTTGGGGTTAAATGTTGACTCAATGTATATATATTTATGTTGTGTTTTTTCTTTGTTATATGTTTGAGTCAATAAAAAATGTTAATTAAAAAAAAAAAATGTTGATTACAAAAAATTATTTCGACTCGCCCCTCCTTTTCTTTAAAAAAAAAGCAAAAATCATGGTCACAGTGAGGCACTTACAATGGAAGTGAATGGGACAATTTTTGAAGGGTTTGATGGCAAAAATATGAAGCTTATAATTTAATAAAAGAACGTACATTAATTCTTCTGTTAAAACTCATGTATTCTTTGAGCTGTAAAGTTGTTTAAATCGTCACTTCTACGTTAGTTTTGGGGTTTTAGGGTTTGTTGACATTACACTGTCATGTCAAGGGTGAAAGAAATGAAAATTGACTCCAGCTGTTATTATGTATATATTATGCTGCGATCGTCAATGGCCAATGCAAAGAACATCTAAAAACTGCCATTGTCATAAAGCACAAAATATAGCCCTGGTAACACATTTAATAATTCTGATCAATTATTGCAGTCTATCTCACTCTCGCTTTCTCTCTCTTTATATAAATCCATAATATTAGAAGCCACGTGTCTGGAAAAGAGGCTACTATATATTGCCACAGCTCAATTTAATACAAGGACAGCTGACAAAGCCTCGTGTAGAGTCTAATAAAGGCTTTAAAAATGGAAAAATTTACTTTTCGTTTTCCACCAAATGGCTGCATTCCAACAGTATCAGTATCACAAAATAAAAGTTTGTTCTAGCTCACTCTTAACTATTTCCATGTGTGGAAACTTTTTCACACATCCTAGACTTGGAAAAGGCCAGTGAAGACGGTGAAAGTCATATGAAAGAGGGATGCAAACAAAATGAAAAAAGAATTGAAAGAGTGTAAGGGGAGATAAAGAGTAAAAGAAAATATGAGTTATTCTGCCATACAAATGATTATCAGAAAGTAGAAAGTGAACTGTGGCCCCAAAAATGTAGCTAACTAAGTCTTGAAGGTTTTATTTTTTGTGATCTTTTCTTATGTAATGTATCCACATTTTTCCTGAGCAACCACTGGGCAGCGCCATGATAATTCTAATTCCCTGTTTACTGATTCTGGTCTCGAGACGCCATGTAAAACGAACCTAAACGAGCAATCCAGCCAGAGAACGACAACCATTTAAGTGTTATTTAGAGTAAAAATGTATTTTACACTTAACTTGTGCAGTTGTTGGCTGTCATAACTACTCAAAGTTTGTTTGTTTGTTTGTTTCTTTCATTTTTTACGCCATGCCAGCTTCAATGGCTATATTCATGGCGGGAACCAGGTTTAGTTATTTAAAATATTTAAATACGTTAAATGAGGTTTTTAAGATTCATTTTTCCTAAAAACCTTAAAACTAAATTTGGATTCACTTGATTAAAAACCTTTTCAGAAGAATCAACTGAATAATACAGGTTCCTCAGATGTGTAGAGGTATGACAGTCCAGTAAAATATGTTTAATGGATAGTGGGTTCTGACAAGATGAACACTTTGGTGAATTTTCTCCTGATAGTAAAAATTGGTGCGTGAGTCTTGTATGTCCTATCTGGCATCATGTATAAATGACTTGATCCCAGCGATTATTAAAAGGGAACACATATCTTGTTCCAACAACAAGATTTATTTCTTGTAATTTGTTGTTTAAACACTGATCCCACTCCGACTGCCATTTGTTTTTGATATATATATTCAGAGTAGGTTTCAGATCTGTGGAAGGTATAGGGCATTTTACTAGTTCAGTAGATAGTGCTTCTCTGGCAGCTCTGTCTGCTTGTTCATTACCGGAGATTCCTGAGTGTCCAGGTACCCAGCAGAAAATAATATTAAAACTCTTTGCTTCAAGAGATGACAGTTTGATTAAAATCTTCACGATTGTTGGGTGATCAGTTTTAGTAGCTTCCAATGCTTCAAGACATGATTTTGAATCAGTTATTATTAAAAAAAAAATTTGTGGAGCAGTCTCAATAAACTTCAGTGCCAGTAGTAGAGCGTTTGCCTCTGCAGTGAAAACTGAACTTTGGTCAGGGATGCAGATACCCTGACACAGTTGGTTTTTGCAAAAGCTGCTGCCACTTTACTTCCAGATTTAGATCCATCTGTGTATATTGGGATATGTTGTGGGTATACTGCTCTTATGTCCAGAAACTGTTGATGGAAATAATTCGGATGCATTTTGGATTTTTGGTTCCTTGTTAAATCCAGATGGATTTTAGGCTTTTTGAGATCCCATGGAGGAATTCTGCAGAAATGTGTCTGTTCCAGACTGTTTAGATCCACTTTTAGATTCTCCAGATGGGTTTTTATACGTAGGCCAAATGGACAAATGAAACTTGGTTTTGAACTACTCAAAGTAGTTAATGATATCAACGTAACTAAACTCAGACCGTCGCTTCATGTGATCTACTTAGGTGAGTCACTATCAAAAAAAAAAAACTCGGCGAAGTATCAGCACTATAGAGCCACATGTTTTTTTGACTACTTCTACAAATGTAATACTTTACACACTAAGAATAAACGGTGATGCGTGTGAGAACACTGGAGACCGGAAACTGTGTTCAGGAAAAAGGTGGATATAAGAAACTGAACACTGATAACACCACATCATAAACATCATGCACATTCTGTTTGTGTGTAGATGACAAACAGCAGAGCACTTATTTACTGTGAAGCATGCAGCACATGCAGACTATACATTCATTTAATTAAATCACAGCCTTTGCATTTTAATAAGCACATTAAGCCAAATAGCGATCTGCTTATCCGCAAGTGAGAATCTCTCGTCAAAAACATATAAACTAAAAGTGCTTCATTCATTTTTTATTGAATAAATAATATTTTAGAGTAATAATGTAATATTCAATGTAATTTTAGTAAATAATAATAATAATAATACAAATAATAATTATAATATATAAATAATAATTACACATATATTTAAGCAATATCTCACAAGCAAGAATGCTGCTGAACTAAAAAGTTTTTATCAATGCTTTCATTAATACCTTGATGCTCTGCTGTGCAGCACTGTATTTGACAAAAAAATAATGACAATGTTGTGTTTTGGGATGTGTTATGAGGATCTGAAAGCACTTTATTGGATAAAAATAATGCAATGGTATGTTAAAAAGTAATTGTTCTGTTTTCATTTGATTTAAGTTCTATGAATTTATTTGATTAGACAGATTTTTTGGTGATAAAACTTTAAAACAGTAATTTGGGGAAAAATAAAACTGATTTCATTGAGCACTACTCTTATTATTTGAACTTTGCGAATTTAATTTGTGTCTTAAAGAATTTTATTCTGATGAGAAATTTGCTAAAAATGTTTTTTCTAAAAAATAAAAACCTTTTTCTGTCATACTTTGTCAATTAAGTGTTGTTAAATCGAATCGAGTTTACATGGAACCGTGAACCTCATATCGTATATCGTCCCAACAATAACCATATCGTCCCAGCCCCACCAGCAGTGTATGTTTTTGTAATTATTTTAAGAAAGGAGCAGCTTGGACACTCCAGAAAACGTCCACATCTCACCAGTAACCTGAGCTTGTGTGTTTCAAAGCCCAGCTCACCGCTTATCCCCTCGGGTGAAAATTACCCTAAACTTTGACCCTGCACATGTGGCTTGAAACAACATTCCCTCCTCCATGTGGACGACCATATCTGAGGTTGCATTACCTCATCTATGAAGTCTAGCGAGCAGGAATCTTGTACTCATTTAATGCATCTTACAATTGTATTTTTGTCTGTATGTAATGTGCTTCCCCACAGTTATAAACCTATAAGCCCCAAGCTCGAACTTAAACTCCAGACTTTGCGTGCAATGTCTTTGAAGGTTTGCTGCATTAATGCATGCACGTGTCTGTCTGAATACTCCACTGTCTAAATCTGAACGTGTTCCCTTTGAAAGTGGAAATCCCCTAAAACTGTGCAAACACAGCATGTTTGCAAGCAAAGGGTTTGTGGGGGTGAGTGTACAGTTACTAAGTGATTTAAGCCCATGAGGATGAAACGAAGTTCACTAAAGCCTGCAGTGGTCTAGACCTAGAAAGAAGACTGATGCAGCACCCTTTCACCCCAACCCATCACTCTCGATCCCCACAACACAAGTCAACCTCAGTAGTCATTTCCTTTTGTTCACAACACAAGAGTGATTATTAGGAACAAAAGTCTTTCTTTTAACTCTAACTAAATACATATTAGTCTTCCATAAGTGTCAAGAATGATTTATATCTGAATATGCTGTTGACCATAAGCGCAATGATGCATGTGAAAACAAAATGTTATATAATATTACTTACTGTAAATGTCGGGGCCGCAAGAGGCTGTGAGAGGACGAAGTATTGTGTGGCCAGGTTGACATACGCGTTGCGGTAAGATTTCATTTGCCGGTGACCCTGAACGAGTTTATACAGTTCCAAACACATCAGTCCAGCGATTGCAGCTGTTGTTGTGGCGATCGCTGGAATGATGCGGCCAGCAATCAACTTGCTCTGTAGAAAAGAGAAAGGCTTATTATTTTAGTAGCACTTTAAAATAAAGTTACATTTGTTAACATTATTAAATGCATTAGTTATCATTAATGAGCAATGAACAATATATTTTCTACAGTATTCTTTGTTAATGTTAGTTAATAAAAAATACAATTGATTATTGTTAGTTCATAGTGAATTAACTAATGTTAACATATACAACTTTTTATTTCAAAAATGTTAGTATATGTTGAAATCAACATTAACTAAGATTAATAAGTGCTGTAAATGTTTTGTTCATTGTTAATGTTAACTTAAGTTGTTAAATAATATTAACAAATGCAATCTTATTTTAAAGTGTTACCATTATTTTTGTATAAGTCAAAAGTTTTCACACACTTGAATAAATGTATATTTTTCATGATCTTAAAAACCTTTTGATATGAATTTCTAAGCTAAAAACTAAAATTGTAGTTTCATTTTTTTCCCCACTTTTAAAGGAGCAATATGTAACATTGACATCAAGTGTTTAAAATGGGTACTGCAGTCCAAATTAAAAATATTGGAGAGAGTTGTCTCCCCCGCCCCCTCCTACCCAGACTGGAAGCTCACACGGGTTGCCAGGTTGAGGACACGCAACAGGAATGAGCAAACTGACAATGGCAAGCGACGAGCCTTACACTGTAAGTTGATCAGCTAATGTATACATCTGCAATGTTTTTATTGTTTGCAAATTATAAACCAGCTCATGTGGATTTTTTATAACTCTGTCAATGTTAGCTAGATGTATTGCTGGCTTCCATGGCTGCAGCATGCTGTCTTTGCCCACTAACTTGTTTCAAATCTGGCAACCTGGGGTGTCGAAATACTATTGGGAAATGGGCAGTGGGCTGGATCACACAGGCCAAAACACAAACAGAAATTCCGGCCTGGAACGGACATTTCAAAATAGAATATACTGGCTGTAGCATTGTTTTCGTAGAAGGCAGAATTTCAACTTAGCATGTTTCCTAAATCTCTGATAACATATTATGATAATTTTATGCTTTAGTACAGTAAATATATTACATACTGCTCCTTTAAATGTAATTTCATTTTACATTTTAATGTAATATTTTCTTATTTTTATTTTTGAGAGAATGCCAAGAGTGTGCAGAGTTGTTACCTAGACATAAAGTGGTGACTTTGAAAAAGCTCAAATATAAGATAGTTTTGTGTTGTTTCATAGTTTAGATGATTTTACTATTATTCTAATATGTGGAAAATAGTAATAATACAGAATGAGTAGGTGTGTCCACATTTTCTATGTAGTGTAGGCCTTTATGGCATAGAAAGGGCATCTCGATGTACTGTTTGTGAATTAAAGAAACACATTCAATTACATTCAATGGTACAAATAAGTCAAGTGATATAGTATTATCGTCTAAGCCAAAAAAGAGGCTGTTGTGTTGGCATACGCATAGGGACTCTATGGTCTAGAAGAGACTAAAGGACTTGAGTATGAGTGTGCATGTACTAAAGTGAGGACACAAACACCCAGAAGGGAAAGATGCATTACTTTAGAACTGATCTCACAAACAAAAGCACAGCAAATGTTGTTTAACAAAGATAAAAGTCATTCACTTTGTGGCGGTTGGCCGTTGGTATATCATAATTCTCTGCCCTCAGGTTGGATGCTGCAACGATATAATCCATGTGGAAATTGTTGTCATCATCCTGAAACAAAAGAATGGAAAAGAACATACATTATTGCACAAACAATTGCATTATTACAAGCACTGACACATAAGGGGATGTTCACACAGAGTGTGTTCTTGCATTTCATCTGAGCTATATGTGCTATTTTTTAATTACTGATCCATGTGCAAATGCATCAGAGAGATGTATTTTACCATTGGATAAAAAAAGCATCTACTAAATGAGTAAATGCACTGTTGAGTTGTGTCTCTTTGAATTGAGTCACTGTGTTTTAAAGACACCATGTCAAGTTAAAAAAAAAAGTTTTACTCCTTTCCTTCAAAAACATGAATTGTAATTGTGAAACATATTTATAAAATCATGACGACTCTCATGAGATGAAGACAGTTCATCTATAAGTTACTGTTTAAAAAACGGACCCATGTGTTCTGTTCCATTAAGCGTTGATCACGTAGGACGCATTCTTTCATCCAAAAACAGCAGGACGGTGAGCAGCAAAAGGGAATAGAACATAAGGGTCTCGATATGAGTTTTTAATATTGATCTACTTTTACTTTTTGATACTCTTGAATTTACAGAGGGGCCCAAAAGTCCGACCGAATATGAGCAAATTTCTGACAGTTGAGGACATACAAAAAACGAAAAAACAAGCAAAAAAAAAAAAAAAAACTGATAAATTCAACTTTTTACTCAAATTGCAATGCTGGCAACATAATTTGCATTAAAATATATATATATATATATATTATTAGAAAAAGGTAAGGCATGTAGAAGAATTCCATCTCAGACTTTTGGGTCCCACTGTATATTTTAAATTAGTTGTTTCATTTTCGGTCATCCGTTCTTTCCTGTCAACTATGGAAAACACTCCAAACACTTTTGTCTATCACCAAATCAGCACCAACCAGCCATCTGTTCATTCGTTACCACGGAGCAAAAACACTGGAAACAAATGATCAGTCTGAAACAACAGCTTTTATGTTAGTTACAGTAATTTGTTTTTTAGTCTAGTGTCAATTGTTATCTTTTAGACTTGCATAAAACAGCAAGAACTATAAACAACAGGAACAAAAACATGCTCGTGCCACAGGTATGTTTGCATACTTTGGTACAACAAGTACTAGACTGATAAAGATGCCATGTCATATTTAAACTGGGATCTCCAGTCACCTATTGTAGTTATCTGTAATTTCACCTGTTCAGGTGACACTGCAGATGATGTCACACTTAGAACAGCCGAACTCTTCAAAGACTGCTATGGGTGCAATATTGAAACTCTAAAATACAAAGAATGCAGGAAGGCACGCTTTTGCAAATGAACTTTTTTTGACTCTTTATGCTCGGATGGGCCCGCCAGCGGTATCACATACCATTACTGTAATCGGATGCATAGATCATTAGATAATCCACATGAAGCACAATGTTACACATGGCCACCAGGAGATGGCGCCAAGTAAATGACACACTCGATGCAGAATCATACTGTGAAATCTCATTACTAAAATCATTTCTACATGCTATGCAAACCTCAAATCAAATCAAATCACTTTTTTGTCACACAGCCATATACACAAGTGCAATGGTGTGTGAAATTCTTGGGTGCAGTTCCGATCAACATAGCAGTCGTGACAGTGATGAGACATATACCAATTTACAATAACATCAAATTAACACAACACAATTTAAACATCTGATATACACATAATTACACTCAACAATATGCAAATAATAACATACACTGTACAGTATACAATACGCTGTAATAACCTTTAGTGATTGTTGTGTTTGCATGTTTAATTTTTTTTAAATTTTTTTTTTTATGTACAATTATTATGTCTTATTTGTTTGGAGAGGCTTTTGGACATATGGAGATGTTTTTGGACACTATGATAAATAATTTTTGTAATACTATAACTTTTGATTGCTTTGTCGTATCAACACAAACATTTTCTCAGATACAGATGACAGTTGGGTACAAAACAAAAGCAGTTTTTCAGAGCCACCTTATTTACACCCAGAGATATATAATGTCAAATAAGAAAAATAAGAATAAGGACATTGTTGGCTAATTTTTTTGTTGTTGTGATTTTTCAGCAGTTTCTTAGGCTGAAGTATCATAATATATATCATTAAACATTTTTTTAAACTTTTCTTTACAATGATATCAAACACTTGACCCTCCTTGTTTTTATTGTCGAGTTATAAGTTATAAGTAACGTTTTTTTTCCCCATTTTACTTCAATATTGTATCAATGGACCCAACTGAGTCTACCTTTAATAGTTTTAATAGATTAATATACATATATATATATATATATATATATATATATATATACACAATTCAAATAGACTTGGCAAGTACTACAAATTACAACAATGTGTACAGCACATCAAAAACATTTGATAATATCTTATAATCAAAAATATATATTTTTTTGAATATATGTCGGTATTGACTTAAGAATTAAGGTGTTATATGATATTGCATTTTTGCAGATGTGCTTAGGCACACTGGGTTTGAGGTTTTTGCAGCCTTCTTATGCTCCAGGCTCTGCAGCACTACAATGGCTGTGGACTATTGGGTGTGTTTTGGGTAACTGCGGGGGTGGGGGGTGTTAGGCCAGTATATAATCTGGCAATCTGATGCCAACAGAATTCCCCAAACACACATTCCACTGGAAAAAACAAAACATCTGATCTGGCAAAGAATGTGTCATTGCTTAAAATGCACACATGCACACACACTTAGAACATGTCTATGGACATATGATACATGCAGTGGGGGTCCAAAAGTCTGAGACCACTAGTGAAAATACTTTCTAATTGAATGCAAACATTATTACAAATTATGATATATGCAAAAGATATATCATTTTGTGTTCCACAGAAGAAAGAAGTCGTGGATTTGGAACAAATGTATGTGATTAAATGTGAACTATCCCTTTAAGATGGCTGAATACCCTTTGAAGTCCACTTTGCAGGATACCATTGGGTGATTGGACCGTGTTTATACACTGAGACTGATTTCTTCCTATCAGAAAACACAACTGAGATGTTGCTCAGAGACTGCTGCCCATTCCATATGTACGTCTGTGTGTGTGGCTTTTATTCAGGAAGTCCATGTGTCATGCAGTTGCTCCATATGTCAAAGAGGACATTGACTAAAGCAACATGCACCCAGAGCTTTTCATAAGCCCTGTATGTCCATGGATGCTTACCTTCTGAGCAGGTTTTGAAGAAGATCAGTCTGAACAGAGAGAAACTCTTGTTTGCTCTGGTCTGTTATGGATGAAGCTGGCTAAGGGTCAATGAAAACAGCAGTTGGGGTTGGACACTTTAGGAGCAATTTTGTGGTTTAATGAGACTTCCTATCTGAGAGCGGACGCCAACATGTCTGACAGACACAGTGCACATACCAAGCAGATTTACTTGGGCTGCCAAAGTTAACATACTAACTTTTCAGATTAATTAAATATGCTTAAAGCTTTTAGAGGATAGTTCTGAATTCAATTTATGCAGAATATTTACCCAAATATTTTGGTTATCATTAATTACTACCCCTCATGTCACTTCAAAAACCTGTATTATTTTCTTTCCTCCATGGAACACGAAGATATATACTGTAAAAAGCACCATAAAAGTTGTCCACATGACTTGTACACTATACAGTATTACAAGTCTTCTGAAGTCATACGGTAGCTTTGTGTGAGGAGTTGATCTAAATTTAAGTCGCTATTGGGGGGACAATCATTTCCTTCGCCTTAGCTCTCAAATCTCATTCGCTTTTGCGCTAAATTCAAACATGGGGTATTTAAATTTAAAGGCACATTTCAGCAAAATCATGGCTTTGAAAACTTAAAAAAAAACTATGAGATTAATTATTTACCTTTTCAAACTCCTGTGGATGCATTCGAAAGTTCTGATCACTCAGCTGGAGTTTTGACAATTTCTCCTTCAGCATTTCCAGCTTGACTTTGTCTAAGGGATGCAGTGGGGAAAAGAGATATTACATACGTTTAATATGTTCATTTTATACAGAAACTATTGTAATATTTCATTTCATATCAAATCTAATAATATTTCAGGCTCACCCTCTTCTCTTCTTTCCTCATTCTCCTCTTTCAACTCTTGATCAGTCACTGCAATCTTTACGGAGGATTTAGGAGTGAACTCTGGCACTTTTACTCCCTGCAGAATGTTCTGAATGTCCACAAGATTCCTGGAGCCTTCAATTCCATAGATCTTACCGTATAAATTGGCCGCTGCTACAATAAAGTCCATATGGGTGGTCTATAGGACAAGATAAACAAATGTATTTAATAAACTTTTTAATTTAAATGTATTGTGCAGACTCCATAAAAATTATTTTTGTTATATATATATATATATATATATATATGGTTAGAAAATAAAACTGATTCAAGATTATCTGAATCCGGTTTGTCAATGTTTCAATATCTTATGCCATTTAGCTTCAAGTAAATTTATCTCGTTTTTGTGATGTTTAGATATTTTAACTGGAAAACTAGACAAAAATACTGATTAAGTAAATGATATTTTGCATTGAGGTGGAACTTGCGTAAATTATGCGCACAATCTGTGTGTTTGATTTTGAATGATGGAGACAATGAAATGGCATGGATCATAAACCCAGTTGCAAAGAAAAGGGGAACAGCAGCGGTTAAAGGGAAGTAACGGAGGGGAAAGTGTTACACATTTTGAAAAAACAACAGTTTCCAATCTAGGCGAAATTTTGAAACCATAGAATTCAAATAGACCATGATGAATCAAAAAGGAATTCCTTTGGGGCAAAGCAAACCTTACATAATGCTGATAACGTTAAGAAAGCATTGGGAAAATTGGCCATAAAAGTGCATTATGGTTGATGAATGGCTACAATAGACTCATTTGCATATCTAGAAAACATCTTTAAAATATTTAAAGAGATAGTTCACAGATAAAAAAGAAAGTTCTGTCATCATTTCCAAACCTGTATGATGTTCTTTCTTTCGTGGAACAAAAAAGGAGATGCTATGCAGAACTGTAATAATTGATGGCCTCAGCGACTTTTTACTTTCATTTAATTTCAAAAGTGAAGAAATAATGACAGAAACGTAATTTTTCTGTGAACTATCCCTGTGAGACATTCCCTTTTCCCTTTTACATGCTTGTCTGTGAGGTATTCTTAAAGTGAAAAGGACGGCCTGTTTTTAATTTGACACTGTGTGTTTATGTGTGTGAGAGTAGGGGTGGTTAACACGTTTTCATCTTTCTTTGTTAATCTCAGGTGATCACTGATAGCAGATTCAATTCAAACTGAGAGAGAAACCGTGAGCAGCTCAGATAAACACGTCAGACAGTCTGAAGGGGTGATGGGAGATCCTAGGGGCTGTGGGGCGGGATTTACTGGCTAAAACTTACATTGCTGGTGTCGAAGGTCAAAGGATGGGGACATCTTTTTGCACCCATCCAGAATGGAAGCCCAGAGCTTGTTACCTACAGAAAAAACAGCAATGGAAGAAAAGAAGAAACAATACAGTTATTTAAGATATAAAAAGGTGACACTATACATATAGTGACTGAGTTATCTGTAAACTAACATACAAATGAACCAGAGTTGGGTGTAACACAAGATTACATTTAGGAAATAATGAGTACTGATTTATACTATAATAACCAAGAAACTAGGTACTTATTCCAAATAAGAGTATGCAAATAGTAATAAACAAAATGTGTAGTCTATTATTGTTCCATTTTTTTCCCCAAAAAACCCCCCAAAAACTTGCAGTAAAGAAATAAAACGTAAAAATGCATGACATAAAAAGATTAAATTGAAAAAAAAAAAAAAAACTGTAAGGAAAGAACACTAAATATTTTATATATATTTTTTAAGATTTACACATTTCAGTTTCATAGCAAAATTCCATATGTTTTTTATTATTGTTAAATATATAATATATATACCTGTATATATATATATATATATATATATATATATATATATATATTATTATTTTTTTTATTAATTTCTTTTAGTTAAACATAACAATTCAATTGAATGGAATTTTATTATGAAATTGAAATCTTAAAAATAGGCTAAAATATTAATTTTTTGAGTACACAAATTATGACAGAGAAAATATCCAACCAACTTATTAACTAAAAGTAATTAGTCACTTTTATTAGAAGTAATGTAATAACGTAATAATGTAACGTACTTTAAAAGTAACGTTGCCCAACACTGCATGTGACACATGTAAAGCCTCTTGATGAAAGGCTCCAGTAAACAAGACTGAAAGATGTCTACATGTGTTGTGGATCAAATGGAGTCCCTGCAGCCACTTGTCACATGCTGATGTGAACTGGATGTGATCGGTGATCATAAAGCCCCTGTCTCCATATACCTATTGCTAATACAGACAAAGTAATGACTTTATCATGTGTGCGTGTGTTCAATCCAATTAGTCTCCTAATAGAAAACAGTAGTGACTGTTGAAAAGACCAAATGCAGACAAAAAGAACTGGGACTCAATGCGTTTTCCACTAGTCTAGACTTGTGGTGTGGAGATCATTGCATGCAATTAACATCTATCTTTCGGCTTTCCAGGAAAGTTAATCTTTCTAACAATGCTCAGTTATGCAAAGCTCATCCAAACCTCATGAGCTATTTCTTGAGAAACAAAGGATTTTCTTTACAATCAGACCTACTCTACTTTATTATTTACAGTACAGCAGAAGACCGATCGGTTGTGTTTTTACTATTTTAAGTTCAATAAGAATCGCACATTTGTAAAAGATGTACCATAATATGCTGCAATTGTTCTGTTGTAAACAATACTTACTAATAATGAATAAATACTAATATTTAAGTGTTTTAACAACTTTGTATTGGAGGGCCCAATCTATAATCCACAAATTAATCTTGACATGATACCATGTCAAATTATATCAATCTATAATTTATTATTGGTATGTCATCATGCCATGTAAACCTGTACTGACCTCCCTCTGTGACATTGAACATTGAGCAGTACCTCCACCAGACATTATAATCAGCTTTTGACATAGACAACAGTGCCACCTGCTGGTTAAATGTGCAACTGAGACATTTAACCATTCCTGAGAGTCCTGAAATGAATCCACAATCTGCTAAAATACTTTCCAATACTGTGATGAGGAGGAGGGCGTGGCCGGGCCGAGAGGATTCATGCCCAGCGCTGAGTTGCCCAATCAGCAAGAGAGAGATAAAAGGAGGAGCCGGGGATACCAGAGAGAGAGAGACGCACGCAGCAGTGTTTTCTGTGTGCACTTTAATTATGCTCCAGTTCAGTGTTTTATGTTGAATTGAAGTCTTTTTGATTGTTAAACCGGTTCCTGCTTCCTCCTTTCCCGATGAACGAGAGGCTTGTCTGCCACAAATACAATTATACTGTAATTAAACTGTCTATTGTATATAGAGAGAGAGTGACACCAAATGCATGCTATTTTTTATTTTTTTTAGTCTATGTGCTTGACAAACAAATTTGGATGTTATACTGCGTCTCACTTAATTTTTGCTGTATTCGTTTTCAAGACACTATGTCAAGCTACAAAATAGTTCCAACTATTGACACACAGTGCAGTAGACGACTTTTAAAACATTTCTTAATCTTGGTTAATGTTCATTTCTACATATGGTTCATTGACAAATAACGTTGTCCGAGATGATAAAAATTTGAAATATTTAAAAAAATCTATTTTAGAAGACATGTGTCAAGTTCATAGACATGTAATCTTTGAGTTCGTGTTGTTTTTAAACATTTGTGGCATTTTCTATAATATATATATATATATATATATATTTAATGACTTTAAAGAGGTGTAAAATATTTTTTTACAAATATAATTAATTTTTAAGTCAGGAATATCAAGATGTTTTCTCATGGTTACACCAAATGCCCTGAACAAAATGAGCATTTTCATGAAAATGTCAAAATATTGATATTTAAAGATGTGACAAAATGATTATTTGTGTTTAAAATTTCACACACAGTTTTGCAGGTCTAAAGAGGTCTTCTCTGTTTTATTCATTTTGTCACAAAAATGCTACCTACATGTTGGTTACACCACATGACTTTGACATTTTTCAAATATTAATCATATTTTAAAATAAAATTGTTTCAACTGCTTATTTTTTTATGAAATAATAATAACAGCTTTCTCAGCACAATCCATGCCAACATTTTTTTTTCCCACAAATTTCAGCTTTTATTGAGACTTTGATTTTTTTTTTTTTTTTTTTTTACTGTCTCCGGACGGTTACACCACATGACATTTTCGACTTTAATCCTCCCCAAAGACATCAGAATTACTTCGAACTCAGTAATTGAAAGCATCATAGAAGTGGTGTATTCAAGTAATTGTTTGGTGAGAATTGTGTTTGAAATGTATTTTTGAATACTTTATTAGACGTGGACAAAAGAATTTACATCACGACACTGACCCATGTACCAGTCCATTTGTTTTTAAAAATGTTATATGTTCACATTAGTTAAAAAAATATGAACGGCCCCTTACAGTATACTTATTACAGGAACAATCCACTTGAAGAAGCGTGAATTCTACTCAATGCCAAATAATGATGGCTCACAGCTTGCTCCGGGACTAGAACCAGTAACCTTCTGGTTACTATGCCTGAACTTTAAACTTACCACCATACCAGTCCATGACTATCAATCTGTTGTTTTACCTGGTCAGGAGGGAAGCAGTGCAGTAGTTGTCTAAGGTGGTTGTTGTAGAGTGTTTCCCACTGTCCTCGGGCCCAGCTGACACAGTCGGTCCAGTTCTGAGGCCGTTCCTGGTTCAGACTCCTATAGACGCCCTCCAACACTTCCACAGCCTCCACATCCCCACGGGCGACTGTGCGCTCCACAAACGCTGGGTCACTGCAAAAACAGTACAGAAAGACCAAATCAAAGACTGAAACTTAAAGGAACAGTTCACCCAAAAATGATAATTCTCTCATCATTTACTCACCCTCATGCCGTCCCAGATGTGTATGACTTTCTGAACAAAACAAATATTTTTAGAAAACATATCTCAGCTATTGGTCCATACATTGCAAGGAATGGTGGCCAGAACTTTGAAGCTCACAAAAGCACATAAAGGCAGCATAAAAGTAATCCATACGACTCCAGTGGTTTAAAATATGTCTTCAGAAGCGATATGATAGGTGAGGGTGAGGAACAGATCAATATTTAAGTAATTTTTACTATAAATGTGTACTTTCACTCCATATTCTTCTTCTTTTGTTTTTGGCGATTCGCATTCTTTGTGCATATCGCCACCTACTGGGTAGAGAGGGTTTTTACTTTAATAGTAAAAAAAGGACTTGAAAATGTATCTGTTTTGCACCCACACCTATCATATCGCTTCTTAAGACATTAATAACTTTTATGCTGCCTTTATGTGCTTTCTGAGCTTCAAAGTTCTAGCCACCATTCACTTGCATTGTATGGAACTACAGAGCTGAAATATTCTTCTAAAAATCTTTGTTTTTGTTCAACAGAAGAAATAAAGTCATAAACATTTGGGATGGCATAAGGGTGAGTAAATGATGAGAGAATTTTCATTTTTGGGTGAACTATTCCTTTAAGTAGGCCAAATATGTATATCTGAACAGACAAGGCTAGTTACTAGAGTATAAATACTGAGGCTGGCAAATAGTTACATAAAACACTTGTTAAAAGTCTCCTTTAAATGGAAAGGTATTTGTTTCCATCCAAAAGTCTTAGTTTTTAACCACACTAAGCCATTGAATTTTGATCAGAGGTCTGGTTTGATAGGTGGGTCCTTCCTTGACTTCACTCAAAGGCTGTTGCTTGCCAACAGGAAGTAGTTGAGATTGAGGCTGTTATGCCTTTTCCTTTCCTCTCCGGTATCTGCCTGATGCATATGCCACCTCAACTTCCTGCACACGTCTCTCTATAAACACCCTTAACTTAAATATCTAAATATTTAATGGCAGGAAGCCAGTTGACAGCCTAGGATTGCACTAATAACGAATGGCTAAGCCTGGACTTAGACTGAGGAACCAGTTAAAAACCATTGTGTGGACACAAAATATGTTGATAACCATTTTCTCAGCACATTTCCTTTTGTTCACATTTCTAAATATATTAACTGAATTACATTTTGCATACCTGAGATACTGGTTCACGTTCTCTGCAGTGTGCTTGAAAAGGCCCTCAAATTGGTCTCTTGCCCACTGCATATGACAAAGTTTTAATTCGTGATTCACACATACAGCTTCATTTTTGATAGAAATGTATTTGCGAAATACAAATACTAAATAAATAACCAAATACAATCAAAATTGGGAGTTTGAGTTTTAATATCCTTTTAATCAGTATCTTTTTTTTTCTTATTCTCAAACATTTGCAAATGACCTGGTATGGCTACTGTAGGCAATATTTATGTATCTAATTTTGAGATTATCCAACACATTATGGCATTATTTCACAGTCTTGTTTTTGTACCTGTAGTGTGTGTTCTATACGGTGTGGGAAGTTCTTGAGGGTACAGAGAGGAATGGCTTTCTCTCCTCCAGATACGGCGGGTCCGTATGACTCGGTCAAATGTGGCACTACAACCAAAGTGTGGCCTTTACTACCCAGAGTTCCTCCCTCCAGCATGGGCTTTTTGTTCCGCACACAGCATTTGTCAAGATAGACCCCTAAAGCACAAGAAAAACATAGTGTTACACAAATGAACTAAAAAAAAAATTTTCTTTCTAATTTTGGCTAAGGAAACTAGCCCCATTTTTTTAACAATGTATTTTTAATATTCATCCAGTAAAATATTGATATTTTTTCACTAAATGTTGTTTTCTTTCCAAAAACTGCTTTCGCTGGAAAATGGTAGTATACATTGTTAAACATACTAATGTAATTTTCAACATATACTTACTGCCATTGTAATTCAATGAAATCTCATATATGTTAGCCAGAATGAAGTCAACCTAGTCTCCTAGAATGAACGTTACTATAACTACATTTTTGCAAACTGTGTTCCACATTTAGCCGCAGTTTCCTGGTGAAATGTACACTAGAGGCGCTGCAACAACTGTGTGTTTTATTCACTTTCACACAAATCACAACTACAATGGCTGATTATAACTTTATTTACACGTATTTTTCGCCCTATTACTCGCACACTTCTATGTTATCATATCGAAACACTTTTACTATAATGCATCATTTGAAAACGATACAATTTAACGCTTGTATTAAAGACCCACCTACATTTACACGCGTACTCCAATGTGATTCGCTTCCGCGGTAGCTCGCCTGATAAGAGTGTTGGACTTTGGACTTGGAAGACCGAGGCTCGAACCCAAGCGACACAAAATGACGTGGTTGCTTCAGAAAATGTGCTTTTCATGTCGCATTTGCTTTTTCCACACTATCAGTTAGGTTTAGGCGTTGGTTAAGGGTAAGGATGTCTGTTTTGTTCACCTCTCATTTCCATTTGGAACACTATTAGTTGGGTTTAGGTTAAAATTTAAGGTTAGGGATGTACGTTTTACTCATTCAAACCTCCATCTAACATTCACCTTAAAAACCTCATCTGGTTATGAGACTATTTCACTTGCTTTTGGTGCTGGACATCCGCTAGACATTTCACTAGGAAACTGCAGTGAAACGTTTAATGAAGCACACAATCTTGTTTGGCAAATACACTATCTGGCCAAAAGTATTCGGGGAAGGCTTTCCACAAGGTTTAGGAGTGTGTTTATGGGAATTTTTGACCATTCTTCCAGAAGCGCATTTGTGAGGTCAGACACTGATGTTGGACGAGAAGGCCTGGCTCACAGTCTTCGCTCAAATTCATCCCAAAGGTGCTCTAACGGGTTGAGGTCAGGACTCTGTGCAGGCCAGTCAAGTTCTTCCACACCAAACTCGCTCATCCATGTCTTTATGGACCTTGCTTTGTGCACTGGTGTGCAGTCATGTTGGAACAGGAAGGGGTCATCCCTAAACTGTTCCCACAAAGTTGGGAGCATGGAATTGTCCAAAATCTCTTGGTATGCTGAAGCATTCAGAGTTCCTTTCACTGGAACTAAGGGGCCAAGCCCAGCTCCTGAAAAACAACCCCACACCATAATCCCCCTCCACCAAACTTCACAGTTGGCACAATGCAGTCAGACAAGTACCGTTCTCCTGGCAACCGCCAAACCCAGACTCGTCCATCAGATTGCCAGATGGAGAAGCGTGATTCGTCACTCCAGAGAACGCGTCTCCACTGCTCTAGAGTCCAGTGGCGGCGTGCTTTACACCACTGCATCCGACGCTTTGCATTGCACTTGGTGATGTATGGCTTGGATGCAGCTGCTCGGCCATGGAAACCCATTCCATGAAGCTCTCTACGCACTGTTCTTGAGCTAATCTGAAGGCCACATGAACTTTGGAGGTCTGTAGCGGTTGACTCTGCAGAAAGTTGGCGACCTCTGCGCACTATGCGCCTCAGCATCCGCTGACCCCGCTCTGTCATTTTACGTGGAGTTGCTGTCATTCCCAATCGCTTCCACTTTGTTATAATACCACTGACAGTTGACTGTGGAATGTTTAGTAGCGAGGAAATTTCACGACTGGACTTGTTGCACAGGTGGCATCCTATCACAGTACCACGCTGGAATTCACTGAGCTCCTGAGAGCGGCCCATTCTTTCACAAATGTTTGTAGAAGCAGTCTGCATGCCTAGGTGCTTCATTTTATACACCTGTGGCCATGGAAGTGACTGGAACGCCTGAATTCAATTATTTGGATGGGTGAGCGAATACTTTTGGCAATATAGTGTATGTTACCACGTTCACAAAATGTTGATGAGATCAGACTATATGATGATCAGAACATCAAATAAATCCAAATGTTTAAGTTAGCAGGGCATCCAAAAACATTAAACGAATGTAACATTTAGAAACAGCACAGCACTGGCCCCAGACCAGCGGGCCATTCCTGAGCAGTATTAACACTCACTGGCATCCACATTATCCAGTGCAGCTGCAACCCCATCAAGCTGACTGTAAAATGAATAAGTGTAGACCTCTTCTGTCTCTGGACACACTCGGTTCTGGTGAGCAGTGATGTTCATGTAAGGGTTCATCGCTTTAGCGGACTCTGCCGCCGCCTCTGACTTCAGCCTCTGAATTCGAGAGAAAAATAATAAAGCAATAAGCCAGAAGATGCCGTGCTTCAGCGGTTTAACCATGTTTAAGGGGTAAACTTATGGATGGCATGAAAAGACATGTCTAAACCTTAAAGGAATGTTCCGGGTTCAATACAAGTTAAGCTCAATGGACAGCATTTGTGGCATAATGTTGATTACCACAAAATTGTTTCAACTCGTCCCTCCTGTTCTTTAAAAAAAGCAAACATCGTGGTTACAGTGAGGCACTTACAATGGAAGTGAATGGGGCCAATTTTTGGAAGGTTTAAAGACAGAAATGTGAAGCTTTTAATTTTATAAAAGCACTTGCATTAATTCTTCTGTTAAAACTCATGTATTATTTGAGCTGTGAAGTTGTTTAAATCATAATTTTCACAGTCATTTTAGTGTTTGCTGACATTACATCATCATGGTAATGAAGTTTTAAAATTGGCTATAAAGGTTAGTAAGTGATTTTAACACACTAAAATAATTTTTACAGGCATATCCTTTATGTCATGTGGCTATACTTTTGAAACAGTGAGTATTTTAATGTTCAAAAATTGGCCCCATACACTTCCATTATAAGTGGCTCACAGGAACCAAGACTTTTGCTTTTTTTAAAGGAGGTATGAGTCAAAATACATTTTTGTGGTAATCAATATTATGCCACAAATGCTGTCAATTGAGCTCAACTTGTATTGAACCCGGAACATTTCTTTAACAGTGGTAAACTCACTTTAAAATCACCGCTTTTATAAATCGGCAGCAACAGCAATATGATAAAGCAATAAACAGTGGTTAAATTGCTGTGCTGTTACAGGTGTGCATATATTGGCTATTTGACAATGGTTTCAAAAACAGCTTTTTCAATCAGATTTAAGGAACCAAACTATCTGTTTTATAACGGTCATTAAACTATGGTCACTGACATCTTTCTGTAACCATTTTATCAAATGTAAATGAATCAATAATGTTGCTCCTTTTCTGCATTGTTGTTTTGGGGGTGAAAGACCATAAGCTCTTCTTACCCCAATGTCCTGTGAGCGGAATAGAAACTGTCGATTCAGGTTTGATCGCTCAATGGAGTCCATGTCAGTAACTGTAATGTTCCCACCCTCTCCTGCACCCAGACCAATCAGAGCAAAGTTCTTCAGCAGTTCACAACCAATCGCTCCAGCTCCAACCTGATTATATAGACATTGCAGTGAGAATTGACCATATACTGAAAATACTGCACAATATTTCTCTCTATAACTGAGATACGGTGCAGTACTTGGAATTGTCTTTGTGAGGAGAGTCATAAAATAAATTTGGAATAAATAAATAACTTTACAGTACATGTGACGTAAATAAATACTGGAATCAACTGTTTCAAAAACATTGTATAATAGTTTATATTCGAGAGCTCCCACACCTTTACATTTCCATGATCCTTCTTGATTACTGGATTAGGATTTTTAAAAATCATTTTACAGAGATTGCACTTAAAAAGAGCTTTTTCTGGCTGATGAAATAATTTAGATCTGGCCATAACATTTGAATATTCCAAATGTCCATCAAAGCACTAGTCATTCCATTACATGACATGATTTTAAGATTTTTTTTTAAATTATTTTATTAAATTCCATGACATTTATAGGCCTGAAAATCATCATTTTAAAATATCCTGATATTTGGAAGTGGAAATTGCAGCAAACCCCTGATATTAATAGTTTAAACAGTTTATATTACTCAAAAACGAGCAAATAACAAATACATATAAATTCACCAAAAAAAAAAAGATACAAAATACACAGACCAAAATCTCCTGATGAAATAATTTAGAGCTAGCCATCACTAGAAAAAATAATTATAATTATATATACTGTATATATACACACACACACACACACACACACACACGACACATACACATATATATATATATACACACACACCGATGAGCCACAACATTAAAACCACCTGCCTAATATTGTGTAGGTCCCCCTCGTGTCGCCAAAACAATGCCAACCTGCATCTCACAATAGCATTCTGAGATGATATTCTTCTCAACACAATTGTACAGAGTGGTTATCTGAGTTACCATAGACTTTGTCAGTTCTAACCAGTCTGGCCATTCTCTGTTGACCTCTCTCATCAACGAGGCATTTCCATCCAAGGAACTGCTGCTCACTGGATTTGTTTTTGTTTTTGGCACCATTCGGAGTAAATTCTAGAGACTGTTGTGTGTGAAAATCCCAGGAGATCAGCAGTTACAGAAATACTCAAACCAGCCCATCTGACACCAACAATCATCCATGCGATTATCTAATCAGCCAATCGTGTGGCAGCAGTGCAATGCATAGAATCATGCAGATACGGGGCAGGAGCTTCAGTTAATGTTCACATCAGCCATCAGAATGGGTAAAGCTTTGATCTCAGTTATTTGGACATGATTGTTGGTGCCAGACAGGCTGGTTTGAGTATTTCTGTAACTGCTGATTGGCTGGGATTTTCATGCACAACAGTCTCTAGAATTTACTCCAAATGGTGCCAGTTTTTTAACCCAAAAAATTTAAAAATAACAAAAATTATATATTTTAGCAATATTCACCAAAAAATAACCTCAAACCAAAATCTCCTGATGAAATAATTTATCACTGGAAAAAAAATAATAAAAACATTAATACATACAGTATATATATATATATATATATTCACTATAGAAATTTCCATGACATTTAAGATTTAAGATTACTGTTATTATTACTATTATTATTGAAATTGTTTTATTACATTCCATGACATTTATAGGGCTGAAAATCATCATTTTTTAAATTCCCTGATATTAGGAAGTGGAAATGACAGCGGAAACCCTGATAATAATAGTTTATGCAGTTTATATAATTAAAAATTAAAAAATAAAAAAAAAATATATGTTTTAGTAATACCAAAAAAACACTCAAAAAAATAAAAAATAAAAAAATAAAATCTCCACATTAGCAGGGTGATTCACACAGGAAACTCTGGCTGACATATCCTTATTGTTCAACAGGAAATGCCACATGACTCTACTATTTCCTGTACATTCTACACCACTGACAAATAGGTTTAACCATTAGACATCAGTAAACTACATCCTTGGTTGGACTTGGATGACTGTAACAGCTTTGCAGTGAGGGTTATGTCTGCTGGTGAAACTGGAGAAATGCACTCACCAGGAAATAATTCTGGGTCTTCAATTTGTCTTGAAAAGCAGATCCAAACACAGCGATCTGTCCATCATATCGACTGTCTCTCTGCAGCACAGAGGAGAAAGATGGAATTACAGACACAACACATACTCTGCCATTACTTTATGCTGCCTATACTACTATGTTCTTCACAAACAAATCACAAATGAAATTTGTGTCAGGTCTTTTTTTTTTTTCATGAGATGTAGAATGGTCCCTTACAGGAGCACAATCATCTTCAGTCAGGACACCTTCCGCACCCTCTTCTTCGTCAGACAGGCATTCCAGCGCATCAAAGTACAGCCACTGTCTGAGAGGAGTGAATTTACCACTGCAAGCCTAAAGGATTTCATAAACATGCAATAATTAACAAACTATTAAACTTTTTAAGAGAATTCTAGGGCTGCTCCCTAATAGTCGACTATACGTTAATCGATGAGAAGAGTCTTGGTCGACCAAGTTTTGATTGGTCGGTTGGTCGCAGAAAACAAAAACTCCACAGGAAGTGGCAAAATCATGCAGTCAGTGACGGACAGACATGATCGTTTACATGGCTGGTCCATGTGGTAATGAATTATTCACGTTCAAACCAACGAACCGCTGGTTGGACGCTAGGTGGTACTATGGGGTAATTTTCGTTAAGCAGGGTTAGGGTTAAGCCTACACAATAAAATAAGACACCTTGATTTCAAACTTTGAACATTATTTTTTATTTATTTTAAATATAAATTCAAATGAAACTGGAAAAAAATTAAGTGCGATTAAATTGTGTGGTGTTCAACTTTTTGAAAGATGGCTTTACAATAGTTGTAAAGAGCAACATCTCTCTGGCAAAGAACCTACTTCATCCGTGCATTTTCTACCGGTCGGGTATTTCGTTGTCTAGGAAAATACATCATGTGTGTGAATAAATTCATTTTGTTCCTTCGTTTTGTTCACGATATATATATATATATATATATATATATATATATATATATATATATATATACAGGTGCATCTCAATAAATTAGAATGTCGTGGAAAAGTTCATTTATTTCAGTAATTCAACTCAAATTGTGAAACTCGTGTAATTAAATAAATTCAATGCACACAGACTGAAGTAGTTTAAGTCTTTGGTTCTTTTAATTGTGATGATTTTGGCTCACATTTAACAAAAACCCACCAATTCCCTATCTCAAAAAATTAGAATACATCATAAGACCAATAAAAAAAACATTTTTAGTGAATTGTTGGCCTTCTGGAAAGTATGTTCATTTACTGTATATGTCCTCAATACTTGGTAGGGGCTCCTTTTGCTTTAATTACTGCCTCAATTCGGCGTGGCATGGAGGTGATCAGTTTGTGGCACTGCTGAGGTGGTATGGAAGCCCAGGTTTCTTTGACAGTGGCCTTCAGCTCATCTGCATTTTTTGGTCTCTTGTTTCTCATTTTCCTCTTGACAATACCCCATAGATTCTCTATGGGGTTCAGGTCTGGTGAGTTTGCTGGCCAGTCAAGCACACCAACACCATGGTCATTTAACCAACTTTTGGTGCTTTTGGCAGTGTGGGCAGGTGCCAAATCCTGCTGGAAAATGAAATCAGCATCTTTAAAAAGCTGGTCAGCAGAAGGAAGCATGAAGTGCTCCAAAATTTCTTGGTAAACGGGTGCAGTGACTTTGGTATTCAAAAAACACAATGGACCAACACCAGCAGATGACATTGCACCCCAAATCATCACATACTGTGGAAACTTAACACTGGACTTCAAGCAACTTGGGCTATGAGCTTCTCCACCCTTCCTCCAGACTCTAGGACCTTGGTTTCCAAATGAAATACAAAACTTGCTCTCATCTGAAAAGAGGACTTTGGACCACTGGGCAACAGTCCAGTTCTTCTTCTCCTTAGCCCAGGTAAGACGCCTCTGACGTTGTCTGTGGTTCAGGAGTGGCTTAACAAGAGGAATACGACAACTGTAGCCAAATTCCTTGACACGTCTGTGTGTGGTGGCTCTTGATGCCTTGACCCCAGCCTCAGTCCATTCCTTGTGAAGTTCACCCAAATTCTTGAATTGATTTTGCTTGACAGTCCTCATAAGGCTGCGGTTCTCTCGGTTGGTTGTGCATCTTTTTCCTTCCACTCAACTTTCTGTTAACAGCACTCTGTGAACAGCCAGCTTCTTTGGCGATGAAAGTTTGTAGCTTACCCTCCTTGTGAAGGGTGTCAATGATTGTCTTCTGGACAACTGTCAGATCAGCAGTCTTCCCCATGATTGTGTAGCCTAGTGAACCAAACTGAGAGACCATTTTGAAGGCTCAGGAAACCTTTGCAGGTGTTTTGAGTTGATTAGCTGATTGGCATGTCACCATATTCTAATTTTTTGAGATAGTGAATTGGTGGGTTTTTGTTAAATGTGAGCCAAAATCATCACAATTAAAAGAACCAAAGACTTAAACTACTTCAGTCTGTGTGCATTGAATTTATTTAATACACGAGTTTCACAATTTGAGTTGAATTACTGAAATAAATGAACTTTTCCACAACAATCTAATTTATTGAGATGCACCTGTATATATACATATACTGTATATAATTACATCAGCAATCCCCGGCTGAGGGATCGGTGAATATTCTTGCTTTAGTGATTTTGCATTGAAAATTTAATTAATTTATTAAAAAAACGAAAAACAAATCAAATAAATTTTTTCATACTTTTTTTCTTTTTCTCCCCTTTTCTCCCCAATTTGGAATGCCCAATTCCCAATGCACTCCAAGTCCTCGTGGCGGCGTAGTGACTCAATCTGGGTGGTGGAGGATGAATCTCAGTTGCCTCCGCATCTGAGACCGTCAACCCATGCATCTTATCACGTGGCTTGTTGAGCGCGTTACCACGGAGACATAACGCATGTGGAGGCTTCACGCTATTCTCCGCGGCATCCATGCACAACTCACTACGCGCCTCACCGAGAGCGAGAACCACATTATAGCGACCACTAGGAAGTTACCCCATGTGACTCTACCCTCCCTAGCAACTGGGCCAATTTGGTTGCTTAGGAGACCTGGCTGGATTCACTCAGCACATCAAATACATTTCTAAATTCAAATTGCACTCCAAATGAAACGAAAAAGCAATTAAAATAACGAAGTGATCAAAAAAATAGTAACCACCTTTCCATTTACCGTCAGGCAAGTATCCGTCTAAACATGCAGGCGGAAAATTACTTACTCAAATGAAGACATAAAAACAATTATAAATGTAAAAATAATAATTATAATGATGAAGATAATCACTGAATTATTGATAAATCATGGTTTGAAGTGAATGTGTTTTTGTACTATTTTATGTTTTATTCACAGATGTATAGGCTGCAGAGTTGCGTTCATAATGAACTGCTCTGTGGAAATAAAGTGAACTGAACCCAAACCTCCTGAGCTGAGATGTCTGAGGTCATTTGCAGCACTCATAGACAATACTGTTTTTGCAAAAAAAATTCAGAAGACAGAAACAAAGAGTGAGAACCTTTTACATGCGCATGCCACCGTACAAACACCGTGTCATACATACGCATACATGGCTTTTCTGTCATCTGTTCTTAATAATATAATAAAGTGTGTTTCTTCAAGCGCGTGTGTGAGTCTATGGGCAAATTATTTGTAATATTAATTTGATAATAATAATAGCCTAATAATAATAATCATTTAATACATTAATGGGAAAATGAGCCAAATATCGTCTTGACATCGTCAAAGGCATCAGCTATTGGCGATCACTCTGACCATCCTCGATCCCCGAGATCATCGTCTGTCAGCACAACCCTAATGTGCATTTCTCTCTATAAATTAACAAAATGTTCAGACAGTCTCCTTGCTGGTTTTTCCAACATATTCAGAATCATTACCATTTTACCGGTGTCGTTGCGGCTCGCTTCGTGTGCGCTTGTAAAATTAATATTTTAAAGGCTCATTATTATGGTTTAGTATTTCTCTGTAATGTAGTACAGTGTTAGCAATGTCACTTATAACATTCTGTCTCAGCCCTGGAACTCAAACCATTTTCTGATGCCCCCCAAAAATATATATATTTAAGTAAGTAGTTTAAGTAGTTTAAGTCTAATGGCTTAAACTAACGACTTATAGTCGACTAGGAAAATCTTTGGTCGGGGGCAGCCCTAGAGAATTCAATGGATTTAGATTAATGAATTTCCATAACAGTTCCAGTAATTTGTGATTGACAAATAAGTATTTTTAAATCACTTTAGTTTCTAGCTGAGGAAATATTTTAGAGCTGAGCATACCTAGAAAAATTTTGATTCACTACAGAAATTTCCATAACAGTGCTTTGAAATCACTGAAATCTTAAAATATAATTAATAGCTGTTATCGGTCCATATTTTCAATCTGTTCTTTGTTTCTCAACTCTTCATCTCACCTTCACCACCTCCTGAGCAGCCAGCCCACCAATGAACGCATTGACAGGTGCAAGATCACCGCTGGCAACCAGGGATAATTTCCGCACAGTGTCTTCATCAAGTTCGTTAAACTCTGCAGCTGCACAAATCTTTTTCGTAATAGCGAGCAGCAATTCAGCATCGGCCTAGAGGGCAGCAAAAACACACAGGTGATATACATTATAATCAGTAGGAATGTCATAAAATATCAATACTCCAGTTATTGACTGGCACGTTATTTTCTCTATAATTTTTTGAGGTATCGATATATTAACATTAGCCAACATTTAAATTAGGAGCCTAATTTGTGTGCTTTCCAATTCACTGTCAGTTGGCCATCCGTTTAAAGGGATAGTTCACCCAAAAATTCAAATTCTCTTATCATTTACTCACCCTCATGCCATCCTAGATGTGTACTGTATGACTTTCTTTCTTCTACTGAACACAAAAGAAGATTTTTTAGAAGAATATCTCAGCTCTGTAGGTCAGTGAATGGTGACCAGATATTTTAAGCTCCAAAAATCACATAAAGGCAGCATAAAAGTAATCCATAAATCCATAAAACTCCAGTGGTTAAATCTATGTATTCAGAACCAATATGATAGATGTGTGTGGGAAACAGATCAATATTTAAGTCTTTTTATTTTACTATAAATCTCCACTTTCACTTTCACATTCTTTCACATTCTGAAAGTGAAAATGGAGATTTATAGTCAGAGGGATTACTTTTCTGCAACCTTTATGTGATTGTTGGAGCTTCAAAGGTCTGGCCACCATTCACTTGCACTGTAAGAACCAACAGAGCTTAAAAATTCTTCTAAAAATCTTCGTTTACGTTCAGCAGAAGAAATTCATACACATCTGGGATGACATGAAAGTGAGCAAATGATGAAAGAATTTTCATTTTTGGGTGAACTATCTCTTTAATGTAGTCTGGCATAATAGCTTTGGGAATCCACAAGGGGGTGATATAACATTTACTGAATTTAATACTGAAGGACGCACGTCTTCACCAAAGTTGTGTTGAGAAATATGTATAAAGAGACAAAAACATTTGTGCAATGATTAGCTGTATTTCTATCTGAAAAAAATGCAGATATACAGTATATCGATTATCATCTGGAAAATGTTCTGCTTATCGATGCGTGAAAAAGTCATCGATCCCAGGCCTAATAATCAGGCTAAAGATATGTTACTAAAATGTGAATAATTTATTCTTATTTTATATTATATATATATATATATATATATATATATATATATATATATATATATATATATATACAACAGTTAGTTCCGGTCCTCGAATCTGATTGGACGAGAGACATTCCATGAGCACTGATGGTCTGACATCACTGTGTGTGTATCACTCTGCTTGTGTTCGTGCCATTCTAAACTAAAGTGTAAGAGCAGTGCATATGTGTTAAGAGCTATTGTTTGTCTTTTTTTTTTTTTTACATTACATATGTTAGCCAGCAGGTTGTGGCAAAAGATCATTTTTGTGTGTAATATGAGCCAGTTTGTGACGTGAAGTGAAGCCGCGTCAGCCGCTGTTTACATACAACAGCGCTCCGTGATCGCTACTACACTTCTAAAGCTAGGAAATAGCTTTAAACGGCTTTAAACAAACAACTTCAGCATTATGGCTCATCTCAGCAGAGAAACACAACAGACTGATTAATTACAGAACTCAGTGCGCTTACCTCTTACCGGATTGGTTAACAGGGCCTCATTGGATCCAATGTGGAAATTGGATTTCCACATTGGATAAATACTGTTTAATATGGTGGAGGACATTGCGGTCTCTATAGTGAATGACTCTTGTGCACCGGCTACCGCGAAATAGAGAGGAATACCCCCACTTGGACGGCTATTTTACCACTGAGAAAACTGATCTTCAGAAAGCTGACAGCATCTCTGCTTGGGAGTGGCAACAGGTGATCGCACACGCTCCATCTCTCTCTCTCTCTCTTTCTCTCTCTCTCACACTCACACATACACACACACACACAAACACACACACATCCATCCTTGTTTATCTAATAACTTGGTAGAAACAGCACAAGCCGTGATACTATTTCTGAACTGAAATTTCTGAATTACTATCGAAGGCTTGGACACATCATTTGGTTTGAACCAGCATCAGCAGATTCTGATCCGTCACGTAATAAAGTAGATCCATGCACAAATGCATTTTTATGACCATACTCAGTTTTGCCAAATTTTTTTAAATGTACTTGTTCATTGAACTGCTGTATATAAGAAATATCACACTCGCAATCATGCTATATGGCCCTAAATCAGCACTGCTGCGATTACCTATACCTGCGGCCGAATCACAGCAGTGCTGATGTAGGGCCATTTCGCACTCTTGCTCATGTGATATTGCTTAAATATATATATATATATATATATATATATATATATATATATATATATATATATATATATATATATATATATATATATATTAGTTATAAAACACCTAAATGAATTTGACATTAGCCACTTTTCCATACAATGAAAAGGAATAGTGACTGAGACTGCATAGTGCCTAACATCTTTTGTGTTCCACGACGACAGAAAATCATTCTGGTTTGGAACAACATGAGGGTGAGCAAATTATGACAGAATTTTCATTTTTGGTTGCATACTGCCGAGGTGTCATTTATTCACTGACCTGAGATCTAGGACGGGGTGTTCGGCCGTATTCCTGAGAGAATCGATGCAGGGCCTTGAAAGCCAAGTGCAGAGACAGGTGTCTTTGTTTTTTGCCAAAGTCTGTCATCTCCACAAGCTCCGGATCTATAAGCACTTCTTCCATTGCCACACTGAAAGGTTTCTGTGAGCATGAGAAATATCACCTGAGTCACTTCGCTATAATTGCAACTAGCAGGAGAGTCATGAGTAATTTCATTTTTCTAAAGCAAGGAATATTCTTGGCTAAACTTAAACTCTATTGGCTCTGTGACATGGTACCAATTCCCAAGCTGCATAATTTTGACTTGGCCCTCAGTTTGTAAAAACAAGTATCCAGTAATGCACTTACAATGGAAGTCTATGGAGCCAGCATACCGGAGGGATAATAAGCACCACTTATAATGTTTTACCACTTAAATACATGATTCAGTAAGAAATGTTTCATTATTTGAGCTTAAAAGTTTTCTAAATCATCATTTTTAGGAGGGACCTCTTTTCTGGGTGGATGAACTTCTGGTTATAGTATGTGTCCCTGATGTTAAACTTGCGTTTAACCCAGAATATTCCTCAGAAAGATTGGATTTATGTCACAACCAAGTCCCCACACAGACAAATTTCAGAAACATTCGCCATCATGTCAACTGTATAAGAAATTACTCTTAAATTAAGACATAAATTCTAGATTATACTTACAAAGCTAAGGATCTCCGGTTGTTTGACTTCAGTTGCCACACCGCCCTTCACATAGTCCGAAAAGTTGGAAGTGTCACAAATACTGAAGGAGTATTTGTCTAAAATACAAGTCAGGAAAAGAGGGGTAAGGTTTACATAGTTTTTGGCTTAACGTGTATGGAAGCCAAGGAGTGCCAATTAAAAAAGAATAAAGGAATATATCATCAATCTATTAATTTGAAAATAAAAATGTGAATAAACCAATTTATAAATGGCCAAATAAATAGACACATTTAAATGTGTTTATTTAATGTATGTTTAAAAATTTAATTATATTTAGCAATAAAACAGCACATTAATATGTAATTTTTTAATGCACCTTTTAAAGTGCGTTTAAAAAAAGCATTTGGCAGTTGCTTTTCTTCATTCATTTGCCAATTGCTTTTCAAGATTGTTTGACTTTTCCTTTTCTTTTTCAATTTGCAAATCCATACCTGCTGAAGCTGAGGGGTGCCAATTAAAAAAATAATTAATCAATCTATTCATTTGAAAATAAAAATGTGACTAATTAAACCAATTTATAAATGGACAAATAAATAGACGCATTTAAATGTGTTTATTTAATTCATGTTCAAAAATACAATTATTTAACAATAAAATTTTGCATTAATAAATCAGGTATTTAATTCATGTTTAAAATGCAATTAAATGTAACAATAAAATAGAACATTAATAAGTCATTTTTAAATGCACCTTTTAAATTGCGTTTTAAAAAAGCATTTGGCAATTGCTTTTCTTCATCTATTTGCCAGTAGCTTTTTTATTTTACTTTGGCTTTTCTTTTTCATTTTACTTTGGCATTTAATTATCCATTTGACAATCAAGTTTAAAAATGCAGAACTTTCGACTCAGTTTTAAGACACACCCCCTCTCCCACATTCCACTCGAAGGAGATGTAAGAAGGTCTGTCATTGGACGGCTATTGATAGAGGGTCACGTGGTCTATGAAGCCTGTGCAAAAGAAACGTACGTTGAGTCGTATCAGAAATTAATGGTAACTTGTCATTGCTGCAGTTAAATGCAGAGCACAGCCCTCCCCGAACGTGCACAGTGGTACGTGTCCAGGAAGGGAGCAGGTAACCACAATGCCGTCAACAGATCCTATCCGCACCACTGACTGAAAGCATGCGGCCGCCATGCTCACGCTCCACCTGCGTGAGGTACAGAGCAGATGAAGAACAACGCCAGACCTCCGGGCTGCAGCGGCCGCTAGATCCTACCTGAAGCAAATGCTTCTCTGTGCAGCCAGACCTTCCAGTTATTAATCTATTTCAAATGACTTTACTCTTTGACCGCTCTCTTTGCCATATTTGTGAACAAACCCCCCATATACTGTACCTGGATCATCCACAACCACTGGGATTCGATAAAACTTTACTAAACAGTTTCTATTTATATAGCTTGATAAAGTGATACTGCTGTTCACTTACACAACCAGAAATTATTTTTTTCTTTCACTTAAGTTATACCTTTTAAGTGACATGGCTTCATTTCACACAATTCCAGCAGTAAAGGTGGAGAGAGGGGATAAAACACTTGTTGTTTTTGATCATTTTTATTCAGAAAATGTTTAGCCTAAAGCAGCATTTCTTCAACTATGGGTCGCGACTCAAATTAAGTCACATAGCCAACATGTTGGATCGCAATGCATTTTAATATTAGTGTAATTATTTCCTTAGTAAGTGCAACTTAAATTGCTAAGAGCACATGCGCTCTGTTCAGAGCACACTTCCACGCTGTTGCGCTCGCCAAGACTGTCTTTCGGCTTTTTTCCACAATATAATTTGATAGGCACGCTCTCTTTCTACGTGAAATCAGGCGAGGCGAGAGTGCTGTCAGGTGCTGCGGTCAATGGGTTACTCAGCTCAACATTTTTCATGACACCGTCATTAACATATACAACTAGCCAAACATAAAGATGACAACTTCCACAATTAATTTGTTTGTCTTGGTTTTATATAAGAAAGGTGAAGAGAGGAGTGCCAACAACGCGTTTTACGGGCAAGTTCAAAGTAATAAGTCGCTTATATTAAGACGACATCCTCATGTGGCACCCACAGTTTAAGTGAAATTCGCAAAAAAAAAAATTCATAAGACGAAAAGCACTTTTTTCCAAGTTAGGAAAATAGTTAAGAATTGATGTAACGTTGAACATGAGTAGAAATAAATGAGTACTGTCTATCAAAGTGTTGCTTACAAACAATCGCTCTGCAGCCTACTGTTGTATGTTATGCATGTAATTTTTCACAGTCCAATCCTAAATAAATAGAAAGACATGAGTACGATGAATAATAGTCAGCTTGACTAATATATTGTTTTTTTTTCTGTTCTGTTGAAACTTTTATTCACAAATGAATGAACCATACCATGGTAACCATAGTTTCTGATTAAATGAAATCCTAAAAGTCTTAAATTCTGTTTTGATGAAGAAAGAAACTCTTAGATGGCCTGAGGGTGAGTAAATTATCAGCAAATTTTCATTTTTGGGTGAACTATTCCTTTAATGTGCTATTTTATTGTTAAATTTAATTGCATTTTAAAAATGAATTAAATACACAATTTATGAATGCACAATTTTATTGTTAAATATAATTACATTTTTAAATGTGAATTAAATAAACACATTTAAATGTGCCTATTTATTTGTCAATTTATAATTTGGTTTATTCACATTTTTATTTTCAAATTAATAGATTGACCATTTATTCCTTTATTCTTTTTTAATTGGCACTCCTCAGCTTCCATAAATATGTGCTATTGCAATCCCAATCCACTATTTAAACTATCAACTCTCCATTTTGCATATGTATATATTTATATATATATATATATATATATATATATATATATATATATATATATATATATATATATATAGTTGTGCTCAAAAGTTTGCATACCCTGGCAGAAACTGTGAAATTTTGGCATTGATTTTGAAAATATGACTGATCGTGCAAAAAAACTGTCTTTTATTTAAGGATAGTGATCATAGGAAGCCATTTATTATCACATAGTTGTTTGGCTCCTTTTTAAATCATAATGATAACAGAAATCACCCAAATGGCCCTGATCAAAAGTTTACATACCCTTGAATGTTTGGCCTTGTTACAGACACACAAGGTGACACACAGGTTTAAATGGCAATTAAAGGTTGATTTCCCACATCTGTGGCTTTTTAAATTGCATTTAGTGTCTGTGTATAAAAAGTCAATGAGTTTGTTAGCTCTCACGTGGATGCACTGAGCAGGCTAGATACTGAGCCATGGGGAGCAGAAAAGAACTGTCAAAAGACCTGCGTAACAAGGTAATGGAACTTTATAAAGATGGAAAAGGATATAAAAAGATATCCAAAGCCTTGAAAATGCCAGTCAGTACTGTTCAATCACTTATTAAGAAGTGGAAAATTCAGGGATCTCTTGATACCAAGCCAAGGTCAGGTAGACCAAAAAAGATTTCAGCCACAACTGTCAGAAGAATTGTTCAGGATACAAAGAAAAACCCACAGGTAACCTCAGGAGAAATACAGGCTGCTCTGGAAAAAGACGGTGTGGTTGTTTCAAGGAGCACAATATAATGATACTTAAATAAAAATAAGCTGCATGGTCGAGTTGCCAGAAAGAAGCCTTTACTGCGCCAATGCCACAAAAAAGCCCGGTTACAATATGCCCGGCAACACCTTGACACGCCTCACAGCTTCTGGCACACTGTAATTTGGAGTGATGAGACCAAAATAGAGCTTTATGGTCACAACCATAAGCACTATGTTTGGAGAGGGAAAAGAATACCATCCCCACGGTGAAGCATGGTGGTGGCTCACTGATGTTTTGGGGGTGTGTGTGCTCTAAAGGCACGAGGAGTCTTGTAAAAATGTATGGTATATGCAGCATGTTATCAGAAAATACTGGCAGACAATTTGCATTCTTCTGCACAAAAGCTGCGCTTGGACTTTCCAGCACGACAATGACCCTAAGCACAAGGCCAAGTTGACCCTCCAGTGGTTACAGCAGAAAAAGGTGGAGGTTCTGGAGTGGCCATCAGAGTCTCCTGACCTTAATATCATCGAGACACTCTGGGGAGATCTCAAACGTGTGGTTCATGCAAGATGACCAAAGACTTTGCTTGACCTGGAGGCATTTTGCCAAGACGAATGGGCAGCTGTACCACCTGCAAGAATTTGTGGCCTCATAGACAACTATTACAAAAGACTGCACACTGCCATTGATGCTAAAGGGGGCAATACACAGTATTAAGATCTAAGGGTATGCAGACTTTTGAACAGGGGTCATTTCATTTTTTTTCTTTGTTGCCATGTTTTGTTTTATGATTGTGCCATTCTGTTATAACCTACAGTTGAATATGAATCCCATAAGAAATAAAATAAATGTGTTTTGCCTGCTCACTCATGTTTTCTTTAAAAATGGTACATATATTACCAATTCTACAAGGGTATGCAAACTTTTGAGCACAACTGTATATATATATATATATATATATATATATATATATATATATATATATATATATATATATGTATATATATATAGTTTATTATTATATCACACCTACCCCTCACTTTAATCTCAATGGGGGCATGGCTGTTGAGTTCCGTCATGCCTTGAACCCCAGAGAAGGTCACCAACATGCCATCATTGAATTCATGGCTTTCTTCATCTGTGCAAGTCACAACACCTGGATTCCCCTAATGTGGACCATATCATATTTTTAAAACTCATATTACATGTATTCCCTAAAATACAGGCTATTAATATATATGGATACATCATGTCAAACAATGGCAGCTAGTGGCCAGAAATTACACACTTAAGCTTTAAGAAGGATCAAACAGAAAGTGAAAATGTGATTTTTGAGCTGTCACCTTGCTGATATGAGCAATCATGGCTGAGACTGGCATTTCTCCATTTGTGTCTCTAACCTCAAATGATTCTCCAAAGTCACAGAACAACTGTCTGTAAACCAAACACAGAAAACATCTGATTTAGGACAATTTTAATCATTATAAATGAAGACTATATTAATAAATAGTACCTGTCCCTTGAAAAAACAAAATTGCATCTTAATTTGCGTACTATAATCTAAAAGTCTTGAATGCAAGATTAGATTACATTTGTGCCAAACCATAGTAAATAAACTGGTAAAGGTGCCCATATGATTTACTTTTTTGGCATATTTTCAAAGTGTGAGTAGTATGTGCTTTACGGCTAATAATATCCCTCTGCGTCGTAAGACAAAAAGTTCACTTTCAGTTCAGTTAGTATGCAACAAAGGGGTCTGTGTTATCCAGACATAATGTTATGGCATGGTAATATGGCATACTCTTTTTCTACACTCTCAAATGTATGTGCTTCCAAACACTATTGAAATACATAACACTAGTGCATTCACAAGTATGCAACTGACCAGTCCAACTAGTCCAACTGACTGCACGATGCCTTCAATGTTTTGTTTATTTTCATGTTGCTACTTTTGTGAACTCTAACTGCAGTAATGAAAAGTCGTCTTTTTTTTTGTTGATTCATAGGAAGTAGCTCTTCTTACCCAAAAAGTCCTCTGGTGTCAGCCACAATAAACTTTATATTGTTTGAGTGACAAAAAGTTCCCAGGCATTGCTGCTCCTCAAAGGGTGAATTTGTAAGCACCACAACCTATTAAAATAAATACAGTCAACCACAAGGAGAGTCAAAGACTTTGTTGAATGGACATGTGAGAGCAGAAATCCCAACACACCTGGAACTGGCTCAGGAAGTCCTCGCTGAGTTTGTCAGTCCTTGCAGACACTCGAACATAGACGTTCAGACTTGAGAGCTGTTTCTCAGAGCACAAGGCCCTGTTCTGACCCACATCAGTTTCTTTCAAGTAAAACTACAGGGAGAATTTCATGTTAACATTCACAAAAGTGATTCATTTGGATTGTTAGCGATTATCTCTGCAATGCTGGATCCTTCATAATAAAATACAGTTCAAATATATGCTTTCTAATGGACACATGTACATCACCCCTAAATAAGTTTACATTTTTATATATAAAAGGAATAGTTTGCTAAAAAACAAAAACAAAAAAAAAAAAACAACAATTCAGTCATCATTTACACACCTTCATATCGCTTCAAACCTTTATTATTTCTTTCTTCCATGGAAGAAGAGGATATTTTCCATACAATTCAAAAGAATAAGGACATTATTGAACTAAAAAATGAAATGGAGAATCAAATTTTCCTTGATATTTAGACATATAAGAAGTAAATGTACTATAAAAACATACTGTAAATTTCAGAACCCAAAACTTCCTTCCCAGTCTAAAAAGAGCATTTATATTTGCCACCCTGCTGAAACATCTCATTTTGAAATCTGTGTTAATGACGTCACAACACATTGCTCATTTGTATTTACACATCACACAACATGCGTCATCGCACCCTTGGCCCCGCCCATTGGTGGACCCATCTGGACTATTTTGAATTATTTTGTATATAAACTAGGGCTGCAACTAACGATTATTTTGATAATCGACTAATCTATCGATTATTAGAACGATTATTCGACTATTCAGGTGATTATTGCAACGATTAATCATTAGCTCTTAACCGATTATTCAGCTTGTGCCTCGACTTAAAAGGTTGTATTAAACATGCTTACTAACAATAAAGAGGACAAAAGTATCTTTTAAAAAATACCTCTAAATGACATTCACTGAATTAAAGGGGAAAAATACTTAATTTTTATTATTTTATTCATTTTTTAAAAATCACTGCAAGAATATCCTATTGTTATCAAGTGTTTTTGTCTTGTTTTCCATTTAGAATTATCTAAAAATCCTAACAGGAATAAACATTTACTTGAGAAGCAACATAGAAGATATTTAGACTTGCTTTCAGAGAATGTATCTTGAATAGGCCTATAAGTGTTTTTCTATTTAAGTGTATTTTTTCACTTGTTTATACTTCTGCCAGTGCAGTAATTACTAAATATACATATATTCAAGATACATTCTCTGAAAGCAAGTCTAAATATCTTATATATTGCATCCCAGGTAAATGTATCATGTTTTAAGGATTTTTAGATATTTAAAAATATTTAAATATTATATTCAACATTCTCCAATAACATTTTTATCTTCTGCAGTATAGCTTCTAAAGTAAATGTACGTAAGGGGTTTTAGATATTTATATTGGGAAACAAACCAAAAAAGACAAATCAAAACCATTTGTTTTGCATTGTACAATGGGCTAAGGCTCTCACCTTTTTGGTCACTTGATTTCGATCCATTTTTAACTCACAAAAAACAAACTCTTTCTTCTTAATAGAGCTGTGTATCGCCGATTTTGTTTTCAGGATAAGATACACACCGTGACAAATATATTATGATTCGCTACATCGCGATCCATCACGTTATAATGTAGCTGCAGCAAACGCACGCGAGGGATGAGTGTCTCCACGCAAGACAGTGTATCAGCTGGGAGAAGTTTGAAACTCTCTCATGCGACTCATATAAGCGGCTCTGACCGCATAGAGAATGCCAATTTCGGAGTTTGTGCTTACTTATACAAAACTGCTTCCTTATTATTTTAACTTTAATAAAGGATGCATTAAAGATATAATGCCGGAGTGTTTCCTTTTTAGACGCTCTGACCGGCAAGTTTTGCTTCAGCAAAACGCCATGTACAGCTCTGCTTTATTTCATGTCATGACAGTACTGTGATCTACATCACCTTAATCTGTTTGGAAAGTTTGGAGTGCATCTGGACTGTGAGCTGTTCTTTCTTCCTCTCCTCAATCAAGCACGAGCTGAAGTGCTGCTCTCCCTCATCATCATTAGCATTTCAAATGATCTCATGTTGTGCTAAATGAGATCAAACGACTATTCGACAATTCAAATTTTGTCGACAATTTTTTATTTTTTTATCATTAATCATTTCAGCCCTAATATAAACATGAACTACACAGACTCTTTGACCACTGTCATGTATCTCGCCGCTTTAAAAGATGCAGTGTCAAGTTACAACTCTGAAAGGGAGAAGCAATTTTCTCACTCAGCTGCTGCCTCGTTTATTTGAGCACAAATGCATCGTGGATGCATTCTTTCACCCATCTACGCTATTTTTAATTGTTGGTGTATGTAAACATAGGACGTTTTTGACAAAGGATGTCTTTGACGATGGACGTCTTTGACCGTTTCGGTGTGTTTCAGGCGATGTGCGCCTCAGCGCGCCTTCAGTATGTATGTGTGTAATATCACCGCTCTTTGGAATATGTATGTGCAGTTTTTCGACTCACGTCAGCATTGATTTCTTGTGATCAGACAACATACGATTCAAGCTTTGCAAAGGAACTGTTATGGAAGGATGGGGCAGTTAAAAACACTTCAAAAACGTAAGTAAACTGATTCATTCATGAATATTTCAAATGTCATGACTGTTCGATAGTTTATGGTGCTGAGTGTTAACAGTTGTGCTTGAGATGAACAGTTTAATATATTCAGATGCAATATGTTGGATGTGTGTTGTGTGTAAACCCTGAAATATAGTTTTATAATGTCGAGGTTGATTCTCTTCTGATTGATTTTGCTGAATTTGAGGGGCTGCATAATATTAGCCAATCATAACAGTGGGTGATTACGTTGAAGTTTTAAGGAGGCGCTTAGGCCAAAACCGAGCATTTCAGACAGAGGAACAAAAACAGGGTGGAAAAGATCATATATTACTAAATTGTAACTTTAATAACATTATCATTGGACCTCAGGGAAGATAATAATATTCTTTAAAAAAGCACTTCATGACCCCTTAAAAATTTGGTGCAACGCAATTGCTGCTCACCACACAAGCAATAACCAATGCCGCTTGGCATCAAGCGTATCAACAATTTGGCACGAAAACACCAGCAAAAAGGAACATTTTCATGCCAATAACTAATTCAATTTTAGTCTGTTCCTCGCACAAGCTTAAAGGGATAGTTCACCCAAAAATTTAAATTTTCTCATCATTTACTCATCCTCATGCCATCCCAGATGTGTGTGACTTTCTTCTGCAGAACACAAACGAAGATTTTTAGAAGAATATTTCAGCTCTGTAGGTCCTTACAATGCAAGTGAATGGTGACCAGACATTTGAATCCCCAAAAAGCACAAAGGCAGCATAAAATTAATTAATATGTCTCCAATGGTCAAATCCATATCTTCAGAAGCGATATGATAGATGTGGGTGAGAAACCATTTAAAATGCAAGTCCTTTTTTTACTCTAAATCTCCACTTTCACTTTCTGATGTGAAGATGCACTTCTGAAGATATAGATTCAACCACTGTTGTCGTATGGATTACTTTATGAATCCTTTATGTGATTTTTGGGGCTTCAAAGTTCTGGTCACCATTCACTTGCATTTTAAGGACCTACAGTGCTGAGATATTCTTCTAAAAATCTTCATATGTGTTCTGCTGAAAAAAGGAAGTCATACACACCATGGCACAAGGGTGAGTAAAAGATAAGAGAATTGTCATTTTTGGGGGAACTATCCCTTTAAAATATAGTGCATACAGACTACTTTTATGGTGCGTTTTTGTCATTTTGGAGCTCAACAGCCCTGTCCCCATTCTCAATGTATATGTATGGAAAAGAGCAGCATGGAAATTCTGCAAAACATCTACTTTTTGTGTTCGACAGAAGAAAGTCATTTGGGTTTGGAATGTCATAAGGATGAATAAATGATGACAGAATTTTACATTTTGGCAGAACTATCCCTTTAATAACATGGGAAGGTCTAATTACGTGGGAAGACAGATCTCGCCACTCCACCACTCCTTCGTCCTGGATGGTGACTGATCGGACCCCAGCCAGGATCACATTCTTGGCGATCTCCACGCCAAGACCTCTCATTCCAGCGATGAGGACATCAGCCTTTCCCATTCGACGCATCGCATCATGGTCAATCACATACCTGTTGTGAGATTAAATATTGTAAAGTTGATAAAGTAAAAATTTCCCAGCTAAATCATTTGACCTCGAAATGTTGATTATGATTTTGGGTGAGAATACTTTTGAGCTTTACAAACATCTGGAATCCAAAATGTTAGGTTCAATCTTTGCTATATGTGATTTTTTTTTTATATTAGGGAGACCGGGGCTAGTTGTCACAATAGCTATATTTCAGTAACTACAAGGTTTAGAGTGAAAAGTTCAGTTACTCAAATGCTTGTTTTTATATAGTAGTGGTTTTGTTTGATGATTTCTAATACCTAGTTTAAAACTGTATTTAATCAGATTTTTGTTTTACAATTATTTAAAGGAATAGTTCACCCAAAAATGAAAATTCTCTCATTGTTTACTCACCCTAATGCCATCCCAGAAGTTGTGTATGACTTTCTTTCTTCTGTAGAATATCTCAGCTTTGTAGGTCCATACAATGCAAGTGAATGGTGACCAAAACTTTGAAGCTTCAAAAAGCACAAAGGCAGTATAAAAGTAATCCATACAACTCCAGTGGTTTAATCCATGTCTTCTGAAGCGATCCAATCACTTTTAATTTTGAGAACAGACGAAAATGCAACTCCTTTTTTGCTATAAATCTTATAATCAGCATTCTCATTGGCGATCACGATTTCAAGCTCAGTTACACTTCCTAGAGCCATCTAGTGCTCTGTGCATGTGTCAAGCACTAGGAAGTGTAATCAAGAATGAAATCATGATCATGCCTAGACATGATGTACAGTGAAGAATGAGTTACATTTTGGTCTGTTCTCACCCAAAATTGATTAGATCGCTTCAAAAGGCATGGATTAAACAACTGGAGTCATATGGATTACTATTATGATATCTTTATGTGCTCTTTTGGAGCTTCAAAGTTTTGGACCCCATTTATTTGCATTGTAAGGACCTACAGAGCTGAAATATTCTTCTAAAAATCTTTGTTTGAGTTCTGCAGAAGAAAGAAAGTCACATCTGGGATGGCATGAGGGTGAGTAAATGATGAGAGAATTTATAGAAGATTGCTTCAATGACAAGTTTGCTATTGGGGCATGTTGTCACAAAAGGTCACATGTGTTAAATGAACTGTATCTTTTCTTCCTGGGTATTAACGGTGGAAATGTTCAATTGCCAAAACTTTTTTTTAAGTCTTAAAGTTATGTGTCTATAAAGAAATTCACTTTCAAACAAACACCTTACCTGAGAAATATTCACTAGAGCAAAAAGTGTGACATCCAGCCCCAATCACCCATACTTATTTTGTGTGACAGTAAAAAATTATGTAAGGGAACAGTGTACTATTTTGTCTCTTTATGATAGTAGCCTCTGTTTCATTTCTTTCTAATCATGTTACAAAAATGTGACTATCTTACAAGAACGTGATCAAGCAAGAACGACAACAAACTTTAACTTTGGACCAATACCAGTCAAGTCAAAGACAAGTGTCTTTATAAAATGCATGCAGCTGTACTATATGCTCCTAAAAATAGACATCACAAAATGAAGTCATAGAGAAAGTTAAGTTGCATGTTTAATATGAGTATTTAACTGCACACTTACAGTTGTCGAGAATATAACCCCTCGTCAATATCACTTTGCTCCATATTCCTGTAAGACTGAAAAATAATTATTAGGTTGACAGAGGTAAGGGCTTTTTCTCTTTATGTTCCTGCTCAATTGTTGGCAGTGTTGGGTAAGTTACTCTAAAAAAAGTAATTAATTACTAACTAGTAATTACATCTTCTACAGTGTAATTAGATTACTGTACTAACTGCTCTGTCTGAAAAGTAATTGCATTACTTATTACTAATTACTTTCTAAAACCATGATCAACTTCGACCAGATGAAAAATACAAGGATAGACATGAAACTGTTCTTTTAATTCTTTCAAATAAATCATATAAAATCAAATTAATTATTCATGAACTGGTCAAAGAATTTAAGGGGGCAGCGTTAAATGAGAAAACATGTATTTTCACATTAGACGTTAAATTTCGGTTTTAAATTCACTGTTGTTTTATATAGAATTGTTCTAGAGTCTATAAAGTATTTAACACAATTACATCAGAAGTAACTGTGATTAAATGACTGACAAATTAAGAGTAATCTGGTACTTTATTCAATGAAAAAGTAATTTAATTACTTAGAAAGGCATTATACCCAACACTGACCATAGTAAACAGGGTAATGCCATGGTATTCTTTGAAGTATCTTGGAGTACCATGTAAATACATTTACTGATGGGATTAGATGATCATATTGCATGATTATTATCAGTTTTGTTCAAGTATGCACCTGCTGTGAACACGGAAATGAGTTATTTTAGCGAATAGCAATGCAATCAATGCCGAATTTGTATATACAGTTGTGCTCAAAAGTTTGCATACCCTGGCAGAAATTGTGAAATTTTGGCATTGATTTTGAAAATATGACTGATCATTCAAAAAAACTGTCTTTTATTTAAGGATAGTGATCATAGGAAGCCATTTATTATCACATAGTTGTATGGCTCCTTTTTAAATCATAATGATAACAGAAATCACCCAAATGGCCCTGATCGAAAGTTTACATACCCTTTAATGTTTTGCCATGTTACAGACACACAAGGTGACACACACAGGTTTAAATGGCAATTAAAGGTTAACTTCCCACACCTGTGGCTTTTTCAATTAGTATCTGTGTATAAAAAGTCAATGAGTTTGTTAGCTCTCACGTGGATGCACTGAGCAGGCTAGATACTGAGCCATGGGGAGCAGAAAAGAACTGTCAAAAGACCTGCGTAACAAGGTAATGGAACTTTATAAAGATGGAAAAGGATATAAAAAGATATCCAAAGCCTTGAAAATGCCAGTCAGTACTGTTCAATCACTTATTAAGAAGTGGAAAATTCAGGGATCTCTTGATACCATTCCAAGGTCAGGTAGACCAAGAAAGATTTCAGCCACAACTGCCAGAAGAATTGTTCGGGATACAAAGAAAAACCCACAGGTAACCTCAGGAGAAATACAGGCTGCTCTGGAAAAAGATGGTGTGGTTGTTTCAAGGAGCACAATACGACGATACTGGAACAAAAATGAGCTGCATGGTCGAGTTGCCAGAAAGAATGCGCCAATGCCACAAAAAAGCCCGGTTACAATATGCCCGACAACACCTTGACACGCCTCACAGCTTCTGGCACACTGATGTTTTGGGGGGGGGGGGTGTGAGCTCTAAAGGCATGGGGAATCTTGTGAAGATTGATGGCAAGATGAATGCAGCATGTTATCAGAAAATACTGGCAGACAATTTGCATTCTTCTGCATGCAAGCTGCGCATGGGACGCTCTTGGACTTTCCAGCACGACAATGACCCTAAGCACAAGGCCAAGTTGACCCTCCAGTGGTTACAGCAGAAAAAGGTGAAGGTTCTGGAGTGGCCATCACAGTCTCCTGACCTTAATATCATCGAGGCACTCTGGGGAGATCTCAAACGTGCGGTTCATGCAAGATGACCAAAGACTTTGCATGACCTGGAGGCATTTTGCCAAGACGAATGGGCAGCTATACCACCTGCAAGAATTTGGGGCCTCATAGACAATTATTACAAAAGACTGCACACTGTCATTGATGCTAAAGGGGGCAATACACAGTATTAAGATCTATGGGTATGCAGACTTTTGAACAGGGGTCATTTCATTTTTTTCTTTGTTGCCATGTTTTGTTTTATGATTGTGCCATTCTGTTATAACCTACAGTTGAATATCCATAAGAAATAAAATAAATGTGTTTTGCCTGCTCACTCATGTTTTCTTTAAAAATGATACATATATTACCAATTCTCCAAGGGTATGCAAACTTTTGAGCACAACTGTATATATATATATATATATATGCCATCAGCATAAAATCGACTATAATCAGCTATTATTGACAAGCGTTGTCAAAGTGCAGGAATTATTATGATTATACATTACCTGTCTTTCAGCGGAGAATATTCGTGTTTGGTTTCAGTTGCTCTGTCAAAACAGAAAGTGATCTGATTCTGAGGGGCGTTTCACTTTCGTTTCTGTCAATATGTTACTTCACCTCGCAGCTCGCGCTCGGCCATTTTCAGAAATTAAATGTTTTAACCGAACATTTTTTATTTACATATTAACCTCAGAACACCCACTTTAACTGACGCCGAGATTCCTAAAGCAAAGTCATCCGTGAAACTCGAGAACAGCCGCAAGATGGCGCTGCTGCAGCTCATTTAGTAAGGGTGCGTTCCATTCAATAGTGATCATCCCTATGCCCTTCGAAGACTTTGCCCTCAACTGTGAGAGCTTCGAATCGCAGATAGGTGCAAGGCTGGAGTATGATTGAAACGGTCATTCAGAACTAACTTTTTTAAAGTCATTTTTACTGTAAATTATGTTTAAAACGACTCCACACAGCATGGCTACCATGATTGCTCTCCCTTCGAAGTGTCCTGCGAAGGCATCATTTATGTCATTGGAAACGCAGACTATGCCTGAAATGAGTGGGGCTCTGGTGGCCGTTGGCTCAAATAGGTCTTTTAAATCATAATTTATAATAATTGTAATAATTTAAAATTTTATCTGTGTATATTTATTTTATGTAATTGCTAGTAGTTATCAGTTTTGTTCAAGTATGCACCTGCTGTGAACACGGAAATGAGTTCTTTTAGCGAATAGCAATGCTATCAATGCCGATTTGTATATATATATATACATATATGGCATCCGCATAAAATCGACTATAATCAGCTATTATTGACAAGCGTTGTCAAAGTGCAGGAATTATTATATATATATATATATATATATATATATATATATATATATATATATATATATATATATATATATATATGCCATCAGTATAAAATCGACTATAATCAGCTATTATTGACAAGCGTTGTCAAAGTGCAGGAATTATTATATATATATATATATATATATATATATATATATATATATATATATATATATGCCATCAGTATAAAATCGACTATAATCAGCTATTATTGACAAGCGTTGTCAAAGTGCAGGAATTATTATGATTATACATTACCTGTCTTTCAGCGGAGAATATTCGTGTTTGGTTTCAGTTGCTCTGTCAAAACAGAAAGTGATCTGATTCTGAGGGGCGTTTCACTTTCGTTTCTGTCAGTATGTTACTTCACCTCGCGGCTCGCGCTCGGCCATTTTCAGAATTTAAATGTTTTAACCGAACATTTTTTATTTACATATTAACCTCAGAACTCCCACTTTAACTGACGCCGAGATTCCTAAAGCAAAGTCATCCGTGAAACTCGAGAACAACCGCAAGATGGCGCTGCTGCAGCTTATTTAGTAAGGGTGCGTTTCATTCAATAGCGATCATCCCTATGCCCTTCGAAGACTTTGCCCTCAACTGTGAGAGCTTCGAATCGCGGATCTGGAGTATGATTGAAACGGTCATTCAGAACTAACTTTTTTAAAGTCATTTTTACTGTAAATTATGTTTAAAACGACCCCACACAGCATGGCTACCATGATTGCTCTCCCTTCGAAGTGTCCTGCGAAGGCATCATTTATGTCATTGGAAACGCAGACTATGCCTGAAATGAGTGGGGCTCTGGTGGCCGTTGGCTCAAATAGGTCTTTTAAATTATAATTTATAATAATTGTAATAATTTTAAATCTTATCTGCGTATGTTTTTTTTTTTTTTTTTTTTTTTAACGTGATGGCTAGTAGTTATTATCAAGTATTAGTAATTATTTTCGCTGCTCAGTGACTGTTATATCGTTACGCGATATCTGTTACTTTTCTCAGCGCTAATCAGGGTGGTCCAATCACAGTCGTTTTTTTTTTTTTTTTTTTTTTTTCATAAAATGATTTGCGGCGCCATCTAGTGGTTGTTATCAGTAACTTTTCAGTTTATGGACTGTCTGGCCTCATCTAATAGTTATCTGGGGTTTATTATGATACTTTACGGATTGACACAAACATTATTTATATTTGCATTCTTTTCAAAGTTAATAAAATTTGTGCAAAAGATGTCTTGCTCTCTGCTTCAAATGAATTGCTTGTGGTTTATATTAACTGAAGCAGTAAATAATGAAGATGAACATAATTTACCAAAAAAAAAAAAAAAAGAAATATATATATATATATATATATATATATATATATATATATATATATATATAAATACTGTATGGACTTTGACCCAGTAGTAGATAATCATACTTCTGAATATGAACATAAATTACACCTATATATAATGCAAGCAAGGAAATCTAGCCTTTTGTAGGAATTTACATGGTCAGTATCACAAATTTGCTTACAGTACATGGGATTTGTGACCTAATTTGATTTTAGTTTATTTGAATATTGCAGAATCTTAAATATTTCATATTCATTTTACATTATAATATTTATTGTTTTAAAATGTTCTCATTTCTAAAAAAATCATTTTCTGGTTTTAATTAGATTTTGCATCCCAGATTTTAAGTGATGTCCAATACTTTTTATATCTGCAATATATCTGTTTTCACTTATTTTTTTAAACAAAATCTTACCAATTCTTGCAAATCTTTAAATACAAATAACAAATAAATAAAATTATTTGACTAAATAAAATGTAAATGAACTAAAAAAATTAAATTAAAATAAATTTTTTAATGGTACAATTCATAAAATAATTATAAAATAATAACTTTACAAGTAAAATGTTCCTTCATTTCTTTCAAAAACTTCTGGTCTCAGACACCATATATCAAAGGACTCAACAATATAAGCATGATATCTGTAAGCAGATAATTAAAAAGTAATCATGGGGGCAATCATTGTAATAGACACAAACTTCTTTTAGTCCAAATAGATTTTAGACTACAAATCACTATTGATTGGAAAATCTAATGCAAGACAATAAACATTTACTTTGGCCTCCAGAAACTTGCAGTAAATTAAAGTGTTTGCTGCAAGATTGTTTATTATTTTTTCCATGCATTTCTTTTTGACTGCTGTCTTCTCAAATACTAGTCTATTCCTTTTCAGAAGTCTAGACTTACCTTAGAGTGGAAGAACTAGTTATAGGTTTATGAAAATATGAAGCTTGCCCGAGTGATTAGAATGGCGCTGTATGCCCTTATGTGCTATTTATTACAGACAGACAGACAAACAGAGACACACACACACACACACACACACACACACACACACACACACACACACACAGACAGACAGTTAGTTAGTCAGTCAGTTAGTTAGACAGACAGACATATAGACAGACAGACGGACGGACAGACAGACAGATAGACAGATAGATAGATAGACAGACAGACAGACAGATAGACAGACAGACAGACAGTTAGTTAGTTAGTTAGTTAGTTAGTTAGTTAGTTAGACAGACAGACAGATAGACAGACAGACAGATAGACAGACAGATAGATAGATAGATAGACAGACAGACAGACAGACAGTTAGTTAGTTAGTTAGTTAGTTAGTTAGTTAGACAGACAGACAGACAAACAGATAGACAGACATATAGACAGACAGGCGGACAGACAGACAGACAGACAGATAGACAGATAGATAGACAGACAGACAGACAGACAGACAGTTAGTTAGTTAGTTAGTTAGACAGACAGACAGGCAGACGGACGGAGGAACGGATGGACAGACAGATAGACAGACAGATAGATAGATAGACAGACAGACAGACAGATAGATAGATAGATAGACAGACAGAAAGACAGACAGTTAGTTATTTAGTTAGTTAGTTAGTTAGTTAGTTAGTTAGTTAGACAGACAGACAGGCAGACGGACGGAGGAACGGATGGACAGACATATAGACAGATAGATAGATAGACAGACAGACAGACAGATAGACAGATAGATAGATAGACAGACAGACAGATAGATAGATAGACAGACAGACAGACAGACAGACAGACAGTTAGTTATTTAGTTAGTTAGTTAGTTAGTTAGTTAGTTAGACAGACAGACAGGCAGATGGACGGAGGAACGGATGGACAGACATATAGACAGATAGATAGATAGACAGACAGACAGACAGACAGACAGATAGACAGATAGATAGATAGACAGACAGACAGACAGATAGATAGATAGACAGACAGACAGACAGACAGACAGACAGTTAGTTAGTTAGTTAGTTAGTTAGACAGACAGACAGGCAGACGGACGGAGGAACGGATGGACAGACAGACAGACAGACAGATAGATAGATAGACAGATAGATAGATAGATACATCATCATGATCGATCAACAGGGTTGGGGAGTAACGGAATACATGTAACGGGATTTCGTATTTAAAATACAAAATATAAGTAACTGTATTCCACTACAGTTACAATTTAAATCATTGGTAATTAGAATACAATTACATTCAAAAATTATTTTGATTACTGAAGAGATTACTTTGCATTTTATTGCAATTTGTTACATTCATACGAGCAGACAGAGAAGTAAGTTTGAAGTAAGTTTGGAGCACAAGAAATAGAAATAAACCTTGTGGAAATTGTCAGCTTTACACTAAGCTAAAATGCTATTTCTAACCATTTTACATGCACATGTTACCAGACGCGATCATATTGTTTAATCAAGAAAATTCACATTGGATCATAATTTCTTTTTTTCTAGTAAGATCTTTAATATTAGGGCAAAAATCGTATTCTTGATAATAATTTTTTTATTGTTTTCCTGTAAAAATATCTAAAAAATACTTAAAACAAGATCAATTTGATTTATCTTGTTTTAGAAACAACACTGCATAAGATATTTATGTTTTTCAGAGAATGTATTTTTAACATGTGTATTTTGTCTTACTGTACTGACAGAGTTTTTATACTCAAAACAAGTGAAAAAATCTAACAGTGCTGAAGAAGTAATCCAAAGTATTTAGATTACGTTACTGACCTTGAGTAATCTAATGGAATAGGTTTCAAATGACATTTTACAGCATGTATTCTGTAATCTGTAGTGGAATACATTTCAAAAGTAACCCTCCCAACCCTGTTGATCAAAAGTTCAAAAGTCTGATTGCTTGGGGGAAAAAGCTGTCATGAAGTCTGCTGGTGTGGGTCCTGATGCTGCGATACCGCCTGCCTGATGGTAGCAGTGAGAGCAGCCCCTGGCTCGGGTGGCTGGAGTCTCTGATGATCCTCCGAGCTTTTGTCACACACTGTCTGGTATATATGTCCTTGAGGGAGGGAAGCTCACCTCCGATGATGTGTCTGGCAGTTCACACCACCCTTTGCAGGGCTTTGCGGTAAAATATGGCTGTGGTGATGTTGGTTATGCTATCGTCCCAGTTCCTAGGCCTACTGACCCTGCAGCTACCGAAATGAAGATCTGGCCTGCAAGATATCTCAGATACCCCCCACCAACCTTGCTGCATGAGATTGGATTTGTAGGATTTGCCACAATGCATATGGTCTCTTCTAACATGTTAATATCTCAACCAGACAAACCACTATCAAACTGATTGAGGCTTAAGGGCTTGGTTTTAGAAGGGCCCATGTTAACCAGGTCTGTCATGTCTATCTATCATGTGTAAAGTCACCTTATTTGGTTACAGTTTTAACAAAAGAGTCAGAGTCGGCGCCAGGATGAAATACATGCGGAATTTCAGAGGGGGACAAATTTTTTCTTTGGGGGGGGTGGTAGTGCTGACACTGAAAAGAGTAAGTTGTTGACAACAAGACCGCATGCCAGTTCATTACCTAATATTTGCATCTATATTGTATACACATACAGGTACATGAGGAATTTTAAACATAATGCATATGTTTGCTTATTTTATATTACACAATTGCAGTCAGTGACATTTAGCTTTGAATGAAACATTTCATCAGTTATTATGATAGCACTCAAAATATGTGAGTATTACCAAATGTTTTTATTTACCATACGTATTTTGGTGTGTTTAAAGCTACAAATACATTATTTTACACATTCCGTTTCCACTATTTCACACCTTCCATGGTTCCTAATCTTCCATACATTTAAAAATACAAAATAAATATAACATTTGCTAAATGTCTAATAATAAAGCACTATCAAAATAGCCTTTTTTTCAGCAGAGTATAGATAAAATAATAAACAGCAAGTTTTTTTTTTCTTTCTTTCTCATTTTTGGGTTAATTCAACCTTTACATTAAATAATCTGCATGCAAAAATTCCTTTTATGTGTTTGTAAAAATACTTATCACGAACACCATAAATCAGGGGAGTAAGTAGTCGCGGTACTATGTTTCCTAGTAGATAATTGAAAAAGGTGATTTTTGTCCACTGAGCAGGTAGAAGAGGGGCAAACATTATGTCTATTAGAGGAGTAATGTAGGACAACATACAGAGCATTAGCTGTACTCCATGTAACAGGATGGTGTTCTGGGCCTTTTTAGCTGAAGATTTATCACTGGTGGTCTTTCTGGCTGTAACCAGCACTCTACAATATGTGAATACAAGAATTAGCCACACAACAGCTGTATAAAAACCATTAATAACTTTGCTTTTATCTTCATTGTATGGTGTGTTGTACAGATATGTTGTACTACAGAGAGTACTTTTTGTAAAGAGAGATAATGGACGAACAATTAAAGTGATAATCAAATCGGCCAATCCAGGAATAACTCCAACTCCCCAAATCAGAGAGATTAGGATGTACGTCCTGTGCACAGTGCAAATCTGAGAGTGATGCAGTGGTTTGCAGATGGCAATGTAACGCTCAACGGCCATACCAGCCAAAGTCAGTGGAGTGTTCTTATGAGTTGTTGCACCTGTCATTAGCAGTATAATACAAAACGGGACAGGTACATTCTGCCATGCATAAGACATCACATAAAGAGTTACAGTAATGCAAACCATGAGCATATCATTGATAACCAAATGAATATATAATATATATCTCGAATCATTGTAGAACATTGAACTCCTAAAGAATGTGAAAACAAATACTCCATTGATGGAGTTAATTGTGATCCCAAGAAGAACAATGATGAAATTTTTGACAAAAGCTTCCTCATATCGGTCTTTTGTGTTATTTTGAACCATGGTATAGTTCATTACACTTTTGATGGATTACTAGCAAAGTCTATCAAGCAGAAAGATGATCATCTACAATAGTTATTTTAGTTAGGATATGTTTTTCTGTTGCAGTTCACCATCCAAGTGGATTCATCATGAACTGATGATGAAATGATGAAAGATGATCTTTTTATTGACCAACGTTTTTGTTTTTGTAGTCTGTTTCTTCTGAAATGAAAGTAAAAAAGAAATACTTTTAGCAGAGCATGTAAAAATGTATGTAATAGAATAGTTATTATTTTTATGAATATAATTATTATTGTATATAATGAATACAAATACAAGATGAAAGAGTATGTTGAAAAGAGGACTTACCTGTTTGTTTGGCTTAGTCAGTTAATTTGGAGGCAGAGATAAACTGACATATTTATATACTGTTTGGGGGGGGCTAGAGAGAGAAAGTTAAAAATTGAGAGAGAGAGAGAGAGAGAGAGAGAGAGAGAGACAGACAGTTAGTTAGTAAGTTAGACAGACAGACAGACAGATACAAAAAGTGGCATCTTTAATTCATCACTTTAAAATCAACACAGCTAAAAACATTAAACTTACTAGTTTGTTGTTGGACTACTAGTGGAGCATCCTGTCCCATTTGTAGAATGTGTTTCTTTCAAGGACCAGAGCAACAGCTCCAGTACCTACACAGGCACAAGAGTTTTTCCATTTAGCTTACAAGATCTTTCGAAAAACTCTTTTATATTATATATTTTTACATTATATATAATATTTTACCACATATAAATACAGCATTTCACGGTTTTTAACTGTGGATTCTAAATTCTTAATTTCAGAAAATTACAATTCTTACCTGCTCATCTGAAATGCATGTCTGCTTTCCTTACCATGAAAAATAACTGATCATTTCTATGGACATCTTTAACATCTTCGCTGACTCCACATATGACTCATGTGATGTATTTCATATTTTCTAAATTCATACAAAAGTTTTGTGTGGGTAACAGACCTACAGATCGAAATTGCATGATGTCAGCCACTGACTGTCTTGGGTGTTTTTATTCCTGCAGGGGGCGCTTGACGCTCTGAAAACAGAATCCTCCATTCATCCGCATTTAAATCTAAGAACGCTTTATATTCATTTGGAGACATTTTACACTGGATAGTCATTTTTAACAAAAACTGATAATTGCAAGGAATCATACCTGTGAATGAAAATCCGCCACAGCATTATCTATAAAAGCATTTAAAAAATCCTCATCCAGTAATAATAAAATACTGTGAGTTCATACATCCTGGGCAGTGCTGAGAAAATTAGCAGGTACCACGTGACACCGCAGGGGTCGGGGGGGGGGGGGGTGGTGGTGGGCAAATCACCCCCTTCACAGTATTGGGGGGTGGGGGGTGGGACGTGTACTCCCCATCTCCCCCAATTCTACGCCACAAAAAACAAATCTAGATCTTTGCATGCTGTAGAGCTAATAAATGCATACAGGCCAATGTAGCATGTGAGTTCCACCCAGGTGATTGTGCCCTATCGTAGTCCCCCATACGGTCTCACAAATTCAAAATGTCCCTTCTTGGCAGGGGTCCTTACACCCTGTCGACACCGGACGCATACGGCGCGAGGCTGTCTACAATAGAAGCATCAAAGTGTACATTTTAAATTACATGCAGAAAGCACGGGCTTTGAAAACTGTGAGCTTGAGTAGACTTCAGCAACGATTAAATGGGTGAATGAAATTTTCTCCCAAACAAATGAAGTTTTTAAAATGAATGCTTCAATTGCATTTTAAATCAGCAAACAAACCTCTCTAGGTGTGCAATGCTTTCTTTTGCGCTACTGCACAGTTGAATCAAAGTTGTGCAAACAATTTAATCATACACTATAGCAAAACTATTTAGATGTCATAAGATATCGTTGTGTGAGTAACAAGGCCCAAAAGTAAGTGTTTATGAACTAATAGTCTGCAGTTTTACTCATGATTTGTGTGAAAGTCAATAAAAGTCCTTGTTGTTGTAGTGCCTTCTAGTGTCTTGCTATAAAAGGAATATTCCGGGTTCAATACAAGTTAAACTCAATTGGCGGCATTTGTGGCATAATGTTAATTACCACAAAATATTATTTTGACTTGTCCCCCCTTTTCTTAAAAAAAAAAAAAAAAAGCAAAATTCAAGGTTATGAGGAACTTACAGTGAAAGTCAATGGGGCCAATTTTTAGAGGGTTTAAAGGCAGAAATGTGAAACTTGTAATTTTATAAATGCACTTACTGTAAGGCTGGCACCAGGATGTCTATGCCCAAAAGGCGCCATTTCCGGTAAAAGTCAAAGAACTCTGTGAGAACCAACGTCATAGAACTCTCTCACAAAAGCTGAAATCTACACCTGAATATCAGCACAGTGTATATATGGCAAATCACCTTGCTGCCCCCTCTTTTCTCTCTCCCGCTTCTCCCCTTAAACAGCTCAGGACCAACACAAAGTTACAAGATTTATATGTAAAAATATATCAAATACCATAAAAACAAAGAATGCAACTGTATGTGTTTGATATCATTTATGAGGTCTCTGTGCGACTGGTATAATGGTCACTTTCCCATGTTGGTAAAACTAATGGTGACAAAGTTATAAGGTCTTTGCCAAATACTGCATTATTCTGGAGGTCTGTCTCCCTCCTTGACCTACATTTTAAATGATCTCCTGTATCAGGCCCGGTTCCAGATCAAAATCTCTAAGGGTGCTTCTGAAAATAGTGGGGGTGCTCTGTATAAAGTGGAGATGTATCATAATTAAAAAGAAATGTATAGATTAAATCATGTTTAAATGCTACTTAAACAACGTAAAAAGTTTGTTTTTTTAATGTGCACAACATTTATTGCTTCTGGTTTTTTTTCCCATGATCTGTCGCTGAAAATGACAGCAAAATTTTGCGCCTGCAGATTAGGACATACTGATTTGCAAAATCATACACGTTTATAAGTTTTGATGCAGCATTTTGTGCATTCACAATAATACAGTTGCTGGTATTCAAGAAAATCTGCTTGCCAATGTACAGTATTAGTCTTACATATTCAGTTGAGCAGGGGTGTGCAATTATTTTGCTACTGGGGCCACATCAGCCATTAAGTAGAACATGGAACAGAGAAGATAAAAAGTTCTGCATAGTTTTATCTTTTAAGCCCAGACATGCACTCAATGAATTATGCACAATTTTCTGAAGTGTATTCTGATGGGACCATTCTGCGATTGCTTGAAGTTTTGCTGCTAATTTTCTATTATGTGTTAGTAAAACTGAATAAAGGCTGAATACAATTATTAATTGATTATTTTACCATCCTTCGATGCAATGGTAATTTAGTATTCAATTTAACACTCTATATCAGGAGTCTGGTTTAAAAGTCAAATAAAATATTCGGGAAAGAGATTCTAAAAGCTTATTTTAATGTTGGCCGCAAAGTGGACCCGTTTACTTGTTTTATTCTCAGAACATTATCAACCTGTTTACAGGCTCATGGGTCATGATGTGGGTCTTGTCAATGTTTGGCACCCCATTCGGCACACAACTGAATAAAACAGGCTGCATGACACTGATAAATGATTACTGCCAGAGTAACATTCACATACAGGTGTGAGGGACTTCAGCATTTTACAAATAACACAAAGAATAAATATATTCCTGTCTCACTTGGTTTTACTCGCGTGTCCCCTCCATGCACTACTGAGCGCTAAGTTGTTGTTTGTTTGTTTTTTGTGGAGAGAAAGCGCGTGCACACTCATGTATGGTTGCCAGATAGCATAAATTAAGTATGACATAAGGCGAAATATTTCCAATTTGTGCAAGTATAAATCTCTCATTGGGGTGTTGCATATATTATCTGGCAACCCTGAGCATATTAAAAGCTTGTGGATGCGCGATAGGTCCAAAAGCCAGATAAATGAAAGATCTAATAAAAAACATTCATGATAAATCGTCCTGCGGGCAGTAGTTTGCCCTGGTCTGCAATTGAGGGTGCTCTAAGTTTCGTTTGAGGGTGCTTAGCACCCACAAGCACCCCCATAGAACCGGGAATGTCCTGTATGTTAATAAGGTTAAATCCCAGGAAGTCAAGAACCCATTCACCCCCAAATTCTCATTGTTCAAAGGATAATACCATTAGGTACACAATGTTTTCTGTCTGGATATTTAAGGAGGGTTGGCAAGGAGCTCGGGGAGTCTGTAGTCAGATATCCCACACAATTGCTGTGTGTAGTTTTCCATTGCCAGGTATGTGTCTTTGACTTGTCTTTTATTTTTAGGAATGTTTGTTTATGCTGATCATGTGTGAAATTGGCTTTGATTGATTTTGTAACTTACATTTTAAATCCTACCTGGCAAATTAATTGTTACTTTTTGATTTATTCTGTATTCCTCCAAAATCATTTATCACCGGTAGATTCGAGGGACGCCTTTTGTTACTGCAAATTTATAACCAGGATAATGATCATTACTGGAGCTTATGAATAGGAGAAAACCACGTAAGACCACCAGTCACTGCTTATCACCATCTTAGCAAGTTGTATGACACGTGACTAAATAAAACTATCATCTGGTTATGAGCAAACAGTAGGCGGCCGAACCAGATGATGTTGGTAAACCCTGAAACCTCTGACTATGAACGGACTGGCGATTTTGTGTTCATGAGATCTATGCAATTAATTGGTCAGCATATGACTCTGAGTGACAATCGGGACCTGAATGAAAGGATAATGAAAGTTAGGACAATTCAGAGTAATCAATAACTTAAAAAGATTAAAAATGAATAACGGAGTCAATTGATTGCAAATTAATAATAAGTGTTTTTGCTTCAGCGCTCAGAAAAGGCAGAACAGCGCAGAAACCTTCAGGGGCCATTCTATTGGAATCCAACATCGAACCAATAGGTTTGGCTATACTCCTTTTTTACACTTACATTAATTCTTCTGTTAAAACTCATGTATTATCTGAGCTGTAAAGCTGTTTAAATTGTCATTTTTACAGTCATTTTAAGGTTTTAGGGTTTGTTGAACTTGCATCATCATGGGAACGAAGTTGTAAAATTGGCCATAACTTTTATCACACTAAAATCATGTATACATGCGTATTGTTTATGTCTTGTGGTTATACTTTTGAAAAAGTGAGTATTTTAACGTTCAGAAATTGGCCCCATTCTCTTCCATTGTAAGTGCCTCACTGGAACCCAGATTTTTGCTTTTTGTTTATAGAAAAACATCAAAATAAATGTTTGTGGTAATCCATATTATGCCACAAGTGCTGTCGATTGAGCTTAACTTGTATTGAACCCGTAATATTCCTTTAATTCCAAACTGTAAATTTGTATATATTAAGCATAATCATCTCTAGAGCCCCCATCCACTGGGAGTTGCGTCAGGAAGGGTATCCGGCGTAAAACCTGTGCCAAGTCAAATATGCGGCTCACGGAAGGTCCGCTGTGGTGACCCCTAATGGGAGCAGCCGAAAGAAAAAGAATCATAATCATCTCTCCTAAATCTATAATGTTTTAAAACTGTGCCAACCAACCCCTCAATGGCACAAATGCACATCATAACTTTGACCATTAAAAGTGCAATATGTGAGGGGCCTGGGTAGCTCAGTGGTAAAATACGCTGGCTACCACCCCTGGAGTTCGCTAGTTCGCTAGTTCGAATCCCAGGGCGTGCTGAGTGACTCCAGCCAGGTCTCCTAAGCAACCAAATTGGCCCGGTTGCAAGGGAGGGTAGAGTCACATGGGGTAACCTCCTTGTGGTCGCTATAATGTGGTTTGTTCTCGGTGGGGCGCATTGGGAATTGAGCGTGGTTGCCGCGGTGGATGGCGTGAAGCCTCCACTATGTCTCCAGGGCAACGCACTCAACAAGCCACGTGATAAGATGCGCGGGTTGACTGTCTCAGACGTGGAGGCAACTGGGATTCGTCCTCCGCCACCCGGACTGAGGCAAATCATTATGTGACCATGAGGACTTAGAGCGCATTGGGATTTGGGCATTCCAAATTGGGAGAAAAAGGGGAAAAATGCCCCCCAAAAAAAACAAAAAAAAAAGGTGCAATATGTAACATTTTTCATGTAATATTCATCTTTTTCTTTTTGCCAATGTGTGAACGGCTTGTTACGCAACTTAAAAAATGAGCCCTTCCCGGACTTCCTATTTTGCCTATTAAACCCTGTAGACTGATTTTCATGCGAAGGGAGCGGGTTGCTTTTGCCGGGAAAATCCAATGAATGTGACGTTTATGTGCGATCCCGAGAGCCTTGCCTCAGACAGAAGCGTCTCATCCGCTATTCAACAGCAACAACAAACTGCAACCCTAGGAAACATTATCTTAGAGATGGAATCCAGCAAACGTCCGGCTCCCAGAACAACACCGATTCCTACACAAACTCAGAGTAAGCCAAAAAACATTTGTATACTGAATTCCGTTTGGCTAAGTGGGAACGTGATCGTGGTCGAGCGAAAACTAGAGTGAACATCGGCAGGGCATTTGATTCCTGGAGGGACCTTCGTTCTGTTTTGGGGATCAAAACCGACCCTGAATTGGCATTCTTCTTGTTGGACAGGTAAGCTTACATAACTGCAAAGCATGTGAAATATAGTGCCATAAGGATTGATCTGTGTAATTTTAGCTAACTTGACCTTGCCTGCTAATGCTGACAAATTGCAAGCTACCTTGCTTTGTAACTTTCAAATAATTTCAACAATCTTCTCTTTATACTAAAAGTCAGGTTAATATCAATGTTAATCTGTAATTATTCAGCAAGGTAAACTACAATAATACATGAAATGAATGCTAGACAATGTTCAAGATAATGCAAAAAGCTCCATTCATTAGTGTAACGTAACTTGGTTATACAGAAAATATATACATTCTATTATTATAAAACAATAGTGCATCGATATATCAAAATGACAGTTGTGATGGAATCACATCAATACTGAATTGTGTCAACATATTTATAATGTACAGTCTATTTTATAAACAGCTACTGTCATCATCCACCAAATTTAGCTAACAGCTATTGATAAAGCTGGCTAGCTAGCTAACGCCAACATAGACTATCGTATAAATGCAGTTAATGTATCATGCAAAGAAAAGTGATTACTTCAATCTACAGTCTCGCATAGTCAGACCTATATCCACACTTTGTTTTAGCCCTGTTCCAGCACTGGAGAGTCAAAGATAATATACAGTCTCAAAGTTTGTATTAAAACAATCATAACTGCGTAATTTTAATTATGCTACCTCATCTGTCAGCATGACGTGGTGAATCACGTTCAGTCTCTTTGTATGTTACGTCATTGTTTTGTTCGATGCTCGCTCGCGTCCCTATGGAGTGTGTGCACGAGCAACAGGTAGCTGGCTGCAGTTCACTTAATGGCCACAGGTGTCATTAATAAAAAGGGTTTCTGAATCTTACATACTGCACCTTTAATTAACAAAAGTCAATAAATATTTGGTGACATTGAAAGTGTTTGTTTTGTACCAAAGATCTTAAGCTTTCATTTGCACCTACTTGGGGTATCTTAACGTTTGTTCAACCAGAGATATTCAACAATGTATGAAAAGTGTGCAAACCAACCCTTAATGAAACATTCATTTCATTATAGACGACAACTAACGAACACTGCTAATTTGTGACAGAGCAGAATGGCAGTGTACATCAGTGTTGCAAAACATTCGTCTTGGACACTTATACTAAGAATTCTGCATGTTTAAAATGTAATTATACATCATATCTTAAAATTGCAATAATGTGTTTTACGAAACATTTTCTAACACATTTTGATTGCTTTAAAATATGCAATCACTATCCAGGATTTTTATTTGTGGATTTAAATGTAAAAACATGTTTTTTTTTATTATTCTTTTGCTACTTTTTCCCCAATTAATTTCCAAATATTAATCTCCCAAGAATTTATAAACACAAACTAAATACAGCTGTAACTAAATGTCCAAAAAAAAAAAAAAAAAAAAAAAAATGCACTTAAAAGAATAGTTCACCCCAAAATTATAATTCTATCAGGAAGACTTGCAGACTAGAGTGAAATTCAAGATGACATTTATTTGATGAATAAAAAACAGAAAATGTAATGTCCGAAGGAGTTGTACTCGGAACAGTCATATCCTGCTGGAGATAGGAGGCAGGGGCGAGGAGCCTACCCCTGTGCAGGACGGGACTCTACTGGTGGTGGTGGGGTGGTGGAGGTTGTCGTATTAGTACACTGAAACAGCAATGTGATAGATTGTGAGCAGACTTATAAAGCAATGGCTTACCTGTGATTGGCTAGGAGTTACCTAGCTAATTGTGCGATGAGGTACAGCTGTTAGTCTTCCCGCTAGAACTACACTGCGCTTACATTTCTCTCATCAGTTACTTACCCTTTTGGTGTCATACTTCTGCAGAACACAGACAAAGATGTTTTTATTAAGATATGAAGTGTTTTTGTCCATACAATGCAAGTCAATGGGGTCCAAATGTTTTCAAGCTCCAAACAATCCATACAGCTCAAGTGGTTTAATCCATGTCTTCTGAAGCGATATGATCCGTTTTTGTTGAGAGACCAGATGTAACTCCTTTTTTACTATAAACCTTGCCATCTGCAGTCTCCGTGCCGTGATCATGATTTGAAGCATGATTACACTTCCTTACACATAACGCATGCGCAGAGCGTGTGCACAGCGCAAGGAAAGGTAATTGAGCTTCAAATCATGATTGCCAAGGAGACTGCAGACGGCATTATTTATGGTGAAAAATTAGTTGCATTTTGGTCATATCACTTCAGAAGACAATACAATAAACCACTGGATTACATTTATGCTGCCTTTATGTCTTTAAGCTTGAAAGTGGACCCCATTGACTTGCATTGTATTGGACAAAAACACCTCATATCTCCATAAAAATATATTTGTTTGTTTCCGGCAGAAGAAAGAAAGTCACACAGGTTTGAGACAGCAGAAGAGTAAATGTTGCAAGAATGACCATTTTTGGGCTGAAATATACCTTTAAGAAAATAATAAATAGCATGACAAAAACTTCAACCAAATGTATTTAACTGATAATGTTTGGTTGGTACAACCTTATGTAATATGCATGAAAATAGTCCTTTCATGTGTTTTAAAAAATGTTTATCCCGAACACCATAAATCAAGGGGCTAAGTAGTCGCGGTACTAAGTTTGTTAGAAGATAATTTAAAAAGACCAGTTTTGTGCGATCAGCTGGTATGAGTGGGGCATAAATCTTGTCTATAACTGGAGTAATGTAGGACAACATACAGAGCATTAGCTGTATTCCATGTAACAGAATGGTGTTCTGGGTCTTTGTAGCTGAAAATTTATCAATAGTGGCCTTTCTGGCTGTAACCAGCACCCTACAATAAGTGAATAAAAGAATAACCCATACAGCAGATGAATAAAGGCCATTCATAGCTTTGCTCTGTTCTTCATGGTACGGTGTGTTATACAACATTGCTGCACTACAAAAAGTAACTTTTGTAAAGATATTGAAAGGACGAGCAATTAAAAGCACAATCAAGTCAGCCAATCCAGGTATAACTCCAACAATCCAAATCAGAGAGATTAGGATGTACGTCCTGCACACAGTGCAAATCTGAGAGTGATGCAGTGGTTTGCAGATGGCAATGTAACGCTCAACAGCCATACCAGCTAAAGTCAGTGGAGTGTTCTTATGAGTTGCTGAGGCTATTATTAACAGTGTTATACAAAAAGGTACAGGAAAATTTTGCCATACATAAGACATCACAAAAAGAACAACAGTGATACAAACCATCAGCGTATCATTTATAACCAAATTAATATATAATATATATCTCGGATCATTGTAGAAAATTGAACTTCTAAAGAAGGTGAAAACAAATACTCCATTGATAGAGGTAATTAGAATCCCAAGAAGAACAATGATGAAATTTTTGGCAAAAACATCAGCAGAACGTAAGGTATACTGAAGCATTGTAGAGTTCATTGCTATTTTGCACTGGCTCGTTTCTTGCAAAAGTAGATTTTCTTTTCTTGTAGTTGTTGTTTGACTGTCCAAAGTGCATCAAGCAGGAAGATGTTCAAAAGTTTGTTATTTATCCAGAAGAATCTTCAAGTTTCATCTGATATGGAAATAAAAAGCCGAAATGTTTGGCATAGTATATAAGAGTGATATGTTATGATAAATATAAATACAAAATGAAAGAGATTGTTGAAAAAGAGAACTTTCCAGCTTGCTATGTGACCTGTTTTGGCTACAAAAAGTTAAAATGACCAGTTTATATAGTCATAATGTAGAGATGTTTAAAAAAAAAAAAAAAAAAACAAGGGGAGGGGAAATTGGGGAGGGGTGAGAGAGATTTGTTTAATTGCTCTCTAAGGGTAATTAGATGCTGGCAAGACTGATATGGGGGGCAAAAACAAAAAGAGCAACAAAGCAAAGGGGTTGAAGTTTAATATCACATGGAAATAAAGAATACAGGCCAATATACAGTATCATGTAATGACTTAAATCGTCTTTAGTGTAATTCAAACAGGCTGTGAAAATATAGAGATATAGTTTCTCTGTATTTTTCAGTATATGCAATATTATTTGCTGTAAGACGCTAAAACCCACCCATCAGCTGTGAGGAATTTGTGTCTTAACTGTCAAACATTCAGTTTTGCAAATCAGTGTGGTGCCTCTCAGAGGTTGCGCAATAAAAAATCTGTTATTTTGATGGAATAGGTTGTAGATTTTCTGTCTGAGAAGATTTAAAAACTAAAATCATGGGAGAAACAGATTCATTTGGTCAAGTCAACATTCGATTTGTATTGTAACACTTGGTATTTTTATGTGACAAAGTTCGCAAGAAATTCTGTGCCAAGTGCTGTATTGCGTGTACTTGTCTTTTTGTATTTATTCTTCTCTTGCAATGTGATTTGGCAGTCTTGTGACAGTGCCACCTGATTTAATGAATCCTTCTGCAGTTGGCAATCCAGTAACACTGTAGCACTGTAATTAACGGGTCAAACTGACCCGGCTCGTTGAATTTGTTCCCCTTCATCCCCATTTGTTTCCATTGACTTGCATTGCTTTTATATTGGGATAATAATATAATGACAACTCACGTATATAGTATGTGCATTTGTTTGTGTGTGCTTGTATCGGGTGGGTTGGTGTGGGTGTGTGTGGGTCAAGTTTTGGGAGTGTGCATCAGGTACAAAGTTAAAAGTACAAAGTTAAGTTGATGTAAATTGGTATTAAAAGTTTAAACATGTCAAAATGACCCAGAACTGCATTTAAGGGGTAAGAGTATTTAATGTATTATTACACTGCACAGCAGTTGTTTTTTCTCTCTCCATATCCTCACTCACTTCTCTCTCCCACACTGTTTTTGCGGGGGTGACTTTATTTTCTCACGTTTTCCTTACTTCTAATCTCTTACGTCATTTACTGTGGAAATGTTTCAAAAGTAGACAAATAAACCAGATACTTTTTGGCTTTTTAAATTTTCTGTCATGATTGAACTCCTGTAAATAAAAAATAAAAATGTAGGTTCCAATAATAATAATAAAAAAAAAAGCTTACCTACTTGCCCACGCTACCAAAAGCAACTTCTCAACCAATGTGTTTTTTATGCAACAAGACTGTTACCGTAGTAAAGAATTATGTGAATAGGCACTAAATGTCACTGCAATGCTCTTGCATCAGTAGGGTAGACCGAGTACAGTTGTAAAAGAGTACAGGTGTAACACTGAATATTTTCCTTTTCATTCAAGTTCGAACTGTCATTATCAGTGCACACATTCACATTAGCATCCTCTCTCTGTGTGGGAAATCTGAAGTACGTAGAAAAAAATCTGTTTTGGGGGAACATTTTTACTGTCATGGCTCTGGTGAGTTTGCCGGTTTGTTTTGTATGTTTTATTTTCTCTCTCTCATGTCTCGCAGGCGCGGCATGCATGATCCGTATTTCCATGGGAACATTGATTGTTCGCGGGGAAACGCTGATCATGCCACTGATAAGCGTGCCAAGCAACACCTGTTCTCTTCTAATTCACTCCCTTCTTAAGCCCTTCGTGTTCTCAGTATCTTTGCCAGATTGTTGTTTGGTGTGAAGTAACTAACCTCACTCTCTCTGCCTAGTTGGTGCTACAACAGTTCTCGGCATGAGGACAGGTGGAAAACAGGAAAGTATATGTGTAGGTTTTGATATTTATTTTGTTGGTATACAGATTTTTTTATTTTTTTTTTCCTGGTCAGTGTTACCCCTACTTGCCATCAGTCTGATTTACTTTCTATTATGGACCAAAGCACTTTTTAGTGATTTGATGTTTGTTTGTTTTTTTGGTCTGAAGTTACCTTTATTTTTCATAATTTCCAGCTAGGTGGAAATATTTCTCATAACAAAGATATTCAAGCTATAAATATAAATATTTTATGTATATAGTGAATTTCTATACTATATATTCATTTACAAACTGTATATACACTTATCTAAAGTGTCTAACAGTGCTTTCAAGATTTACATTGTATCAGTTTGTGTGCTGCCTCGAAATGATTTTGTAAGCAACCTGATTTTGCAAGCCTCAAGTGTAACACATGCATCAGGGTTGTAAACCATTAATCTACAGAAGTGCAGTACATTTACATTAAGAATAATTCATACATTAATTTGATTGTTTTAAAGGTCACACTTTATATTAGGTGGCCTTAACTACTATGTACTGACATTAAATACATACAAGACTATGTATTTACTGTGTAACTACATGTTGTTCTGCAAAATTCCCACATTTGCTGCTACTGAGGTTGAGGTACGGGTAGGTTTAGGAGTAAGTGTAGGGTTAGGTTTAGGATTAGGGGTTAGAGTTAGTTTTTGGGGTAAGGGTTGGGTTAGGGGTAGGGGTAAAGTTAACAGTGTAACTACAAATGTACTTAAATGCAAATACTTCAAATGCAATTACAATGCAACAACATGTATGTATTTTTTTTGCTCGTTGTTTGGTTGATTTGTCCTTTATAATAAGTAACCTGCATGAAACAATTCCTTTCATGTGTTTATAAAAATGTTTATCCTGAACACCATAAATGATGGAAGAAGTCGTGGTATTATGTTTGGTAGAAGATAAATGACAAACCCGATTTGTTTCCGATGTTCAAGTTCACATGGAGCCTTGTCTATTAGAGGTGTAATGTAGGACAACATACAGAGCATTAGTTGTACTCCATGTAACAGGATGGTGTTCTGGGCCTTTTTAGCTGAAGGTTTATCAGTGGTAGCCTTTATGGTTGTAAGCAGCACTCTACAATATGTGAATACAAGAATTAGCCACACAACAGCTGAAAAAATTACTTGCACAACTTTGATCTGTAATTGATGGTATGGTGTGTTATACACATTTGCTACACATTTGTATCACCTACATATCATATAGAGACTGTGTCTGTTCCCTGAACTACCAAACACAAAACTCTCACTAAATAATTTAGAAAAAAGGTCAAACTTGAAAAAAATAATAATAAGTAATAATAATAATTTGAAGATAAACATCATATAAAGTTAGGGCTACTAAATATTAGATCTCGTTCTACCAAAGCACTAATTGTAAATGAAATTATTGCAGATCATAGTTTGGATGTGCTCTGAAACCTGGCTTAAACCCGATGATTTATAGTTTAAATGAATCTACTCCCCCAGGTTATTATTATAAACATGAGCATCGTCTAAAGGGTTGAGGAGGTGTTGCTACAATTTACAGTGAAGTATTTGGTGTTACTCAGAGGACAGGATATAAGTCTAAGTCTTTTGAACTAATAATGCTTAATGTGACACAGTCAGATATAAATAAAAAATCTCTGTCGTCTTTTGCCCTTGCGACAGTATATAGACCACCCAGGCCTTACTCTGGTTTCCTTGGTGAATTTGCAAATTTTCTATCAGATCAAGTAGTTAATGTAGATAGAGCTCTAATTGATGGTGACTTCAACATTCACATAGATAATGAAAATGACACACTGACTTTAGCATTTATCGATATTCTCAGCTCTCTTGGAGTCAGACAAACTGTGACAGGACCAACTCATCGGCATAATCATACACAAGATTTAAATCTGTCATATGGAGTTGATGTTGATACTATAAAAATTCTACCGCAGAGCGATGACATCTCAGACCATTACCTCGTCTCTTGTTTGTTGCGATTAATGTCACTCAATCTACACCACACTATCATTCAGGAAGAACTATTCTTTCGACCACTAAAGATAGCTTCACTAATAATCTTCCAGAATTGTCTCACATACTCAGTAAGCCAAAAAGTCTAGAAGAACTTGATGTAATAACAGAAAATATAAATACAGTCTTCTCTAGCACTCTTGATAGTGTCGCCCCCCTTCGATTAAAGAAAATTAAAGAAAAAAGCCCCACACCATGGTACAATGATCACACTCATGCTCTCAAGAGAGCAGCTCGGAAAATGGAGCGCAAGTGAAAGAATACAAAATGAGAGGTATTTCACGTTGCATGGAAGGATAGTGTCTGTAGCTACAGACAGGCAATAAAAGCTGCCAGGTCAGCATATTTTATCAAACTCATAGAAAATAACCACAACAATCCAAGGTGTTTATTCAGTACTGTGGCTAAATTGGTTAGGAATAAAGCATCGATTGAACCAGATATTCTGTCGCAGCACAATAATAATGACTTCATGAATTTCTTTACTGATAAAATTGAAATAATCAGAAATAAAATTGGAACTATGCAATCAGCTGTCACAGCACCTCAAAAACAGTGCCTCGTAATTTTCCTCATGAGCAACTTCAATCCTTCACTGTCATAGGTCATGAAGAGCTAACAAAACTTATCAAAAAATCAAAAGCCACAACATGTATGTTAGATCCAATACCAACTAAGCTCTTAAAATAGATATTCCCTGTAATATCAGAACCTCTTCTTAATATTATTAACTCCTCGCTATCCTTAGGACATGTCCCAAGAAACTTTAAAATGGAATGGAAGTTATCAAACCGCTTATTAAGAAGTTACAGCTTGATCCTGGAGAATTGGCTAATTATAGACCAATTTCAAATCTCCCGTTATGTTGAAAATACTAGAAAAGTTAGTGTCCTCCCAACTATGTTCATTTCTACAGAGAAATGGAATATACTGTATAAACAATTTCAGTCAGGATTTAGGCCTCATCATAGTACAGAGACTGCACTTATCAGAGTTACAAATGACTTGCTCTTATCATCTGATCGCGGCTGCATTTCTCTTCTAGTGCTTTTAGATCTTAGTGCTGCCTTCGACATGATAGATCACGACATTCTCCCAGATTCAGCTCCGTTCCTGCTTGGTGTCGGACTCCACTGCTATGTGTCGCTGAGTGATGATGACAAACTGTGCAAATGATGCCTGTGCTAGCCAGACAACACTTCAGTCTTTTTACTTCAGGGGATGAACTGATGCCAACTCCAACTGAAAGACATCAGATACTTAAAATGCCACTGCCTGAACCTTGTACTTAGGATGGACCCCACCGAACTTCACCGAAATGACCTGCCGGTTGAACTGCGATGCACCTCATTGATCTCTGCCTGCATCACATTTGTCTATTGATGGACTACAGTCTTGAAATGGAATGCATAGACTATAATTAATTGCCAACAAAAGCCTTCATCAGCCAACTAACAAAGGACAATGCATCTATGTGAACTTCTGCAGTTAATCCAGGATGGACTTCAAAGACATTACTCATTAATCTTAAAGTTAATAAAAAATTGTTTATTTTTTTTCAAAATGCTTACTTAATTTACTCATTTTAAACCATGACTTGCACTGCACACAAATAACTAATATTGGCATTATATTCATGTTGTTTAGCCCCACAGTGAGCCTGGTTTCTCCCAAGGTTATTTTATTCCATTAACCAACATCTTCTGGAGTTTTGTGTTCCTTGCCACAGTCGCCTTCAGCTTGCTCACAGAGGTTCTAAATACAATTATTATTAAATTTTTATACACAATTTACAACCATATTTAATCAAACTACACAGTGATCACTCTAAGATTTTATAGATATTACAGTTTTTTTTTGTTTTTTGTTAATGCACGATTTTCTGCTTTGAAACGATGTGTGTTGTGAAAAGCGCTATGCAAATAAAAATGAATTGACTTGACACTACAAAGAGCACCTGTTATAAAAATAGGATGAACAAGTAGAATGATAATCAAAATAATCAAATCAGCCAATCCAGGTATAACTCCAACCCCCCAAATCAGACAGATGAGGATGTATGTCCCGCGCACAGAGCAAATCTGAGAGTGATGCAGTGGTTTGCATATGGCAATGTAATGCTCAATGGCAATACCAGCCAAAGTCAGTGGAGTGTTAGAAAAAAACATTTTTGGAAGAAATTCATGGAAAATTAACTATTATAATTGTATTTATAATTTACATTTCTAAATGGTTGATATACCTTTTTATACAATTCTGAAGAGTTTTACGCCCATTGAAAATTAAGTAGTACTTTTGGGTGACAGTGTAATATAAATATATATTACAAAACACTTGAAAAAAGACAACCATATTTACTTTACAGCACAGAATTACTATATAAATTTTTGTTGCTATATTTGTTGTTCGGAGTGGTAAGACATACTGAAAAAGGAAAAGTTGCATGTTCAAACACACTAAGAAGTGGTCAAGGAGCTATTACCATTGTGCCCTTGCTGTGAAATAGTCATCTAACCTCAGCTTGCTCCATGTGGACTGTTCCTGTAAGAGGTATAATGTCATGCACTTTGTATAAAAGCATCAGCTAAAAGACAACTTGCTATACTCGCATACTTCACAAATATGAACTTAAACGTTGTGTTTAACATACTTTATATTTAATAACATAACAAATGGAAACTGAAACAATCAATGTATTACAAAAGCAATTCCAGTGTTAAATGCATTAAACACCATATGGGTCATTTAGGACCCACATATGCATTCTAGGGGTAGTGATTTAAATAATCATGTAATTTAAAAAGTATTTAACTAAGTGTTAAAAATGTTGGTTCACGTGTTCAAAGACGCCTTTCAATTGATGCACACCAGGAGTGGCAGTTTGAAAGACTTCCATGGAAGTAAGTCATATGGGTTTTGAACAACATAAGGGCAAGTAAATGATGGCCGAATTAGTTTTTTGGGTAAACTATCCCTTTAAGGGCCAAAAGTGGACACCAAATCCAACCATGGTTTTATAATAAATATCACCTAGAATGCTCTGTGGAAGCTTTAGGATCTTTAATCCTTTTCTTTAGCAGCACACATGAACACCCATAAAAAAAAAAAAACTGCTTAATCACAGTATTATGATTATTTAATTCAAATAAACTCTGGATTTGTGACAATGCAACAATGCAAGCAGATTTTTTTTTTAACTAAAAACATGTGAAAAATGATTTTTACCACTTTTTACACCTTGTTTCCAAATTCTAATCTCCCAAGAATTGATACAAAACAAGCAAAACAGTAATAATATATTGTCTTATAATAAAGCGCATACAGTATAGAAAAAATAGCTTTGTTGTCTGCAGAGAGTGTTATTACTAGACACCATCAAAGAAAACAAACAGCAAGAAAGAAACTCTTTTTAACCAAATGTTTTATATGATGCTAACTGTTTGTTCATTGTTTGGATGGTTCAAAATTTACAACAATTAATCTGCATGAAAAAAGTCCTTTCAAATATTTCAAAACATGTTTATCCCGAACACCATAAATCAGGGGGCTAAGTAGTCGTGGTAGCAAGTTTGTTAGAAGATAATTGATGAAGGTTATTCTTGACCGGAATTCAAGTATAATTGGGGCATAAATCTTGTCTATAACTGGAGTAATGTAGGACAACATACAGAGCATTAGCTGTACTCCATGTAACAGAATGGTGTTCTGGGTCTTTGTAGCTGAAGATTTATCACTGGTGGCCTTTCTGGCTGTAACCAGCACTCTACAATATGTGAATACAAGAATTGCCCACACAACAGCTGTATAAATGCCATGCATAAATTTGCTCTGCTCTTCATGATACTGTGTGTTATACAGGTTAGTTGAACTACAGAGAGCATTTGTTGTAAAAATAGATGAAGGACGAACAACTGATATGAGAACCAAGTCGGCCAATCCAGGTATAACTCCGACACCCCAAATCAGAGAGATTAGGATGTATGTCCTGTGCACAGTGCAAATCTGAGAGTGATGCAGTGGTTTGCAGATGGCGATGTAACGCTCAACAGCCATACCAGCTAAAGTCAGTGGAGTGTTCTTATGAGTTGTTGAGGCTATTATTAACAGTGTTATACAAAACGGAACAGGTACCCTTTGCCATGCATAAGCCATCACAAAAAGAACTACAGTGATAAAAACCATGAGCATATCATTGATAACCAAATGAATATATAATATATATCTCGGATCATTGTAGAAAATTGCACTTCTAAAGAATATGAATACAAACACTCCATTGATGGAGTTAATCATGAGTCCAAGAAGAACAACGGTGAAATTCTTTGCAAAAGCTTCAGCATATTTGTCTTGCGTGCTATATTGAAACATTGTAGAGTTCATTGCCCTTGTGTGTTCAGGTAAAATTCAGTGACTGATGCACAGTAGTAATCTTGAAAATATTCCTATTGGGAAGCAGCAAGACGATCAAAATTTCTTGTGACTTTGTGAACATTCAGTGACTAATGTTGTGTGTGTGTGTGAAATTCCTTTTATTGGAAGTTGTAGTTGTTCTTGTTTGACTCCAAATTATCTCAGCTCCAGATGAAGTCCATCAAGCAGAAAGATGAAAATGATCCATCTCTGTCTTCTGATCTGAAGATAAAATGCATACACTTTTAGCAGGGTATGTAATAAATGTTATTATGAATACAAAAATATAAGTATGAATTCAAATACAAAATATTCAAAAAGAACTTACCATTTCACTTTGTTTAGCCGATTCGTTTGTCTCCAGATGTAAACTGATGGTTTTAAATACTGGTTTGAGACGAGGAAGAGGAGGGGGCAGTCAGCAAACAAGCGTGCATGCGAGAGGGACTTCCCCCAGGTTTAAAAGGAATACAATTCAAAATATGCCTCCTAGTTATAATATAATGTTTAGGCTTTGATTTGAGTTGAGACCTTATGTCAAAAATCACATGCACACCAATAACTACTAAAAAACGTTTAGAAATAAATCAGCTTATTCAAAAAAATCTGACAACACAAGAAAACCGTGTTTATATGAGACTTGAAATCGTCAGGTTTTTCTCAGCTTTTCACGTCAAACTGTGAAGAGGCATGCGCACAACACTTCTGCTCATTGGATAAGCCGGTGAGAATGCCGGTAAATGTGTTTTAATGCTTAACGAAATCAGGGTAATGAGCAAAAATCTATCAGAATCGACCAGTTTATTCTCAAGCCATTTATGACCTGTTTAATGCATTAACATGACCATGATTATCGGCTTATTAAGAACGTGCATGTAAAGGCGCTCAGTGATTAATTTGATAAACAAGTACTTATGCTTTCATTTATGTTGACAACTTTAAAAAATATATATATCCTGTTATGCAACAAACTCTTTACTATAACCATTGTCAAGTCTTTTCAGGGTTTTTTTTATTTTGTATTATTGGGTAGAGACCATGAGAGACAGGAAAGGAGGAAAATGGGATCAGGGCACAAAACAGGCTCAAATTAGGGCTGTTCAATTTCAAAAATGTCCAGGCTAATTCTTTTTCAACCCCAGCCCCCAAAAAAGGAGGTAAAGTTAAATATCATAATAAACACCGCAATATAAAACACTCTTTGCACTATTTATGATAGCATGAATGACAAAAGACCTTTTCTATATATACAGTAGGTCTATTCTAAAAATATATGTGCCTATACGCACATCCCTGCATGATGCTTCAATCCCATAATATGAATTTGAGGGAAGGTTGGCTGGGCACATGCACCTGTATTTCAAAGAACTACCACAAATAATGTTAAAAGCGCCATTTTGCAAACAGTGAAATTACCTGTTACCACTCATAAGTTGTTCTTTTTTTTTTTTTTTTTTTTTTATTTGGAATGCCCAATTCCCACTAAATAGTAGGTCCTCGTGGTGGTGCGGTTACTCACCTCAATCTGGGTGGCGGAGGACAAGTCTCAGTTGCTTCTGCTTCTGAGACCATCAGTCCGCGCATCTTATCACGTGACTCATTGTGCATGACACTGTGGAGACTCACAGCATGTGAAGGATCATGCTACTCTCCGTGATCCACGCACAACTTTCCACGTGCCCCATTGAGAGCGAGAACCTCTACTTGTGACCAAGAGGAGGTTACCCCATGTGACTCTACCCTCCCTAGCAACCGGGCCAATTTGGTTGCTTAGGAGACCTGACTGGAGTCACTCAGCACACCCTGGATTCGAACTCATGACTCCAGGGGTGATAGTCAGCGTCAGTACTCGCTAAGCTACCCAGGCCCCCCATAAATTGTTCTTGTTTAGAAAAAGGTTTATATTAGTATGTAATTGTCCATTAATTTGTAAACTGAATAAAATGTACGAACAATACACTTTAGTTGGATGATTTTGGCTATTTAAAAATCCAGGTTCTTGCACAACTTATACACCTTCAATGATTAATCTGTAAAGTGGCATAAAGTGTTTTTAAAAGTCATTTGATTTCATTGAATAATTTGTATGTAAAAATTGTGTCAAATGTGAGGGGGAAAATTACTTTAAAAATGTCCAGTGCTAGACTGAATAGTGAAGCGTTAGACTTCGCTTTATGAGCGCAGTCCATTTTAATCATTTTAACTTTAACCTACCGATTTATTGAGGTAATCTGGGGAGCAAGTTGATCCTCCTTTGCCATCTCCTGGTTGTGGACAGATGTTGTAACATCAGGAAAGTTGTTATTGAATGTCAATTTTCCGTCACAAATTTGGCATTTTACTTTATCATTTATTAAATCCAAAAGTAAAATATCTGCAGACTATGGATGTCAGTCTGTAAAGCTGCTGTCTGATGGACTTGTGCAATTGCTACAAACAGATGAAAAAACTGAGCAGATTTACTGATGGCTGACGGACTACAAAAGAGCTGAGTTAACACCACAGAATCGAAAAAATCGATTATTTTTGGAATCAATTCACAGGCTGCTGGAATAGAACCTGCATCTCCCATGTGAGCACCACAGCTAAACCTGGAGCACATATCATCGCTAAACCATGACTGATATGTTAATAGTTTTGCATTTTGCCTCTAGTTATGGAAGAACAACCTTAATCACATATATAATTACATTTGTATATTGAAAAGTAACAAATAGCAACAGACATGAAAAATGCTAAAAATAATTTTTTATGTCCATAATTTATAATCAAGATCATTAAATTTTTTTTCGTTTCTCCCCAATTTGGAATGCCCAATTCCCAATGCACTCTAAGTTCTCGTAGCGTAGTGACTTACCTCAATCCAGGTGGCGGAGGATGAATCTCAGTTGCCTCTGCGTCTGAGACCATCAGTCCGCGCATCTTATCACGTGGCTTGTTGAGTGCGTTACCGTGAAGACGTAGCGCGTGTAGAGGCTTCATGCTATTCTCCGCGGTATCCACGCACAACTCACCACGTGCCCCACCGAGAGCGAAAACCACACATTATGGCAACCACGAGAAGGTTACCCTATGTGACTCTATCTTCCCTAGCAACTGGGATAATTTGGTTGCTTAGGAGACCTGGCTGGAGTCACTCAGCACACCCTGGATTTGAACTCGCGACTCCAGGGGTGGTAGTCAGCGTCTTTACTCTCTGAGCTACCCAGGCCCCAAGATCATTAACTTTAATGACAATACAAATACAAATAACAACCCCCCCTCCCCCAAATAATCAAAACAAGCAATTACATCACCCCCCCCCCCCCCCAAATTATTTATAGAAACATGTAAACGTTTCACGCTGGAAATTTGTTATGAAACTGAAATGCGCAAATCCTAAAAAAAAGGTTATAATATGATGCTGAGAAAAATCCTATCCATTTTATTTGTCAGCTTTCTTTCGTGAATCAAACTTTATCATATAACGTTTTCTGTATCAACACTCTCTTCCAATAACCTCACTTGCTGCTTATTACAGTAAAAAAAAATCTCCTGCACATAAACACCTTTTGAAATCCAGGCCATCTACAAATTACATTCATGTCGCAATGAAATAGTCATAGAAAGGAGTATAGAAATAAACACAATGTCATCCTGGCTTTCGGGAGAAATGGCTGGCTGGTTTTACTCTCCACACTTTGGAGATAAAGTATCTGAGCCAGTACTTGCAAAACCTCTCATCCCTAAACCCATATATCATAGGACTGAGAAATCGTGGGATAATGTACACAAGAAGAAAATTAACATAACGGATTTCCAGACCATACATTGGAAACAGTTGTATAAGTGGAGCCTGTATGGAAGGCACAACAAACGCCAACAAACACAGCAGCAACTGGACCCCATGGAGCAGCACTGTGTTTCGGGCCTTCTTGGCAGACGCCAGGTCGGTGGAAGCTGCACGGGCAGTCAACATGATTTTACAGTATGTATAGAGTAAAGTCAAGAAGACAAACGAGAAATAGACACTATCAAACGCACAGTTCTTGTAATAAATGGAGAGATCTTGGAATAGGAGATATTGGTCGCAGAAAATGGAGGTGTGGAAGAATGAGGGTGGCTGTTTGGCCACGGTGATGATCAGATCTGTAAAGGGGGGAATGAAGCTGAGAACGAGGATAATCCCGATGATCCACATGGATCGTGTCACCGTGCAGAAGTGGCTGTAGTGGAGGGGGAAACAGATGGAGATGTAGCGCTCGAGGGCCATGCCGGCCAGGATAAGAGGCGTGGAGCGTGTGGTCGTCACAGCTGTCATAATCAGGGGGCAGCAAGCAGATGCCAAGATCTTTGAGAAGGCATAACTCACCTGGAATAGGAGGAGAACATTATAACTGTTTCATCACTTTTGTTGTACTATTATTATTGTACAACTTGTTTTCCACACTACTAATTTCCATTTTGGTCAACACAATGTCAGAACTATTTACCTATGGTGATCACAAAATGTATTTGGACACTTAAGCCACACTTAAAAGTGTAGGCATACAGTACTTCATTGCATTACATAACAAAAAAGCAAACAAAAAGTTACATCTGCAAAGAAATGACACTTGTACATTTCTCAGTCATCAGAACCTAACTAATATCAATTAGACTGGAAATTGTGTTTGTGCTGTCTTGTTTTTAAATGAATGCAACTTAGTTATATATTTTGCTTTCTCATGCATTGAAATTCGTACATTTATAAGTGTGACTTAAGTGTTCAAAGAGCCACGTTTCCCCATGTTTCATTTCAACACTAACCACATACAAGGCGGTGACCAGCGTCAGTTGAATAGCATCATTAATAACCATGCAGATGAACATGACATAACGTGGATCTTCGTAGAAGAATCTGTGCTTGAGGAATGTGGACACCATACTGCAATTAAGGACACTGAGAGTGAGCCAAACAAGCATGGCCACAATGTTTTTTGTGAGAGCGGCACTGAAGCTGTCCCGCGGTATGCCATTCTGAAGGAGTAAACTGGAGTTACCATACTCAAAGACAGCACTGGAGTTCATGTTCCAAACCTGAGATGATAAAACAGAGAGTATAGATATATTCCACTCCACATAATAAGATAATATGCAGTGGGGTCCAAACGTCTGAGACCGGATTGAAATCTGGGATTAAAAACCAAATTTAAACCTCAAAACCAAGTCATACAGAATATACAAATACACAACAATTATATATTACAGTTTTGATTGAATATAAGCAAAGACATAACACCTTTAGTCAAATACATGTAACAAGATATATTTTCTCTGTTGCTGCACTACCAAATAACACTTATTTTTGTCTCCCCCTAAAAATTAAAAACTACACAAATGAGTTCTGTAAAGCACAATATGTCATCTGCAGTATAAATGATATGGTCTGTGCCTAAACCAAGATTTATAGATGTTTATAATTTACTCAGACCCCTTCTTACCTTAAATGCCTCCTGCCCTGGCCTATGGTGACTCTTTTATATACTGTCACGAATATTATATGTGTTATGGATCAAGATCGTTGATTGGAGGAAACACAACTCTTTGGGGCTGTCATTTCACTCCATTGCAGTGTTTTGTCATCCCCAGGGGCACAGGGATGTAAACAGCGATGTAAACCTACACATGAGCCTTGAAATGGGCTTGAATTATGTTTTTTTCCCAATTAACTTTATTCTTAACTTAAAGATTATATATAAGACAGTACTCATCTATAAAAAAAAATATATATATATAATAATAATAAAAAAACACATTTTAAATGCATTTATCAACATAAATCCCAATTATTGCTTTAAAAAAGTTTACTATATGGCTTATTTTAATGTAGAGTGTCAATTCATTGTAAAGGCCATTAACATATTTCGCATTAGGCTCTAATTTCCTAAATGTGATCTATAAAAGAGAGGAAGGACATTGATGTTTTGAACAACATGAATGTACATTTCAAATTAGTCTACATGAAACACCATTCCTATTTCCTTAGTTACACTTTTGTAAATGTATTGCCATAAACTTTATTTATTTTTGTTTACTGCATTAACTTTTGGCAAGATGTCAGCAAGGCTTCATTTCCTACAATAGCAGCCAATGGCAATGCTTAAATAACTATATGGCTATTGGTTAACATTAACCAATAGCCTGCGGGACCTTTGTGACCTCTGTTTCAGAGGCAGAGCAAGTTATGACATTATGATAAAAGATTACCAAAACATTGTTTAAAAAAATGGAATAACGTGCACTGATGAATTATACAGAATAGGCATAAGAAAAGTAAATAGAAAGGAAATAAATAGGGTAAATCTTTTCATCGTTGTTCAGTTTTCTCTCAGTGTGTTTATTGGGGAAATTAATATTACATTATAACTTTTATTCCATTTTTAGATGATAAAACCAGTTTTCTCAAAACAAACTTCCCCAAATTTTAAAACAAAAGTGTATTTTAAAGGGATAGTTCACTCAAAAATGAAAAATCTCTCATCATTTACTCACCCTCATCCCATCTCAGATGTACCTGACTTTCTTTCTTCTACTAACAAAAATGGAGATTTTTAGAAGAATATCTCAGCTGTATAGGTCCATACAATGCAAGTGAATGGTGACCAAAACTTTGTTGCTCAAAAAAGCATATAAAGGCAGAATAAAAATAATTCATACAACTCCAGTGGTTAAATTAATATCTTCAGAAGCGATATAATAGGTGTGACTAAGGGTGTGTTCATACTTGTAGTTCGGTTCTCTTGGTCCGGACCAAAAAAGAAAATGATACATTTAGTCCTGATTCACTTAGCGTTCACACTGGCATTTTTAACACCAAACCTAACAATACAAGACCAAAGGCATCAGGAAAAATCCACAACCTGATTGGACAGCTTTTATGACGTATATTTTGCAACAGAACTTGCCGATCATCCAAAACAATGCTGGCTGCTGGGCGAAATGCGCTCGTTATATTTATATATGTATATATGATGGTATTTTTACCAGCTGAGAACAAACCAAGAGCTAATAAAATATGTAAAGGAGTCAAAACAGCGCCAGGAATTCCTCCGTTGCACACATAAATGAAGATATGTTGCAGGGACGGCTGACGGCGGTTCCGACACCTATACCGAACTGTAATGGGCAACATAGCTCCTATGATGAGAAGAACCAGGTATGCTTCAGGTCAGTATTAGGCAAACTACTTCCTGTTTTTGGTCCGTTTAGATGTCTTTGGTCCATGTTGCGTTCATATATCAATCGAACCGCACCAGAGTTCGTTTGGAAGCGGACCGAGACCCTCTATTCAGGCGGTCTCGGTCTGCTTGTTTGGTGCGCACCAAGGTCCGGGTAACAGCGTTCACACTTGTTCAAATGAACCGCACTAACAGAGCAATCGCACCAGAGTTCGTTTTAATCAAACCAAACATGCCAAGTGTGAACACACCCTAAGAAACAGATCAATATTTGAGTCCTTTTTTACCATAAATTCTCCCCACTGCCCAATAGGTGGCGATATGCACAAAGAATGTGAATCGCCAAAAAACAAACAAGGAAGAATGTGTGAAAGTGAAAATGGAAATTTATAGTAAAAAGGACTTGATCTGTTTCTCATCAAATCGCTTCTAAAGATATAGATTTAACCACTGGAGTATTACGGATTACTTTTATGCTGCCTTTATATGCTTTTTGGACCGTTAAAGTTTTGAACCCTGTTGACTTGCATTGAAAGGACCTACAGAGCTGAGATATTCTTCTAAAAAATGTTGTATGTGCTCAGAAGAAAGAAAGTCATACACATCTGGGATGGAATGACATTTTTGGGTGAACTATCCCTTTAAAAAGCTGATCATTTTCCAAAATCTTTTCAGGAGTGAAACATTTCTGAATTTTATGTGAGTCCTTAAACAATACAGGCATTTAAAACAAATAATTGGCTAAAACAGGAACATCACTTCATTTATTAAATGTAAGATTATGATTCCAAACCCTTGGCACATTATAATAGTGGTTAACAAATGAGCCAATTAGTCTTCTTCATCTTTACACTATACTCTGATATCTAGTCTGTGGCAATCACACACAAAATATTTTTTCAGATACTTCCGGAACTTTTTATCCCGAACACCATATATGGTTGGACTCAAAAAGCGTGGGAGGATATAGACAATTAGATAGTTAGAGAAACGAATTTCGAGTTCACGTCCCGGGAAGATGATAAGCAGTACGGCCTCCACGCTGGGAGACACATACGAGAGCATACACAAAAGTAACTGCACCCCATGAAGCAAAATGGTGTTGGTCGCCCGTTTGGTGGACGTTCTTTCGGTGGAGAGCACCCGGGCTGCAAATACAATCTGGAGATATGTGTACAGCAGCGTAAGGAAGACCAGCGAAAAGTAAATTCCGTCGAATGCCTGCCGTTTATAGAGCAAAACTGGGTCTTTGAAGACATTTGTTCTGAGACAAAACACAGCGCTTTGGAAGAAACTTGTAGGTTGTGTGGCTAAGGTCACGAAAAGGTCAGTGATGTCAGGCACCACAGAGACAAACCAAATGGCCCCTATGAGCATGTAAGTGCGCTGTGCGGTGCAGATCTGGGCATGGCGAAGGGGATAGCAAATGGCGATGTAGCGTTCAATGGCCATGCCGGCCAGATTCACAGGTGTGCTACGGGTGGTGAACACAGCCACAAGGATGAAGAAACAACACACCCCTACGCTGATAGTGTACAAGGTGTAACTAACCACAAACAGAGCAATGGTAACAGTAAGCTGCACTGCGTCATTAATAACCATGTGTATGAAAAGAATATAGCGAGGGTCCTCGTTGAATATGTTGTGCTTGAAGAAAGTGGCCACCACACTGCCATTGATGTAGCTGAGGAGGAACCACACCATGACCACGATGAAGTTCTTGACAAAGGCCGTGGCATATGTGTCTCTCACAAGGAGCTGTTGGCCTCCGGTTGAATTCATAGCTCAGGGCTTGAATCTGTACAAAATTTAAAATAAGAACAGATGTGAATTCATGATGAAATTGCCTGTCACTTTAAATGGAAAATAAAAGACTTTGACTTTAGCAATGAAAAAGAGGCTTTCCTTTATTGTCATTTTTTTAGGGTTTTGTATAATTAAGGCTGACAACTTCAATTTTATTGTAACATTTAATATAGGTAAATATTTGGAAATCTGTGGAGTTACATGTGTTTAAAGAACCTTGCACACTGCATATACAGGTTTGGAATGCAGAACTAAACTAATGGGAGACAGCAGCAAATATTATTTTGCGTTCCCATTTGCACCAGCAGTAAAAGAAAAACTCCACTATTATGTTTCCATGACTTTACAAAAGAGGCAAAAAAGAGAGCTGGATTACGAAAAATTTACTCGATCTCTCAGCAGCTATATTAGAAACCCCATCACAGTAGTGTGACTAGTTTTTTAAATTAATGGCAGAGAAATATAACACAGATAATGTTTAAAATGTACATTAATTAAAACATTTTAAATATAAAAAAGTTTGGTAGATTTATGCTGCTAAATTAAGGCAGAAATGCGTCAAGTGTCCATTTAAAGGATCAAAATTCTTAAGAAGTAAAGCATGATTAAAGGAATATTCCAGGTTCAATACAAGTTAATCTCAATCGACAGCAATTGTGGTATAATATATATATATATACAGTATATATATATTTCGACAGCATTTGGCATACTGTTGTTTACCACCAAAAGAAATTTCAACTTGTCCCTCCTTTTCTTTAAAAAAAGCAAAAATCTGGGTTGCATTGAGGCACTTACAATGGAAGTGAATGGGGGCCAATCAGTCAACATTAAAATACTCACTATTTCAAAAGTATAGCCACAAGACATAAACAATACACATGAAAACTTGATTTTAGTGTGATAAAATCACTTACTAACCTTTTCTGTGTAAAGTTATATCCCATTTTGCCATGACGATGTAGTGTCAACAAACCCTAAAAGGACTGTAAAAATGACGATATTAACATTACAGCTCAAATAAGTGCTTTTATAAAATTATAAACTTCACATTTCTGCCTTTAAACACTCCAAAATTTGGCCCCATTCACTTCCATTTGAAGTGCCTCACTGTAACTTAAATTTTGGGGTTTTTTTAAAGAAAAGGAGGGACAAGTTGAAATTTCTTTTGGTGGTAAACAACAGTATGCCAAAAGCTGTTGATTGAGCTTAACTTGTACTGAACCCAGAATATTCCTTTAATAATCATATCACAATTTTGTTTTTAAAAAAGAAAGAAAAAAGAAGAAATTTGTATGTCAGTATACCATTATTATAAGATACATATACTTAAATAACATTGTGCAGTTGTAAAATCTTTGGGAAATTATTATGAATCATTTTTATAGATGTTCATAATACAAAGGCAAGGTTAAAAGCAGTAATAATCAAGAAACAATAACCAACATCAACACTACCATGTTCTGTAGCACAAGTATAAGTTTTTCTTTCCTGATGATGCAGGTGAATATTATCAGTTTAATGTTATTTGATGACACTAGTTTTGATCCTAAAACAACCATATGAAAATAAGTAGCATATAAAGATATGCATATCATACACACATGAAAGTGGACACACCAGAAACACATTCTTTGTTCATCATAAATGAAATCACTCTGCACTATTGTACCAATAAATACACCCCAGTAAAACGGTTGCATCCTGTAAAGCAATAAACACTGTTATTGAGCAGCTGTAACATTTTCAAATCAAGATGTCAGCACTATCCAGCATAACGTGTATATTAAGTAGAGAATGAATGAACAGAAATAAGAATAAGTCAGACCACAACACTCACCGCCGTCTAGCACTTGCCACTGTTTAAATGCAACTCTTTAAATGCTCGCACACTCTGATAGGTGAAAGTGACGCTAGTGATGTCACAGGGGCAAAAAGAAAAAAAAAACACTGTCAGATTTTTCTGACAAGATCAGGATTTTGAATGGTCTGTCCAAACTTTTGTATTTGAATAAGATCTACAACATTTTGTCATGATTTCATTATGTGATTTGTTTTGCAATTTATTGTAAAAAAAAAAAAAAAAAAAAACAAATCTGAATCTTTTCCATTTTAAATGGAACAAGCCTAGTTTTAGAGCATTTACCAATGGTGCTTGCCCAGTTTTTTAGCTGTCTTGGTTCTGGAAGTATTTATAAAAAATTATTATTATTTTTTTTTTTTCTCCCATTTTCTCCCCAATTTGTAATGTCCAATTCCCAATGTGCTCTAAGTCCTCATGGTGGCGTAGTGACTTGCCTCAATCTGAGCAGCGGAGAATGAATCTCAGTTGCCTCCGTGTCTGAGACCGTCAATCTGCGCATCTTATCACGTGGCTTGTTGAGCGTGTTACCGCGGAGACGTAGCGCATGTGGAGACTTCACACTATTCTCCGCGGCATCCACGCTCAACTCACCATGCGCCGCACCGAGAACGAACCACATTATAGTGACCACGAGGCGCTTACCCCATGTGAATCTACCCTCCCTAGCAAAAGGGCCAATTTGGTTACTTAGGAGACCTGGCTGGAGTCACTCAGCACACCCTGGGATTCAAACTAACGAACTCCAGGGGTGGTAGCCAGCGTATTTTACCACTGAGCTACCCAGGCCCCCTTGATTCTCTGTTTGGAATAGACCAATCCCATTGTTTACAAACACTGAAGCACATGCCCAGTACGTGCTGGCAGAAAGCCAGCAAACTGTTGTGTTTTATTTGACAGATTAGCTAGCACTAGCTAGCTCCTCTAAATATTTCTTAAAGATAATATAGAATAAAATTAGCCTTTATGTTAAAATCTAGCTAGGTTTGGGTACACTATTGCTAATAACGAAGCTAGTTATACCCTTACAAACATCGAGGGTTCATGGCAAATTTGCTGCAAATTATTTTCGCATGCAAAGGAGCTTTGTGGCAGGGGCGGATCTACCGGGATGGCATGGTGTGGCAAATGCCACCCTAAGAAAAAGCATTGCCACCCCATCTGCCACCCCAGCATAAGTATCCAAATGTATCAAATATAAATTTAAGTATATTATCATTGATTTTGATATTGTGTAGGGGTTTATTCATGTCAAACTGCCTAAACTCTCACATCTCCAGTTCTTGAGTTGGAGTTTCTATTTCATCTTTTTGTGTTTTGACTGGCGATCCGGCGCTGGAATGTGTCATTTTGAATGTTATGATAAGTGTTCGTTGTGACTGTTATCAGTGTCGTTTAGCGTCTGCGGTTTTTCCACACCTCGCGCTCTTTTCCGTGTCCCCCATTGTGATGGCCTTCTCGACCGTATTGTTTGTGTGTGTTGTCTTTTTCTCTTTCTCTCACTCTCTCTTAATCACTCTCAGGTGGGGGGTAACCAGGTGAGCTGATTGTTGTTGGGGCGCACCGGTGCGCAGTGTGTTTCATGGCGGGGTTGTGTGATAAGAGACGGTTGTGCGTGAACTGTGTCATCTTGTTCAGTTTGCCAGAACTTTAGAATTTTGGTAAGGGTTATCACTGATTAAACAAAATTACGACACAAAGCCATCATAAAAACAGAAATATTCTTAGCTATGCTATTATTATTATGATACGAGTTAATAACACATTAATTCATGCTCTGTTGACTGAATACATAAAAGTGAAGCCCTCTGTTTTTGGCATAGAGATTTTTCAGTCAACACTAAAACATTACTTGACGATACGTGGATGTTTTGTTCTACAACATAAATTACACACTTTCATACCTAAAATGCGAATTTTGAAGACGACGTGTTTTTTTGTTTGTTTAAGTATACAATTTAATACGGCTTCAAAATTCACGTTTGAGGTATTAAATTGTTTCATTTCTGTTGTAGAACAAAACGTCCACGTACCGTCAAGTAATGTTTACCACAGACCTTATCTTACTCATAAGTTGAAAACCCTCGTTATTAAAACCCATAGAAAAATCCAGAGGGAACCCATGGCGAATTCTCTTCTGGGTTTTTGGACTACAGCCTGAATAGCGCTATAATGTGGTCTGATAGCTTCAATAGAAGCATTTAACACTGATTAATACCGGAGAGCTCACGGTAGGTCTGTCTTTAAAGGTTTATAAATTTTGCTATTTGAATTCTACTAAATACAATAAATTTTTAACAAATTTCAAATGAATCAGGTAAATACACATTAAAACTAAGGTTTTCTTGAACTGTTGAAAATGATTGATCAGTATTTTGCCTTTATAGTTTTTAAAGCATGATATTAGCAAATCATGCTAACGATCATTAGCTCTTTTTGGTAATCCTAAAATCGGTTTAAAAACCCATGATGCTTGGAAGGGGGAACAGTACTGCATTGAAACCATGGAACAGAGATTGTGTCATATGATAATACTGTAGATACTACATACAATGGTATTTACACAGAACTTCAAAGAACGTCATGGTGTTAGCATGGTACGTGTACAAAAAAACATGGTGTTGCTGGTACCATGTCCAAAAACATGCCAATTTTGCTGGAGCTGGGCCTGATGCTATAGAACAAATTTTGTGCTGTCTTGTCTGTGAACGTAATATAAAGACACATTCTTGGTGATCATCACTAAACATATGGGTACTTGAATATTATGTGCCAATGCTTGTGGTTTTGTTTCTGGTTTTATTCCATGTAAATGATATATTTTTCTAAATCACAGTGATCTCTCTATTTTTCACTCTGTTGTTCATTCACTTTTTCATTATATTACATTTAATATATGTCCACAAATCAGATTCATTCACAAATATTACATAAAAAGTTAGTTTTTCCCATATAATAATTTGGTTCGCAGTGTAAAACATGCAGTTGATTTCATATGAATTTATTGGAAACATTTGCCAAATTCCTATTAGTTTGGAGAGTGTTGATTTTACTTCTCACCTTGAACATTGTGCACAGTAAATATCTTTTCACATAATTACAAAAGGTTTGATCCCTCATCCCATACACAATAGGACTAATAAACCTGGGTATAATTTGGATTATTAAATAACTCACAAATCTCATCTCCAGAATAAACATTGGAAAGATAGACGGGAGCAGCCTGTCAAGGAACGGCCCAACAAATGTAAGCATGCACATCAGAAGCTGAATTCCATGTAGGATGATGGTACTCTGAGCTTTGCGAGCTTCAGAGTTTACGGCCTTTGCAACAAACAGGATCTTCAAATATGTATAGGCTATTGTGAACCACACAAAAGACAGGTAGATAATGTACACTATGTTTCTCTTTTCTATCACATATGGGTTATTGAACAGGTAATCTCTGTAGCAGAAGACATTGGTGTGGAAAAAACTTAAAGGTTGTGTTGCTAAAAGAATAAACAAGTCTGGTAGAACTTGAATGGCACTCAAAACCCATAGTAGACTGATAAGGATGTACGTTTTGCGTACAGTACAAATCTGAGTGTGTCGCAAAGGGTTGCAGATAGCAATGTAGCGCTCTATAGCCATGGTCGCAAGGTTCAATGGCGTGTTGAGTGTTGTGAATATGGCGATCATTATTAGAACACAGCAGAAAGAGACATTAATAGTGAACACAATGTAGCTTAAGACGTGGAGGACGACTGCAACAGTCAGTTGGATCATGTCGTTTAGCACCATGTGGATAAAGAGTATGTAGCGAGGGTTTCCAGTGAATATTTCATGCTTGATGAAGGTGTGGACAAGCGTGCTGTTCATATAGTTGATGGAGATCCACAAACCGACCACGATCACATTCTTAGCCACCGCTGAGCTGAAAGTGTCCCGCAAGATCTTGCTTTGTGTGATGTTACCGTCTAGTGAAATGTTCATCTTTTTGAGTTTTGTAGTTGCTTTCTGAAACAAAATGAGAGAAGATGGAAAGTTAAACATTGTGCATCAAGATGTTTGAAAACAAGCATGTGAAGACCATTGGTTTTCAACAGATTTAGCTTAAAGATCCAGATTGTGTGGTGACCCATCACAATAGAAATATTGGGCCTTATTTGTGTAACACAAGCAGAACAAATGTGTTTGAGTAAATTGTCCCATTGAGATCAACATGAATTTGTTCTGCTCATGTTTCGCCCATTATTAATCGTACACACGGAACAAAATGTCTTTAACATCAAACCTGAAATGCAGTTATATTAGCATGAACTCCAATATGCAATAATATGCAAAATAACAGCCTGTTATGAACAGGATTAAATAAATGCATAAACAACAGCAGAAATGCAATTTACCAGATTTACCATGGAAAAAACTGTGAGCAAAATATTGTTTTAGTCTCATCAAATTATGATATGAAAATGTATTTCATTCTACAAACTCTTTACATCAGCAAAGTTATATCTAATTGATCAAAGATTAAAATAAATTGAAGTTTGGTCGTCTTTACAATATCTTTACTGCCTTCCAGACTGATGTGAAGCAACTGCTCTAGTAACCTCAGAGTCTGACATCTACTTTTATACCATGTGATTTGAGTCTTGGGAATAATAAATAAATAACCTTAAAAACTGAGCATGATGAAAGACATTGGACATACCTTCTGTGACATCAAAAAATTAAACCTAATACTTCCTCTAGAGCAATAGTTTGAAGTGTTTCAGGTCAGCCTTGTTAAGGTTTAGCTAGTTAGCATGGCCCAGCTAACCCCTGCTTGTAGAAGCTATAACCATGCCTTAAGGCTGATTTATGCTTCTGCGTCGAACCTACGGCGTAGGCTCCGGGTAGTGGCCAACGCGTTGGTTTGCATTTATAGTTCTGCGTTGGTGTCTGCGTCGTTCTGCAAGAACACAGTCAAAATGCTAATTATACATTTATTAATTTTTTTCTCCCCTTTTCTCCCCAATTTGGAATGCCCAATTCCCACTGCGCTCTAAATCCTTGTGGTGGTGTAGTGACTCGCCTCAATCCAGGTGGCGGAGGATGAATCTCAGTTGCCTCCGCGTCTGAGACTGTCAATCCGCGCAGCTTGTTGAGCGCGTTACCGCAGAGACATAGCGCATGTGGAGGCCCACGCTATTCAACCCAGCATCCACGCACAAGTCACCATGTGCCCCACCAAGAGCGAGAACCACACATTATAGCAACCACAAGGAGGTTACCCCATGTGACTTTACCCTCCCTAGCAACCAGGCCAATTTGGTTGCTTAGGAGACCTGGCTGGAGTCACTCAGCATGCCCTGGATTCGAACTCGTGACTCCTGGGGTGGTAGTCAGTGTCTTTACTCGCTGAGCTACCAGGCCCCCCAATTATACATTCTTAAATAAACAAAAGCAATGTAATTTGTGGTTTCTTTTATTAAGTATTTATTAAATTTGTGTAGCATTAAAAACTACATGAACACGTTGAAATTTAGGTACATATTATTTATTATACATGTTAAATAAATTAAAAAATAAACAAAATACACAATGCTTGCTGATGAGTCGCTTAAATAATAACAAATAAATATTTTGGCATACTTTTGACGTTCAGTGCTGAAAAAGAAATCATCAAATTAATTAATAACTTCTCGCTTGGCGAACACTAAACAGGTGTCGTTTGAAAGACATTACAATGCATACAGGCAATATAACTCTTATCAGGCGCTTTTTAATTTGCTGACAAATTAAAAGTGTTCACTTTACATAACTTTACATGAAATATGATTATTTACTCTTCACAATACTGTCAAACATACGGTCAAATCATCGTGCAGATTGGAAAGTTCGCGAGTAGAATACAACACATTATTTCACTCAAATGTCAAATTAATATTAAGTAAAAGCCCTGAGAAAAAAAGCTTTTAGAGTTTATAAGCTGCAAACAGATATCTTTTGTCGCGTTTCGCTCGTCACTTCATGAAACACAACACAAAAACAGCAATTGCTTTAATGGTCCCGTGTCCAAATACAATGTGATATGATGCATAGATATTAAAGTAATCTAGGTAAAATATGATGCTATGTCAGATATCGTTGTTATCATCCTGAGGGGTAGTCTCTATTTACAAAGTGCACCAATCACAGCTGTTGTGGTCTGCATTGACGTTATGCGCAGTTACATTTTGAAGAGGTGCACGTCAGGCTACATAGTAACCAACGTAGTAGCTAGGTGAAGCCTACGGCATAGATTCGACCCAGAAGTATTAATCAGCCTTTATGCTGTCAAAAAGCACCTTTCTCCATTGAAAATGGCATTCAAATGTAGCCGAGCATTTTGACAAAATCAATTATTTTAGTAGATAGTAGTAGATGTTTTACTAGTGACTGATTTTTTTGAGAGTGGTGAAATGAGTGTGAAATTAACTTTTCCCTGGCTAGATAGTCGCTAGAGAAGGGTTTGGAACTGGGCATGTTTTGGTGGTGTTGGGACGTAGTCCTGCATCTCCAGAATTAGTCACATGGTATTTAGGGCTCAGGTTATTGGCTTAAAAAAAAAAAAAAAAAAAAAAAAAAAATGTTTTTGGAACCGAGGCCACGTCGAAACTAATACATTTTGGGTTGAAACTCTGTTTTCCGTTTCCTAATGTCATGTCAATGCTTTCCAAAGTATGCAGTACTAGTGAGCTTTTCCAAATGTCTCCATTTTCAGTTAAGGAAAATGCCGACCCAGTGTGGATGAGAGGAGTAAAATCTCATCCATGCTTATTCAACCGAAAATGTATTTGTGTGGATGTGACAATGGCAGATTTCAAATCATGTACTTCAAGGGGGTCAGTCATGTGCCAGCCGAGCAATTACCATTGAGATAAATGAGATGGTCTCCATACAACCTGTAAACTTTCAATATCATTTTCCAGATGTGGTTTTCAGACTAGTAAGTTGCAGTACTATTTCTGGGCGTGTGGCTATCCCAACGACAATAATCTGTTGTATACAATAGCTTTTCACCATTTGTAGGGGCTAATCAGATGGAACATGTCTTTGAGCTAAAAAAAAAAAAAACTAGACACAGCACAACAAATATTACAGAACGCAGGCGAAGATGCATTTTCAAAATTTGGAGTTCTTTTTAACTTGACATGGCATCTACAAAACATGCCGTTCAAGTGAAAAAAATGTGAGATGAGGCACAACAGTTAAAGATGTCCATCTAGCGCATGTTTACACAGAAAAACAATGGAAAAACAAAGTTTGGTGTGAACAGCCCCTTATAGAACCTGATAAAAAAGGACTGAACACTGCAACCAGGTCTATTAACACATCCAGACTTCTATCGTCACCACAGATTCAGTGAGGCCTGAGAAAGCCTGCTACTCAATTATACAAACTGACTCACTGACCATATGAAAAGTCATGAAAATAAAATGCTGGGATTTCGCCATGAAGTATTTAATCATAGCTACATCGCTGCTACTTTGTTATCTCTGTATTATATGCAAAAACAACATGACTCTTATCATACATGCCATTATTTTCAAGATATGTATGCATTTCTGCCTTGTATGTGTTTTAATCATTTTGACAGTATTACTCGGTTTGATTAGCTTTATCCAAAATCATATTTGTGATTCATATAGTTCTAACCCAGGGTCCCCCAAAATAAAAATGCTGTATTTTCTTGGTAACAATATAATATTTATTTCAAAAATACGCAAACATTATTACATTATGCGAAAATAGTGTTGACCTTATTTCTGAGTTAACAACCTTTACATTTTTGTGCGATGTCTTATATTTAGATATTTTCATTTACAGTAATGATTGTTTCGTGCTCTAAAGAAAGCAACCGAATCAATTAAAGATTGTATAAAAGGTTGTTTCTTTAGAGCATTTCAATTTCATAAAGCTGTAGAACACATTATCCTTAATATTTAGAACATTAAGAAATGTATTAAAAATACGTAAGTATATTTTTGAAGATATTTCTATACGTTTCATCGCAACTGTATTTTATACTCTAGAAGCAACCGAAAGATTATCTTAAAGAGGTTGTTTCTTTTGACCATATATTTCATAATGCTATAAAAGAAATATAGATCATTTAAAATATTTAGAAACATATTGAATATTTTATAGTTTTTAAAGAAATTTCAGCTTTTTAAATCAGTCCACACACACCCTGCAGGACCTTTGTGGACCTTTTTGAAAACCCTGGATATACAGTAGTAGACTATAAGACCATCAAAGTGACCAGTGCAATAAGGCTGGTAATTTTCGTCATCTTTATGTCACACATCTGTAAATAAATCATTAGCCTCACTGGAATATCCTGCCCTTTTCCTCAGCATGGGTTTGTGTCAACAAAAAAGGTAATTACTCACAAAAGATGTCTTTGTTGAGACAAACAGACATTGTTTTTTTCAATGTCTTGAGTATTGGACTAGCGGCTAGTGGGACTCGCTGACATTTCACAACCTCCACCGAGTCTAGAGCGAGGGAGAGTGATAACATGAGAGACTAGAGTCTCTCGGGCCCCTGGGTTGTCCCTGAAATCTGCAGGCAAAGGTCAACCCTGCCAGGAACACTTGTTGTTGAGAAGACAGTATCACAGGGAGCTATTAGGATGTCTTTGGAGAGATGCAGAAAGTTCAAAGAAAATGATAAGATACTTTCTGAGAGATGTTTAAAGGTCTATTGGCATCAGGAGAGATCTGTTTTGAAATGTTAATTATGTGGTGGCAGATGACAGCCTGATGTAAATGTTGATCAATTAGTATGTTCAAGAAAGTTTGAGAGGTTGAATATAGATTGTGCATGTATGACATATTCCAGTACATTAAGCATGTATTTGATATACAGTGGCCCCCCAAATGTGACACTGAAGCCATAATTAAAAATTTCGGAATGCCTTTGAATTATATGACAAAATATCAAACTGATATTTATATTAAAGACAGATAGCACAAACGTGATTTCACAAGCAAAAAATTCACACACACACACACACTATTTAAGCAATAAGTTACGAGAGGCCATGCTATATTGTGAATATATTCACAAAAAGGAACAGCCTTGAGTGCATTATTGCTTCTATAAAACAGCTACCACAAATTATATATATATATATATATATACACACACACACACACATTTCATCAATCTGTCCAGTTCTCACATAACGAGTTCTTGCGTTCCGTCTGAGCTAGGAATGTTAATGAATAATCAATTATACATGGTTAATAATTTGATCGATTAAGCTTATCGATCGCCTTTTAATCAATTTCAGCACAAATGCGTTTAGTAATCTTGCCAGCAGATAGAGAAAAAAAAAAGACTGTCTATACAGTCACCCACCACTAGAGGGTGCACTGCTACTTGCACGCATGTCTAGTTCTGTCAGCAACACAGAATAAAAAACAGCTTGTAAAGGTGAAGCGTGTTTCAATATAATCACAGAGCATTTCTCTATAGATCGACATTACGTTTACTGCATAAACCGTGATAGTATGTTAAAGTACTCCATGTATCATCCACACTGACAATCACATCAGTTCTCGCCAAGAGAGCAGTTCACCCAAAAATAAACATTCAGTCAATGTTTGCTCACCCCTGTGTTGTTATAACCCTTTATGACTTTCTTTCTTTGTCTTAACACAATGGGAGAAATTCAAAGAATTGATGCATTTCTACACCCAGCCAATGAAATGATGCAATGAAATGCATTTTGCCTACAAACTACAAACTCTTCAGACATGTTTAGTAAGTTCTGTTCTCTGTTTTATGTGCAGCTGTGTTGTGTTCTGTTGTCATTATCACTGTGGCAGACCTGTTTTTAGATAAACGAGTTTTAGCTTGAACGCCCCAATGTCGTGAGGCTGCGTGAACTGTTGCTCTTGTGCCTTATCATGAATGCGCATAGGAGATCAATGGTCAGTGAAAGTTTTCACTAAATAATACATTAGATTTCCATTTGTTTCTCACCAAAACTTATCGTATGCTTTCATAAAAATCATGAGTCTCATGGAATAATTTATTAGACTTCTGAATTATATTTTTGCATTCTTTTGAAGCTTGAAGATGTAGTCACCATAAACTGCCATTGAATAACATCACTGAGCAAACATTTTTTTTTTCACAATATCTCCATTTGTGTTAAGAAAAAGAGAGTTGTATATGGTTATAACAACTAATCCTTTAACTGTATTCACACAGAGTGTTTATATTTAGTTTACTTTTCATACATAAAAGTAAGGTCTGAAATATTCCATGATCTACAATGTGAAGTTATATTAACTTGAATCTGTGTCCCACTAAAAAATGACACACTATAAACTATGCACTTACAATGTACTCTATGCACTCAACCATGTAGTGTATACATATACAAGTTTTTTTTACAACACAGAAGCATTTGCAGTTTAACAGCTGACGGTGACGTTTCAAATGCATTCGACGTGTTGCTACTAGCTTTAACGTGTTAGCCGACCTCAGGTCAACACTTGTATCTCAAACAACGTACATATTTACACAACGTGGGGTGGTGGTGAAGCATTCAACTCACATTTGTAAGGTTCTGTCTTAATTGAAGTTTTCGCTAGTTGCTACATTTTCCATTATTTACAATTGTTTTGTCAGACCAGCAACACATCCAGGTAACTCCGCCCCTTCCGCTACATACGGCAAGCCACGAGCAGTGAGTGCATAAAGTGTTAAACATTCCACACTCCGTTTTGAAGGTTGAAGTGCATCATCTGGGTACTCGTAGTACACTTCTTTTTGTTGCATTTTCAGTGTTAACATACTACTCGCACTACTTACTTCAAAATGACAAAGGATAGTGCAGAAGTGTGGGGTATGGGATGCACCATATACAGTATCTTCTATACAAGATATTATTAATACGTAACAGTAAATTAAACAATTGACAAATTCATACAAAACAGAGCCTGAATGTTTCATGTTTTCACATCTCAAATGATTTCAAGTAATTTTTCTCCGATGTTGACATTTTAGAGTTTGCATTAAAACGGTTAGTCAGTAAAAAAATCAAACTTTGTATAAATAAAGCTTTGATGCGTCTTGTAGCTTTTGTTTGAGTTTCAAGTTGTTCACCACTTACAGTTTATTATTGTTAATTTAATATAGTAATTGATTTTCATTCATTAACATTAACGAAATGTACATGTGTGTCAGACGGACACTTTCGGGGTGTCTCATTGGATTTTTCCGGCTGCTGTGTCAAATTAAAAAGTAGTTGAAAACTGACTTTTGAGATCCATGCATTCTGTTGTGCTGCTTTATCCAGCTGTCAAAAATGCGTCCTGTGTGACCGGCTCTCATTCTGTGGCTGTGCTGCTTGTGAGGTTTGTTGAGGCACGCTGACTGCCCCCTACTGACGCAGCTTGTAAAAACATGAACTTACATATACTTGAAGATTATATGGGTCAGATGGTTGGAAAACATGTACTTTTATTAAAGTATTTTGGTAATTTACATATGAGTCAGGGGGCACGATTAATTGCAAGATATATTGTGCTAAAAGCATTATTTTTTAAATAATTAATCACACTAAATTAACGCATTAAATCGACAGCCCTATGTGAAACATTTGTTGGCAGATGCCACTTTGGTTGATATTTTGCTGTCTAATGTATGACATTAATACCTTTTTAAGTTCAGAAGTTTCCTAAAGAGTACAAATACTTTCTGGGGGCACATATTTTATATATAACATTTTCAGAACAACTGCAGCATAGTTTTTTCACAATGTAAAAAAATACAGAGACACACTGAATGTTTTTAAAAAAAGCATGTTATTAGGAAATATCCAAAAGTACAAGAATTCACATACAAGAGCCTTAAAATGATGTCTATAAAACAAAGATCCTGAGGCCAGAGTACTTTGAGGTATTCTTAACTGGATTCTACATGTGTAAATTACACTTCAATAGTAAAAAAAACTGCAATCTTAAGGGGAACTTTAACATATCACCATTTCCTCAATTTTGCCTATCTATCTTTAACGTGAACAAAACATTTAAGCGGTTTTTGATATCCAGATCTGTTTTGCAGTCCAGTCGAACAATTAACAAATATCAGACATATTTTTCTGACTATTTCAAATATTCAGGCACAATATTGATGAGCAACAGCTTTGGTAATATTACTAGTGGATCACTTTGCTGTAGGTATCAGTGTTTTGTCTGTAAACTAAGACAATTTGTACAACAGTATAATGTGTAGCTAATTGTTATTTAGTAATATAATATTTGTACATAATTTAAATGTATTTTATTTAGCATTTAACTGCAACAATCAAATGGCAAAGGTCCCAGTTTTAAGCATGTTTACATTTTGTGTACAAGTCTGCAGTTGTGCAAAGCCAAAAACAATGCAAATATTATGGAGATAACAATATTTCTGAGTGGTACAACCATAAGACTTCATTTCCCTTTTTAGTGTATAAATGCTATTATAAAATTTACCATAAATACATACCTCTCAATAAACCATACAATACAGATCATGTATAAATAGGGAACAATGTCAGCCATGTCGAAAATGGCACAGAACATGGTCTGCTGGCCTCATGTCTTAGGTGTCTACACCTTTACGACTTTGGTTTTATTGAAGGACCCTTCTCACCAAACGGGTCCCTTCCTCCTTAAAGGGCTTGTATGAAGTGCTGTTTCATTTTCTCGTGAGCAACTGGTTCTCCAGAACTTCCAATCGCTTGGTCATAGCTGACAGTGAAATCAGGTTAAGGAATTAGAATGAATTATCAGTCAATACATCAGAACTAGTATGTATGCTTCTTCTGTCGTTTGCATAAAGTATTCAAAATACTGTAGATTGTTACATTTTCTGAGGAAAATAGGGGTATCATTCATGTCCATATTACAAATGGTGTAGGATGAGTTACTAAGCCTAAGTTTAATGCTTACTGTACCAGTAAGGTTGGGTGTTTGTTCAAATAGTAATAGTAAATGTGAATATTTTTGACAAAGGAATAGTTCACCCAAAAAGGAAAATTATTCACTTACCCTAATGTGTATGACTGTCTTTCTTCAGTAAAACACAAATGAAGATTTTTAGAAGAAGATAGAGCTCAGTCAGGTACTTATAATAGAAGTACATGGGTGCCAGCACTTTGACGGTCAAAAAGTAATATTTAGGCAGCATAAAAGTAATCCACATCCATAAATCCATCCATAAAAGACTCCAGTCGATCAATGAATGTATTCTGAAGTGAAACGATAGGTTTATGTAAGAAACAAGTCGATAATTAAAATGTTTTTAACTTAGCTTCCATCCAGGGCTCTGATGCTATTTGAAATGGCATAACTCTTCATGTGAGCTGCTGGCAGGAAGCACATTTTAAAAGTTAATAACATTTGTGGTGATGTGGGCGTGGCCAAGCGACGTCTGTGGAGAGTGAGGCCGGGAGAGAAAGAACGGTAAGGATTGACATCTGTGTGAAATCACATCTAACAGCTGTTTTGTGTTGCAGTGAGAGCTGGAGAGGGATAAAAGGGCAGTCCAGACCCCACAAAGCTGTGTGTGTGCCTGAGCACATTTGTTGCTGAAAAGCAGAACCATTTGTGTTAAGCTGAAAAGTGTGTGAAATAAAGTCTCATGCTGGATTGTTTATCTGGCTCCCACTTCCTCCTTCACAAAGTGAGCAAGATATCTATCACAGTTGTGCCGAAACCCAGGATTAGAAGGAAGAAAATGCCGTCATGGAGTCCTCGCCGCTGCCCAAAGTGTTCAAGACCCTTGCCAGCATCCACCAAGCCCAACATCAGTCTCTGTTTGAGCTGCGTATGGAACAGGAGCAGCGGTTCCAGGCGCTCTGCCAGGCTTAAGCAGAGGACCGTTACGGAGCTTGGTAGACCAGGAGGGGTCTTCAGCCGTGACCCCGTACCCACCCATGGCTGTGCCACACATAATTCTGACCATGATGGGACCTCGGGACGACCCAGAGGCTTTTATCGAGCTCTTTGAGCGGACAGCCGAAGCATGGAAGTGACCGAGCACACAGTGGGCGGCCTGCCTTCTGCCGCTGTTGTCTGGGAAAGCCCAACTCACGGCCCAATAACTTCCTGTGGCCAACCTCCTGGTTTACGAAGATCTGAAGAAAGCCATCCTGTAACGGTTTGGCTGAAGCCCAGAGCAACAATGGCGACGCTGATGCTCGGCCGCCCGTTCGCATTCGCTCTACAGTTCCATTACAGCTGTCGAAGGTGGCTGCTGGCTGAAGATCGTGATGTCAAGGAGTACTCAATCTGGTGGTAATGGAGCAGTTCATCGCCCAGCTACCGAAAGAGACAGCGGAGTGGGTTCAGTGCCACCAAACGGCGTCGCTGGATGGGGCGATCCAGCTGGCTGAGGACCATATGGCAGTGTATTGGGAGGCTGGCAAGCTCTCTTCTTCTCTCTCTCTCTCTCCTCCCTCCCCCTCTCCTTCCCCTCATCCTGTTCCTATTCCCTGGAAACAGAGAATTATGTCCCCAAAACCAGTTACCCGGCCCTGTGGACCGTTCAACCCGCCGGTTTGCCCTAACCCTCTCCCCACAAGCTGGTAAATCTGCTGCCATGGGTGTGGGCGTGAAGTCTGGGCTGGTCTGCTGGAGCTGTGGGGAACCTGGGCACTTCCAGGACCGATGCCCTGCGATGGAGGTGGAGGCATTGGTCTGGATCCCCGACACACCACAGGCCGCCCCCGATCAAGCAGGAGCATACCAGATACCTGTGAGTATTAAGGGGGGTACATACCAAGCCTTGGCAGATTCAGGTTGTAATCAAACCTCCATTCACCAAAGCTTGGTTCAATCCGAGGCTTTGGATACAGGCCGGCGGGTGAAGGTAAGGTGTGTGCACAGGGATATAGAGAATTACCCTGTAGTGATGGTCATTATCCAATTTCGGGAACAAAACAGTGTTGAGGCTGCGATAAGTTCCCGCCTCATCCATCCACTAATCTTGGGTACGAATTGGCTGGCATTTACCACTTTATTAAGGGGAATATGTGTGGATGGGTACTGTAACACAGTGTCTCGGTGTGTGGTTTGCGATTCGCTGGCTGGGCAGGCAGACCCGGGGCTGTCTATGTCAGCTCTGCAACAGGATGACATAAGGGAGGGGGAAGTCTCGGCTTCCCCAGCCCTTAGAGGATTCCCTGCAGGGCATTTCCCTCTGGAGCAGATTCGAGACGAGACCCTTAGGCACACACCTTTGACCAAGTGAATGTGATTAATGGACAATGCCTCCGGCCAGACATTGCACTCGCATATCTGTACTTTTAAATTATCAAGGATCGGTTGTATTGAGTGACGCAGGACACTCCGACAAAGGAGGATACAACCCAATTGTTAATACCGAAGAGCCGTCGGGAAATGCTATTCCAGACAGTTCATCATAATCTGATGGCGGGTCACTTAGGACAGGACAAAACACTAAACCGTCTGATGGCCCATTTCTATTGGCCAGACATTCGCTGGGATGTTCGCAGGTGGTGTGCGGCATGCCGTGAATGTCAGCTGGTGAATCCGGCGGGCACCCCAAATCTGCCATTGCGCCCCCTTCCATTGATCGAGGTCCCCTTCGAAAGAATTGGAATGGACCTCGTTGTGCCATTGGGGTGGACGGCACACGGGCATCGCTTTGTGTTAGTTCTGGTGGACTAAGCAACGCGATATCTGGAAGCAGTGATTCTGCAACATTTCAGCGCGAAGTGTGTCGGAGGCACTCTTTAGAATAATATGCCGAGTGTGATTCTGAAATAAATCCTCACTGATCAGAGCACTACGTTTATGTCACTTACACTATGAAAACTGTACGAATTATTGGGAATTAAATCAATTCGGACCAGTGTTTACCTACCCCAAACTGACGGCTTGGTCGAACGATTTAATCAGACCCTAAAGAATATGATTCGTAAGTTTGTACATGAAGACGCTCGAAATTGGGACAAGTGGCTCGAGCCCTTATTATTTGCAGTACAAAAGGTCCCGCAAGCCTGCACGGAGTTGCCTCCATTTGAATTATTGTTTGGGCGTCAACCACGCAGCATGCTCGATGTCCTACGGGAAAATTGGGAGGAGGGACCTTCAAACAGTAAAAACTAAATTCAATATGTTCTCGACCTGAGAGCAAAACTCCACACACTGGGGCAATTAACACGGGAGAATTTGCTCCAGGCTCATGAACATCAGAGCCCGTTGTATAATAGGGGTACTCGGCTACGGGAATTTACACTGGGAGATAAAGTCCTTGTATTGCTCCTCACATCGAGCTCTAAATTACTCAGCAAGCGGCAAGGGCTCTTTGAGGTCAGACAGGGAGTTAAACGAACAGATAGAGGTGGAGCACATCAGATTTACCACCTCAATCTCCTAAAACCGTGGAGAGAGGCAGTCCCCATGACTTTGGCGATGGTGGTCGGGAGAGGGAGGAGGTGAACTTAAAAGCCACCGATTGAGTCACCCTGGTCACTTGCGGAGACCACTTCTCACCGTCACAAGTCACGGAGGTTGCCAGGTTGCAAGGAGAATTCTCCGACATGTTCTCACCTCTTCCCGGCCATACGAATCTCATAGAGCGCAATATCGAAACAACCCCAGGGGTAGTGGTACGTAGTCGTCCCTACCGATAACCTGAGAACAAAAAAAAAAAAATGAAGTGGTTCAGGAAGAATTAAAGGCCATGCTAGATATGGGGGTAATAGAAGAATCCCACAGTGACTGGGCCAGCCCGGTGGTGCTGGTTCCGAAGAGTGACGGCTTGGTTATGTGTGGATTACAGACAAGTCAATGCAGTGTCTAAATTTGATGCGTATCCAATGCCTCAGATTGATGAACTGCTCGATCGGTTAGGCGCGGTTCACTTTTATTCGACACTGGATTATATGAAGGGATATTTGCAGATCCCCTTAACTCCCATGTCCTGTGAAAAGGTTGCATTTTTCACACTGTTCAGATTACACCAATTCATGATGTTTCCGTTCAGTTTGTTCGGGCCCTGGCCACATTTCAGCGGCTCATGGACAGAATCCTCAGACCGCATGTTGCATATGCCACTGCCTATCTGGATGACATCATCAATTTCAGTAATGATTGGCAGCGGCACCTGCCAATCAGGGCTGACCTGAGATCCTTGAGATGGGCGGGACTCACAGCAAACCCAAAGAAGTGCACAATTGGGCGAGTGTAAGTATGGTAACAGGGCTTCCACTTGGGTCATAACAGGTGTGGCCCCAAATTGATAAGACCACAGCGATTGCAGCCTGCCCAAGACCTAAGACCAAAAAGGAGGTGAGACAGTTCCTGGGATTGGCTGTGTGTGTGCCTGAGTGCATTTGTTGCTGAAAAGCAATACCATTTGTGTTCAGCTGAAAAGTGTGTGAAATATAGTCTCACGTTGGATTGTTTATCCCGCTCCCGCTACCTCCTTCACAAGTGAGCAAGAGATCTGTCACAACGTTTTAATTATCAATTTATTTTTTACACAAACATATCGATTTGCTTCAGAAGACATTCATTGATTGACTGGAGTCGTGTGGATTACTTTTATGTTGCCTAAATGTGATTTTTGAACCGTCAAAGTGCTGGCCTGTCACAGGACAACAAGCTTTCTTTGTCAACTAATTCAATTAGAGCAAAATGGATGAAATGTGGCAACGTGCATCAATATCCAATTGAGAATCATCTGTTTCTGGACTCATTAAGTGGACAAGGGATCTTTTGAGGTTTGATGAATGATGCTAAGTGAGAGATCTGTAACAAAGAGCCATTGAAGCCTGTGGTCACAGAGGTTTATATGAGGAGCCAAACCACAAGGGCCGGTCTGGAACACATCAGACCAACAGACACAATGTGGAATCTCTTTATACACAGAGGCTTCTGTTAAACTCCTTTAGCTTCTTTGTAATAATGCATAAATCTACTACAGGCTATATATTTATGTTAAATTAATATTTTCTCACTAAATGACTGTATGACTAAAAGAACTGTAATTTTATATTTTGAAGAAAATGCAAGTTGTGCTTGCCCATGCAAAATTCACCGACACAATATGAGAAGGTGATTGCTAGGCTATTGCATTTACTAGGGTATCCTACGTGATTGCTAGCTGGTTGCTAGGGAGGTCTCGGTGGTTGCTTACGGGCCCAAGTCAAAAAAGCCCAGTTCCAAGTCTCTATGGTATTCTGGACCCTAGATATGGCTCTGGTCACTCCTTCAATGTAAGTCTATGAGATTTATTTGCCTGTTTTATAGCTTGCCAGGTAAAAAGTTATCAATTCAAAAAGTAATAGCACATCTTTCCACAACAAGCCAGATGATTTGAGGTATTATGTCTGTAACAAAAACGGTGCAGGAATTAGTTACGCACCAAAGTTTAATACTTATGGTAAGGTCAATAATTAAAAAAAAAAACCCTAACCCTACATGTTAGCAAAAGAAATACTGATAGTGTACTTCTTAGTAAACACCACTAATGAGCAAGAAATTGAGTGGAACGGTTTAGTAACATGCACTTAAAAGAAATTATATTGGTTAAAGGATCTTCACTGCAGATATAAAGGATATGTTTCTGATTGAGCTGGTCCAGGGTGGACATGGTGACCTGCTGGAACTCCACAAGACTTTCACAAGCGCAGGGGTCCTTCACCTCGACCGCTCCCTGACTCTCAGCTGAAAACAACAGCAGTACATTAAGTGAGACTGATCAGTGTCAGAAATTAATTTTCCCTTTAAGGGGTAATATTTGCTATCTGGGTTTGATTGTTTTTTTTTTTTTTTTTTACATTTAAGAGGCCATGTGTCATATTTCATCTCAAATACTAATCAGTGCATGTAATGAATGCATGAACAAATTCTCAATCTAAATAATTACATTTTAAATTTTCTGCAAAAATAAAGCACAGAGGAATTCATTACAGGAGCATCTTTATAGGGGGCCAAATTGTTCCACTCAAAAAATAAATAAATAAATATATAAAAAATAAAAAAGGATTTTTGCAGGTTGTTCAGTTCATTTAATTAAAATGATCTAAAGCAACACAATTCTAGAACATTTTGTCATAACTTGATTTTACTGTGTTCTATCCAATTTGTAAAACTGAATTTTACTTAATCCATCTGAGTTTGGACTACATTAATACTTTTTGTTGCATTCATGAAACTTAAAATTTCCATTTCACAGCATGCTTTGCATGGGACTGGATGGTTTGAACAAATGTTGAAATTAAGTGTTATTTTATGCATTGTTTGAGCAAGATGAGAATAGGATATTTGTTAGTGTTTAACCCTTTAAGTTCTGAAGGTGTTTTTAAAGATTTCCTGTTTCAGTGGCCAAAATTAAAAAGGCTCATAAAAAAAAAAAAAAAAAAAAAAAAAAAAAAGAGGATCAAGTGTTTGTATCATTGTAAAGACATTTTTTTTAATGATATAGATTTTTTTTAGGATTGAGACTCTCAGACTAAGAAAAACTGAGCCAGAAATGTACATTTTTTACTTATTTTTCTTATTTGACATTATATATCTCTGGGTGTAAATAAATTGGCTTTTGTTTTGTTCCCAATTATGTCAACTGTGAGAAAAATTTTGTATTGATATGACAAAGCAATCAAAAGACATAGCATTACAAAAATGATTTATCATAGTGTCCAAAAACATCTCCATATGTCCAAAAGCCTCTACAAGCAAATAAAACATAATAATTGTACATAAGAACTAATTACACATGCAAACAACAATGACTAAAGACATGATTTTAGTAATGTTATATGATATTTTATGTTCCGTTTATGTTTCCGTTATGTAAAGTTATAAGCGAAAACGTGGCAATAAGCAACACCAACATGTATGTCAAAGACATATACTTAGCTATTACTCGCTATATTTTTGTCAATGAGTAAATAAAGAGACAGGTTGTATTCTACTTTTTGAGAGATTTCCAACAACATATGGCACATGGCTATTTGATCGGTTGGATGTTTTTACTAATTGCAATAATATGTACAGTGCATTTTTTTTAATATAAATTATAAAAACTGAACACATCTGATCTGTCTGCAAATTTCAAAGCAGTTGTTCAGTTTTGGTCTTAATGCCTGCATGCATTGGAAATTGTTATATTGGTACTTTGTGTTAGTCAAGACTGTAGTTATTAATATTTTGATTCTTTTTTTCCAAGCTTAAAGGGTTAATGTTCTGTTATATTGGTATTTAAAAAGAATGTCTGTTAGGCATTCTTGGGGGTTACCACTGTGGTAAAGATTGTTTAGGACAAGGATGGAATTTCACTTTCAAGTGATACTTGATTTGAGTGCTGCTTAGCTCTTTATGCAGTTGCTTTTAAATTGACAATGCAACCATTTCACTGTCCTTCTACTTGCTCACCTGGCATATACTAATGATTAATACAATAAATTAAGTTGGACCAACATAAGAAAATCAATTAAATTAAATATTAGTAAATTTATTTTGATGAACCTAATAAGGATGAGTTATAACTACTTTAGTACATTGATTTTACCTAATCCAAATAAATTATGTTGGCTGAATGAAACTGACTTAATCTGAAAGAAATAAAATTGCTTGTAAAAAATTGTTAAATTCAATTAAGTGTAATAATGACTTCATTTTCTGAGTGAATAATCATTTGAGTGGATTTGAGCTGGTTTGATTTCAATTAAGAAAATAAACAAAAAAATAACGCAAATGTCTAAACGTATAAATAGATAAAAGAATAAAAATAAATAAATAATAATTCATTAACGAAAACTTAGGTTAATGGGTCATTCCTACAATTCGGTCTCCATGGTATTTATAATGTTTAATTTCAACCCATTATAATTTGAACAGGCTTGTTAAAAGAATAAAGACCTATAAGTCAAATTTTAAATAATTTAAATAATTTAAATGTATTGCACAAATGTCATTTCCTCATGTCCCCAGAGCTGCATCTGAAACATCTTTGACAAAAATAGGTGCTAAATGATCAAATTTCGTATATATATATATAAAATGTTTTTTTTTTTTTTTCTCAATAAATGAAGTGTTTAGTATTACATTCTCTCAATAGCATGTCTTCTTTTGTGGTAAATGTGTCATTTTAACACTGGCAGTGGAGTTTTTTTGTGTGTCCTTGGATTTGATTGTCCACCCCATTATGGCATGATACTCTGACCTTTATTTCAAGATCTTTGGCATGGACTGATGTCACACTTAGGAGGTGGACATCAGTAATTCAGCAAAATCATGTCAGAGGTATTTGAGGTGTGTTATTCATGTTTTCCTTTATTTTGTGATGTTAATCGTGTTGTCAAGCATTACATATCAACCCTGTTATGGAAAGATATAGGGACAATTAATATAAATTTTAAATTTCAACATATTTATGTTAACAGAATACACTAATCACTAAAAGTTTACAAATGTGTTACATGGAGATCTTTAAAGACCATGCAGTGGTTAATTTTACCAATTGAATGTCCACCCTGATGGAGCCCACCTAACCCAATGAACATCTGGATTTTATAGGTCATTTAGCTTGACCTGTATGATGTGTAATCTTTAACATGTCCTTTAATAATAAAACATAAAGATACCTATAAAATGTATGTTTAAAAAGTTTTAAAGCCGAAAAAGTCACAGAATTGTAGGAATGACCCAAATATACTTATCAAAAACAATATTTTAGTTTACAATTGATCTTTTAAAAATTATGATAAAATTTAAAATAGTCATCTTGATTGAGTGGGAAAATCAAACAATAGAGTAACAGATAATCAAGCAAGAAATAGTGTTGGTACCAATTAAAATGAAATTAATTATTATGTGATTAATTATCAATTACTTCAAAATCAGGTTTCACATTTTTTGTCATTATTTCTATATTAAGGTAAATATTGTATTTTTAGTTTGTTTATTTATGTGTCTTTATTACATAATTAAACAAAAAATTGCAGACTCTGTTATCTGTTTGTATCAGATAATCAGATGCTTCTATATCAGATGATAAATTACTTAACTGATTCTCAGTAGATTTATGGATTTCCTATACTGCTTTTTGTAAATATATTGTGTGTTTGTACTTGACAGGCTCTAGATGGTGCTTTTGAACAGCTTACTGTGTAAGTGCGTGTGCTGTCTAACACAAAGCGCATTCATGTATTCACATTTCTATGATCTTGTTTATTCTGTGTTTTGGCATGTTGTTTCAGATGCACCTGCGCAGACGTTGAGTTTGAGGTTCTCTGCAATCTGGCTCATGGCTGTGAAGTCTGCGGTGTAGAAGAAGTATTTTTCCACGGGCTCAGAGGCGATTTCTCTCAGTTCATCCTCCACGGCTTTGCCCACACCAACAGCATACATGGTGATACCTGGAACACACATAACACACGCATACTTAAGTCTAATCAGTGGCAAAGCTCAAAAGAACATACTGGACAATTTCTATAAAAAGTGGGGAAAGTAGGGCTTGAAATTCTTAAAAAAGGAAGTACATTTGTTCTTTTTCAACAAATAGTCAGTGAAAGGAGGTGCGTCCGGCTCAGGAGGTCAAATTAAATACTATATGAGCAGTTTTATCTTCTAATTATTTTATATAAGGTTAGTAATTTTTGCAACCTTGTTACCAAAATGTAACTGCAATGTTTAAATACAGTTTAAAACCCTGATTTATGAGATTTCATTATTGTCCAGCAACAAAAATGGTGAAAAATGGTGAAAAGAATGCAAGTTTGTGTAAAAAGATTGCAAGAAGGATTACTCGATTTACCTGGGAATTTTTGCAAGCAAAATGCAGGTTAAATAATTTTTTGTAAATAAAATAAGTTAATTAAAAATATATATTTAAAAAAATAAATTAAAAAATAAATAAATCTAATTAAAAATCTATACATTTTCTACAATGATTTGGATATGCATTCATCAGATCATGTCAAAATTATGACAATATATACTGCCTGGCCAAAAAAAAAGGCGCTGTTTGGATTTAAATAAGCAGATCCTTAAGAGCCTATGATTGGATCATTATTGCAGTGATTAATATGTTTCAGCTGGCAACAATTCTTTTAACCCTAACTGATGCAGTGTGTAGCTTCTCATTTCTTAAACAACCATGTCGGAAGACGTATCCCGGGGCCGTCGAAAAGATGTTACTGTGTTTCAGAAGAGGCAAATTATTGGCCTGCATCAAGCAAAGAAAACAACTAAGGAGATAACTAGAATTGGGTTAAGAACTGTTCAACGCATTATTAAAACCTGTATGGATAGTGGTAACCGTCAGCTTCGCAAATATCCTTGAATGATCATGATCGGACATCACTAAAATGCTTGAAGTCACATCGTAAAAAAATCGACAGTTGAACTCACGGCTATGTTTAATAGTGAAAGTAAGAGCATTTCCACACACACAATGTGACGAGAACTTGCAGGATTGGATCAATGGAAAAAGGTCATGTGGTTTGATGAGTCTAGATTTACCCTATTCCAAAGCGATGGGCGCATCAGGGTAAGAAGGGAAGTGCATGAAGTGATGCACACGTCATGAATAGTGCCCACTGTACAAGCCTCTGGAGGCAGTGTTATGATCTGGGGTTGCTTCAACTGGTCAGGTCTAGGCTCAACAACATTATGCGACAATAAAATGAAGACAGCTGAATACCTGAATGTACTGAATGACCAGGTTATCCCATCAATGGATTTTTTTCTTCCCTGAAGAAAAAACAGGCATATTCCAGGATGACAATGCTAAGATTCATCGGGCTCAAATTGTGAGAGTGGTTCAGGGAGCATGAGGAATCATTTTCACGCTTGGTCCTGACCTTAACCCCATTGAAAGTCTTTGGGATCTACTGGAGAAGACTTTACGTGTGGTTTGACTATCCCATCATCAATACGAGATCTCGGCCAAAAATGTATGCAACTCATAATTGTTGTGACATTGCATAAGTTTGTTGAAACAATTCCACGACGAATGCATGCCGTAATCAAAGCTAAAGGCGGTCCAACTAAATATTAGAGTATGCAACTTTTTTTTGTCCAGGCAGTGTACGTTTTATGCATTTAATATATTATCCTCCTGAGACCCGAGCGTGACTGCTGTGTGCATTTTCCATTTCCCTTTTTGATTTGTAACTAGTAGCACCTAATAAAAATGCAAAAAAATAATTGCAAAAGTATTTTCCTAAGAACTGATAGCAACATATGTGGACAGCAGACTAAGTTGTGAAATTTTAAATAATATCAAGCTATAGAAAGTCAAATTTATTTCCAGGAGTGTTGGTTGTTCATGTTTTTGAGACATTACACGTTACATCAGAAATTAGCATAAATAATTCTGATTCAAAGTAATGGCCAGCATCATCCAGTCAGTGCCAACTATGTTAAATAAAATTATACATAAGTTCTGAATCTATGTACAAATTACCATTGTCCCATGTCTGCCAAACATGTTGAGTGGTCCAAACATCATCTGCAGCCTGAAACTAAACTTTTGGTTGGATTTTAGGAGTTAAATTAAGGAGCTGCAAATAGAGCTACAGGATGCTCCCTTGCTCCCTATTTAGTGTATGACTTAACCTTCAGTGTGCTGTCTGTCTGTACTGGTCTCAAATAAGTCTTAAGCAAATTCTTAAAACAATCCAGGGGGTATTTCTAATGGAAAAAGGAAGAGCATTCCATAGCTGAAGGAGAAAGCTCTTTCCCCCATAGATTTAAGTTTGCAGGAGGGCTGCTGAAGAGCAAGTGAGTTAGCATAATGGAGAGGACGAGAGGGAGTATAAAGTGCAACAATGTTGTAAAGATTCACTAGTGCTATCCCATAAACTGCTTTATATGTTAAAAGGAGAGTTTGAAAATGAATACGTGCATTGATGAGAAGCCAATGCAACTGCAAGAGCACAGGGGTAATGTGTTGACATAGAGAAGTGTAAGTAAGAACACAAGCAGCAGAGTTCTGAATATACTGAAGCCTATTTATGGATTTTGCTGCTAGACCTGAAAAGAGGGCATTACAGTAGTCCAGCCTAGAGGTAATAAAGGAATGGATAAGCCTTTCTGCATCAGTCTGAGAGAGGAAGGGCCTAAGTCGGGCAATGTTTCTAAGGTGGTAAAAGGCCATTTTAGAAATATTTTTAATATGTGCATCAAGTGTCAGCTGAGCATCAAAGATAACGCCCAGGTTCCACACTTGAGGAGTGGGAAGCACCAGGCTGTTATCAACCATCAATTTAGGATGGTCAACTTTATGAGTAGCAGCCGGTAAACCAATGAGCATAAGATCAGTTTTGGAGCAGTTTCAGAAAGTTATGCTGCATCCAAGTTCTTATTTCTTGCAAACACTTAGTCACAACAGTTAAAGTGCAGGTGATATCAGGGCTAGTGCTAATGTAAATTTGAGTATCATCAGCATAGCAATGATACCCAAGGCCATATTTCTCAATAATCTGCCCGAGGGGAAGCAAATAAATGCTGAACAGAGTGGGGCCCAACACTGACCCCTGGGGAACACCCTGGCATGCTGGTACAGTCTCCGATTACACATTAGTGTACACTGTGTTTAGCAGTGTGGAGTTTCTGACAAATAACTCACATTTTAAAAATGGCATATCGGATGAAACTAGAGACTATAATCTTTTGACTCAAACAGGTTTCAATATAAAAACTTTATTTGGTTTCTTACCAAATGTAGTTTTGTTTGCGTTTCTCCCAAACACAAATTCCACTGTGGTCGCCGCCATGTTGTTTTGTCACATGACTCAGTGCGTCAATTTAAATTATGCGTTGCGTATAGCGAAACTAAAATGCAACATCCATGCATGTGTAAGTGGGGTGGCACGAGGATAAAATTGTTGGATACAGTTGAGAAGAGAAAATTATTTTAGGTTATTGTTCTCCAAAGCTTATTGTCTGTGGCAAGTTGACACATAACAGTTTCATGGAGTTTTTCATTCATTAGAATTTATATTAGTGTTAAGGAGAAAGTGTATTTTAGGTCTGGTCTCTGGTAACCTTTTAAAATAATAATAATTATCACCTTTTGCCTTCACTAAATCATTTTAAACTGTTCTGTGGTGTGACAACTAGATTTAAAAAAACTGGAAATACTCCATGTAGTCTATCAATCTGAAGCTGCATGCATATTAATTCTAAAACAATTAGTGATATGTTGCATGTCTCAATGCAGGACATGTCAACTTCCCAAAAGTATTTCACACTTTCACTGGTTCATATAGTATGGAGTATATGTGTATTCTATATTGTGTGTATTGTATACTGTACAATATTCTATATTGTGTGTATTGTATACTGTATTATTGTTTGTATATTGTGTTGTGTGTAATTATGTGTATATTAGATATGTAAATTGTGTATATGTCTCATCTATGTCTCATCACTCTCATGACTGCTATGTTGCTTGGAACTGTACCCAAGACTTTCACCCACTATTGCACTTGTGTATATGATTGTGTGACATTAAAAGTGAAGTGGAGCGCATTAAGGTAAACAGATTTGGCATGCTATCCATAATGGAGGGGGTCGAGCACAGGACTTTTCCATCACTGTAACTCTCTTATTTATGGTCCTAAATAACAATACCTGCTTCCTTGGCCTTCTTGGCCCACTCTGTGATGTCATCCTGTGAGCGTCCATCAGTAAACACTAGGCCAATACGTGGGATGTTCTTCTCGGCAGGACGGGCTCCATTAGCCTCAGTGAAGCTGTTCTCCACCATGTGTTTGAGAGCCAGGCCTGTCATGGTTCCCTTCTCCATGTATTCCACATTCATCACAGCCTTCTTGATCTCCTCTTTACTCTGGTACATGCTGAGGGGGAATTCTGTCCTCACTCGGCTGGAATACTGGACAAGACCCACGCGTGTGCCCTTAGGGGAGACATCGAGTTGATCCACCACCTGGTTAACAAACTGCTTGACAAGCTCGAAATTGTTCGGGCGAACACTTTTGGAACCGTCGATGAGGAGGACCAGATCGATGTTAGAAGATCGACAGGCTTGGAGAAGGAGAGAGAATGATCTAACATGTATTTCAGGAGTTTTGACTAATGCTCAGCAGAGAAAGTGTGTCATTGTTTTATTAAAGGTCAAGTGTGTAAGTTTTGTGCTCTGGTTGTTTATTTTGGCAAATGTCGTAGGTCATCTGTATTCCATCAAGACAGAAAATGTGCATACTGTGCACACAATATACATATACACTCTACCGCAGAAATAGTACGAGTAGTATTGTAATATTCTATTTAGAACATAACCAATGATTTGAAAGTGCTACAGAGCCACAGTGTTGACACTTTTTGGGAAAGTCATCCTAAGAATCGCTTACTTATTGTCAGATCTGAACATTAATGGAACAGTTTACCCAAAAATAAAAAATCTAACATAATTTACAAACCCTCATGTTGTTCCAAACATGCATGACTTTCTTATGTGTAGCACAAAACTATATGTTTGAAATATATATATACCGGTCTGTCTTTTCAATTCAATGGCAGTTGAAAGCGACTCACATTAAAGCTTAAAAAGGACACAAAAGTACCATAAAAGTAGTCCATGAATTTTGTGCATCATATTCTATGTCTTCTGAAAACATACAGTAGGTTTTAGTGAGAAACACTAAAACCATGTGAGAACTTGTTTAATGCTAAAAACAAATCAAGTTCTCACGTCAATAGTAATAGGAGATAGGAGAAAATATTTTATCATTTAATTATTATTAACAATGGCAAGGACAAAGTATAAATTTATGCTATGGAATTAACAACTGAAACTTGTTTGGAAGGTAAACTGCTTTAAGAGATCAGCTTTAGGAATTTCCCCTAAAATTCAGGGAAATCCCAGCTGTAATAAATGTTAGTGTAAGCGAGAGAGTGCAATACTTCCGCAGGTCTTGCCATCGTCCTGTAGCAGATGGCCCTCAGGACAGATACAGTGATATGATCCTGGAGTGCTCACACACTGGTATTGACAACCATGTTCGACTGTGTTACACAAGTTATCCGCTGTAGAAGAAGACACAAAAAACAAGGCATGAGACACTTTGAAGAAATCAATTTCTGCAGACAGGCAGACAGACAGATAGATACTGTAGACAGACAGATCTACAGACAGATACAGTATATAGATAGACAGACAGATAAAATCATTTACTCGGGGTGCACACTTTAATTTGATAAGTTCAAAAATAATCATTTTTTTTATTTTTATGTTTTGCTGTTGAGATACTTGCAAAAAACACATTATGAATATGAACAAATACTAACTACAGAGTTTTGCTTTACATTGGCAGCAGACTGAGAGGAAGTCTGGTTATGGAATGACTGGGTCCTTTAAAACAAATGTCCAGAGCCTTTAAGGCAAACAAAAAAAAATTATAAACGACACGCTTGATAGTTTTGGCCTTTCCAGCTGTTCAAGGCCAAGGTCTGTGAAGTCCATAAGGCATGAAGAGGGGGCGCTTTCACTTCCATGACATGATGATTTTGAATAGTCTTAGTGTTTTTGAAAGGTCAAGTTAACCTTACAAAAGTGCAGTTTGGGTGAATGAATCAAATAATGCATAACTGGAAATTCTTGACTTTAAGCTCAACATATCATATCTTATCTACATGTTCTAAAGGTAAATAAAACCTTGAATGATAGTTTGAAAAGTTAATGTTTTCCACATTTCCTCTAAAAAAAGCAGATACATAAACATTAGACTCTTGTTGTTGCAATAAACAGACTTTAAAGGCCCCATGAAATGTGTTGACATACTTCTGATGTTTGGGTGGTACATATCGAAGGATTTGTCCCATTTTTTTAAAATAGCCAACAGGCTATGTTTCATTACGTGAACTATGATTTGTTGCAGGTGGTATTAGGGAGAGGGACAGTCTCATTCTTGAGGTAATTTAATTGGACAAAAATTTGTGTAGTGCAATCAATATTTTTAGTCCGTCCGTCCCCCTCATACATACACTGGCAGGTCTTTCCATCCTCCTGAAGAGTGTATCCCTCATTGCAGTGACAGAAGAAGCCATTGAGCACACTAACACACTTATGATCACAACTGTGATTCCCAAACGAACAGTAGTCGATCACTACAAGACAAAATCAATGGCAATATTTAGTAAGCAAACAGTACTTAACTGCCCGTGAAAGGGAAGACTGTCTATTTAAGGGGTTTGATCATAGTTCAAGCAGCTGGTAGACCAGCTGACCATAAATGACCAGCTTGGGCCACCTAGAAACCATGTAACAATTGAAGAATTAAAAAACATTTTGAGAACTAAACAAATTAAGGAGTCTGTAGCATAGACAAACGCAGCATACATGCATGATTAGCTTTGTGTTAGTGTTGTGTTGATCTGAAACAGTGATTATGTGGCCTGGTTGCCTTCACTAACTTGTGCAGGTCTTCTTGTCATCATTAAGAGTGTATCCTTCCTTACAGCGGCAGTTAAAACCTTTGAGCACACTCACACACTCGTGCTCACAGCTATCATTCCCAAATGAGCAGTAGTCGATTACTAGAACAGAGGACAGCAGGAAATGTACTTTAGAAGCAGTAAGCAGTGCAAGCAATAGACCTGTTGTCCAGTATGCAGTATACATTAAGTACACACAGACAAGCAGCGATAGCCCTGTTGAAAATATCAGCATTGCTGATTTTGGATGTTGGTCCCTAGCATAGTATACTGGTTAGCTGGTGCTCTTGCCAGACCTCTTAACTACGGTAGCTTAACCGGCAAAGGTTCCATGGTCAACCAGCTTCACCAGAAAGACCATGCTGGATGATAAACAGCATGGCTATGATAATCTATTTGCTAGACCAGCACAAAACCAGCATTACATAATGGTAATCATACAAATTGACCGTATGCCTTCAGTAGACTGGGAATATGCCGTATGAGTTGCATGGACTACTTTCATGACATTTTCAGGTGCGTTATTAAGCATTAAAGTGAGTCCCTTTATTCTGCCATTGTACTGAATTTAGCCAATGGGATGTCCCATTTCATTAAATGATTTCCTCTTGTGTTCTGCAGAAAAAAGAAAGCTACACTAGTTTGTCATTCCAAAAGGGTTAGTAAATACTGACAGTATTTTCATTTTTGGGTGAAGTATTCCAGATGTGTTTTTGGTTGTTCTGATTCGATGATCTGTATTAGTGTGCATATATACAGTAGCAGTGTGTGTGGGGGGTTCCATATATTGCCCTCACTAACTTTTGCAGGTCTTCTTGTCATCATTAAGTGAGTATCCGTCATTGCAGAGGCAGTTAAAGCCTTTAAGCATGCTTACACACTGGTGCTCGCAGCTATCATTCCCAAATGAGCAGTAGTCGATCACTGGAACAGGCAGAAAAAAGCAGACAAGCTCAAATTTTTGAGTAAGATGACCAGCCAAAGTAGTTGGCAAACAGCAACATTTTTGCAAGAGGCAGATGCAGGAAAACTGTAAAAACTTTTATAAAGTTTCTTTCTCTACAGTGATTTGATCATTTTTTTGATTTGGGGTATAGCATGCACCATCTGACATTCACTAAGGTGATTAAAGTCAACATGAAACACCATTCGCAACTGTTTGTGCTACTGTATTCTGCCGTATTTGAGTGAAACAGGATATTTAATGAGAAAATAAATGTAGGGCAGGCTTCTCTTGATCCATCAGGAATTGATTAGATGGTGAAAAGTGGGCGTTACATACCGCAATGGAGGGCTTGATGTCAGGAAAGTCATTACAGAGGCAGAGGAATTTATTAGATTTTTAATGAAAAGCTACACAGATCGTTATTTCTTTCTTTTGGAATAATGTGCACAATAAGATGAGTAAAGTGTATTAAGAAAGTAAATCAGGTCAGATTAGATTTCATGTTGACTTTAAGTATATGCATTCTGTGTATAAGTAGGTTTATGTGTGCAATTAGATTATGTGGCCTTCACTAACTTGTGCAGGTCTTCTTGTCATCGTTGAGTGAGTATCCATTGTTACATTGGCAGTAAACGCCTTTCAGGACACTAACGCACTCGTGCTCACAGCTATCATTCCCAAATGAGCAGTAGTCGATCACTAAATATGGATTAGATTTATTAGAATTTGAGTTGCAGAATATTGTAAATATTAGACATAAGATTACTTTTGCTTTCCATTTGGGTGCAAATTTTTAAATCCTTCAAAATGTTTCTCAAACGTCTACCACAAATATGTTAGAGAACTTGTTTTGGGCCATCACATGCTCTTATTGGGGCCATCAAGATGACTACATGAGTCTACTACTAAATGGCAAGATGGTGTATCAGTCCTGAATGAGGCATATAGTATTTTTGTCCCCAGTAAACATGGGGGGGCGGGGGTTGTTATTCTATGAACATCAATACATGGACGGATTTCACGGTTGCACACCATCACAGTGTTTACAACAGCGTCTCCCGCTAAGCACGTTACAATGCATTCCTCGCATCAATGTTAATAGGGAATAATGGGATGGCAGATGCCTCAAAACAGGTCCCCTTGGAGCTATGGGCCACTTGGCTTCAGCCCGTGTAAGCTTATGCGTTAATGCGCCCATGACCATCTTAGCAATGGATGGCCCAAATATTGATGGTGAACAACTGAGAAAAAAGAAGGGAAATCAATTTCTAAGGAATTAATTTAAATAAGTCAATACAGTGATTGTCAGATAAGCAATGTTGGGCCTTCACTAACTTGTGCAGGTCTTCTTGTCAACGTTGAGCGAGTATCCATCATTACATTGGCAGTAAAAGCCTTTGAGGACACTCACACACTCGTGCTCACAGCTGTCATTCCCAAATGTGCAGTAGTCGATCACTAAATATAGATTAGATGTATTAGAAATTGAGTATAATATCAAAAAGGGTAAACATTTCTCTTATATAAAAATGTTATGGTTCCAAAATGTTCTCAATTGTCAACAATGAATATGACAGAGAACTTGTTTTGGTCAATCACATGATTTATTATGGCCAATGATTTGTTGGGAGTTCTATCTCATTATTCAAACCATAGAAGTCTACATGCAACTAAATGGCACGTTTAGCAAGATGGTGTGGCTGAACCTGATGGAAGCTTAGAGTTTCTTTGGCCACAATCAGCATAGAAAAATGTGTTGAGTGCAAAAAAACCCAGAGGAACCATGGCAAGAGTGGTAACAGGACTGCATAAGCATGGTGAGTTGAAATTAAGTGTTTTAAGTGCTTTGAGAAAGAACAGAGCAGCGGTGGCTGGGGGAACGGGAAGGAGCTCGAATTAGAACCATGACCCCTATGGGGTCCAAAATTGTTGCCGTTCAAATTAAAAACGGTCTGCTACTGTTTAAAATGTCCTGACCAGCTTAGCAAAGGATGTCCCAAATATTGAAAGTAAACAACTGAGAAAATTTGCTGCAGAAATGAAATTCCTACGTGAGTGTATTCATAATTTCTAAGAGTATGTATGACTTGATAGTGAGATGAAGGATGTTGGGCCTTCACTAACTTGTGCAGGTCTTTTTGTCATTGTTGAGCGAGTATCCATCATTACATTGGCAGTAAAAGCCTTTGAGGACACTCACACACTCGTGCTCACAACTATCATTCCCAAATGAGCAGTAGTCGATCACTAAAAATGGATTAGATGTATTAGAATCACAGAATATTGTAAATATATCATTAATCTCAGTTATAAGATTACTTTTGCTTTCCATTTGGGTGCAAATTTCCAAATTCTTCTCAAACGTCTACCATAATTATGTTGAGGAACTTGTTTTGGGCCATCACATGCTCTTATTGGAGCCCTTGAGATGACTACAAAAGTCTACTACTAAATGGAAAGATGGTGTATCAAAACCTGAAGGAGGCATATAGTCTTTTTGGCCCCAGTTAGCATAGGAAAAGCAGAGGTTTTGAGTAGAGGTTTCCACTAACCAGAAACCCTGAGGAACATCTGTTGGTGTTTAAATTAGAAACACTCCATCTCTTTTTGAAAAGCCCTTACCATCTTAGCAATTGATGGCCCAAATATTGATGGTAAACATTTGAGAAAAATAGCAGGAAAATCGATTGTTAAGGAATTCCTTTAAATTAGTCAATAAATTGATTGTCTGATAAACAATGTTGGGCCTTCACTAACTTGTGCAGGTCTTCTTGTCATCGTTGAGCGAGTATCCATCATTACATTGGCAGTGAAAGCCTTTGAGGACACTCACACACTCGTGCTCACAACTATCATTCCCAAATGAGCAGTAGTCGATCACTAAAAATGGATTAGATGTATTAGAATTTGAGTCACAGAATATTGTAAATATATCATTAATCTCAGTTATAAGATTACTTTTGCTTTCCATTTGGGTGCAAATTTCCAAATTCTTCTCAAACGTCTACCATAATTATGTTGAGGAACTTGTTTTGGGCCATCACATGCTCTTATTGGAGCCCTCAAGATGACTACAAAAGTCTACTACTAAATGGCAAGATGGTGTATCAAAACCTGAAGGAGGCATATAGTTTTTTGGCCCCAATTAACATAGGAAAAACAGAGGTTTTGAGTAGAGGTTTCCACTAACCAGAAACCCTGAGGAACATCTGTTGGTGTTTAAATTAGAAACACTCCATCTCTTTTTGAAAAGCCCTTACCATCTTAGCAATGGATGGCCCAAATATTGATGGTAAACATTTGAGAAAAATAGCAGGAAATTCGATTGTTAAGGAATTCCTTTAAATTAGTCAATAAATTGATTGTCGGATAAACAATGTTGGGCCTTCACTAACTTGTGCAGGTCTTCTTGTCATCGTTGAGTGAGTATCCATCATTACATTGGCAGTAAAAGCCTTTGAGGACACTCACACACTCATGCTCACAGCTGTCATTCCCAAATGAGCAGTAGTCGATCACTAAATATAGATTAGGTGTATTAGATTTTGAGACTTTGACATGTTGTGCAGAATATGGTAAATATTCCATTAGATCCATCGCAGATATAACATTACTGTACTTTTGAAGTACAGTGTTTAGGGGCTTTAGCTTCCGTTCTTTCAAATTTTTCTCAATTGTCTACGATGATGGAGAACGTGTCATCATGTGCCTTCAATTTGGAAAACATATCTTATTTTTTCTGCCCAAAGAGGTCTACATACTACTAAATGACATTTTTACATAATTAAGAGTATGAAACCAAGGAAGTGTGTCAATACCTCTTGGAGGCATTGAGGTTTTTCACTCTCAAACATAATAGAAAAACCGATATTCCAAATACTGATATTTAACAATTGAGAAAAATAGCAGGGAAATTTAATTTGCAAGGAATTCCGAACAATATTTGGCCTATCACTAACTTGTGCAGGTCTTCATGTCATCGTTGAGTGAGTATCCATCGTTACAGCGGCAGTTAAAGCCATTGAGCACGCTAACGCACTCGTGCTCACAGCTATCATTCCCAAATGAGCAGTAGTCGATCACTGGAACAGGCAGAAAACAGAAGCTTTTGGCAAAGCAGGAACAGCAAACCACATCAAACCAACATACCAGCTGTGTTTATTTTGTTTCATAATAGTTAAGCTATTAAAATAATGCATCTTGTGCTTATTACTGTTTGGCTATGTACACTCCCAAAACATGTACTACAATGTTTTGGGAGTGACAACGGCATTTAAATGTGGGAGTGAATCACGCATATTGTATGTAATTATGTAATGTTTAAAAAAGTAACTGTAATATGACTAATTTAGTAATCCAGTAACTGGTAATATATTATCGTCAGTGAATTTTAGTAAAATGTCATAGAGGCCATATTTTGTATGTATGTGCACACTATGCTGCATTAATGTACAGTTGTCACTTCCAGAATTTTTCAGGAGTAAATTCAGTTGTTGAACATAGTTGTCCATAAATTAACACAAATAACAAACTCTGTGTGTACTGAATGCAATTAAACACTCAGAAAAGGAGTGAAAATTGTATTTGTACAGTACATGACCTTTGTGTTTGTGCAAAAGACTAGAATTATAGTGCAAAATAGAGAATTCAAGAATCTATGCAGACTGTGAATCACTTTGTTTTTGTACTTTCTTCCAACTAAGTGGGCTGAACACTGGCTTAATAGATAAACCAGCTGCTTACAGCAGGAAATGGATAGACAGATTGTGATGATGTGCTCTATTGCAACATAAGGCCATGCGCGAAGCTGTAATACATTACTTTCTTTTTGCATTAGAGACTGTGCCATGTGTTGGAAAAATGTTAGTTAAGAAAATCGACTGTGTCTAGCATGTAATTATGGGCTTGTTAAGTTGTGGTCTCTAAATAAACTTGTGAGTTCCCCATATGTGAGTGCGTATGTGTGTGTGTTTGTGTGTTCATGTCCCTCACTAACTTGTGCATGTTGTCTCATCCTCGTTGAGTGTGTATCCTTCACGACATTGGCAATAAAAGCTTTGAAGCACACTCACACACTCATGCTCACAGCTATCATTCCCAAATGAGCAGTAGTCGATCACTGGAACAGGCAGACAAAAAGCTATGAGGCATTGGTGATGAGAAAACCCATGCAAAATTCATTGCTGCTGTTTATGTTTGTATTTGGATATGCCAGCACAGAGCTAAAATGCAAACGTCCAAGAAATGTCAATTTCTTATTTCTAAGTGTTTTGTTTCAAGAGGGTACTGTATGTTTGGAATGGAATACTAACATACTGCATACTGCAAAATATATACTGTATACTGCATGCTAGTTTAAAAAAATAGTTGCAGTATGCAACAAATGTTTTAAAATGTAGTACGTAACTGCATTAGGTTATTCCAGCTCAGAGCCAATGTGAAATCAAGCTTTTTGTATAAATATACAGTACATAGCATGATAATACACAATAAAGTTTGTATATTGCATGCTATATTTCAAAAATAGTGTAATAGTGTACAGTATGCAACAATAAACATTTTAAAATGTAGTACGCTAGTTCAAATTGGCTATTCCAGCACAGAACTAATGTGCAATCAACCTTTTTTCTATAAAAAAAAAAAAAAAAAACATCCTACACAGTAAATGTTGTATATTGCATGCTATTTTTCACAAATAGTGAAACAGTATGTATAACATTTATTAGTGCATAATGCAATGCAGTATGCTACTAAATTTGGCTTTTCCAGAACAAAGTTAAATGTGCAATCAGCCCTTTTCTATAAAATACACATAACATAAAACAGCAAATGTTGTACACTGTACACTCTATTTATCCAAAATACTTAAATACTATGCAGTGTGTAACAATAAATGTGTTAGTATGCTGCTAAATTTGGCTAATCCAGCAACGAGCTAATATGCAATCATTGTTTTTCTATAAATATACATACTATGCAGTCAATGTTGTACACTGCATGCTAGTTTGCAAAAATGAGATAGTATGCAGTATGCAACAATAACTGTTTAAAACTGTAGTATGCAGCATTGTTGTCATGCAACCCTATGTTGCATGCTTACATCAGCAAGAGGTATCTAAATATCTTCTCAGAAATAAATATGTTTTGCATTTCTAATTCCAATGTTGTGTAAAAAAATATCCTAACTTTAGGTAGTTTGATCAAAATATTAAGTGCAATGTAGATGTAAAGGTCGTGGCTGATAACACTTTTGGAAAATTCGTCGAAATTCACAAAACTGAAGGTCATTTTTGGAAAATGTAGAATTTGATTTGGTTATTCCATAAATAAAAAAATTAAAACGTCCAAAATGTGCACAGAATACATACTGCATACTAGGAAGAGTAGTATTGTTGTATGCCATTCCAAACATCCCATGTGTCTCAGTAGAGGATGCCTCAAGTCTTCAAATGTTTTTATATGTACCAGTGTAATTTACAATATAACATTCCTCTAAAATTATAAGGGAGAAATAATTGTGGCCCAGTTGCCCTCACTAACTTGTACAAGTCTTCAGGTCATCATTGAGTGAGTATCCTTCGTTACAACGGCAGTTAAAGCCATTGAGCACACTCACACAGTCGTGCTCACAGCTATCATTCCCAAATGAGCAGTAGTCGATCACTGGAACAGGCAGAGAACAGTGAGAGAAGCTTTGCAATATGAGCAATATGTTGAACAGTGAATATACTAATAAATGTAAGTATACTATGTACTAAGGTACAAATAGCAGGTGTACTGTATATTTACTGTACGGTGCTATCTGGCTATGTTCGGAATGAAATATCAGCATACTGCTTACTGCGCAGTATAGAATGTATACTAGTAAGTATACAAGTATACTAGTACTAGATTAGTAAGTAATCTAGTAAGAGTTTTCCATAAAGACAACTTGCATACTGTGCGCAATATACAGTTGGTAGTTTACTATTCCGAACATAACCTTTGTTTGAATGCTCTTTGAATAGATTAATGTACAATGTGCCTTGGTGTTTGCATGCACTTGACATTGCATGTTTACATGCTTAAGTGTATGAATGCATACTTTAAAAATGCACATTGTGCACATGCACATTTTACACAATGTATGAAACTACATTGCTATGAGGGAAATAGTGAATTAAGCTATAAACATACACACTGGAGTCCAATGAAAAATGAACTATAAATATAATAGAAATTGAAATTGTGTATTAAATAAGAAAAAAATCATTTTCATTAGTGGTCCCAGACTTTTGGACCATTCTGTATGTGTTGTGTGTGTATCTGTACAATTTCAAATGGTACTCCAAAGATCACTTTGTTGTATCACTAACTTGTGCAGGTCCTCTTGTCCTCATTGAGTGTGTATCCCATTTTACAGTCGCATGTGAAGGATCCGGGTGAAGCGATACAGACCTGCTCACAGTCATGCTTCCCTTCTGCACATAGATCAATGGCTGCAAGACGCAAACACACACATGTTGAGCACCTGTGGAACAATAATCATGCCATACTAATATAATCTCTAGTTTGCAAGAGTACACACATTTGCATGTCTTGCCATCCTCATTCAGTCTGTATCCAGGCAGACACAGACACTGGTAGGAGCCAGGCGAGCTCTCACAGATGTGCTCACAACCATGATCTGATTCTAGACACAAGTCCATCCCTGCAAAAACCAATGCAAACATCAATACTGTGAATCACAGTGCAAGAAAAGCTAACTGCACAAAGCATTAAAGTCTTTATGTTCATGAAATACACAATTACCACAAAGCTTGTCTTGGAATTGAAGCCCAAACTGATGAATAAGGTCAAAGCTCTCCACAAGGAACACGTGATCCTCAAACGGTGGAGATGCCATTGCTCTGAGTGATGTCATATCGGCCCTGGCGACACCAATGGCGTAGATCTCAATCCCAGACTCTCTCGCAGCCGCCGCCACTTCGGCCACACGGTCTTGCGGGCGACCATCGGTCACAATAACAGCCACATGAGGAACATTAGGACGAGCGCCTTCCTCGGCGGAGAAGGCTACGTTCATGGCGTAACGGATGGCGAGGCCGGTCATTGTGCCCTGGGCCAATGGAATGATCTCATTGATGGCTTTCACCATCTGTGCAGTCTTGCTGAAGGCTTTGAGGGAGAACACATTCTGGACTTGGCTGGAATATTGGACCACACCAACTCTTGTAGCCTCCAGGCCAATGTCCAGCTCATGGATGATGTCGATCATGAACTTGCGCATCGTCTCGAACTCATGCGGACGAACGCTGCGGGAGCTGTCGATGATGAAGACTAGGTCGACTGGGCCAGATTTACACTTTGGTTCAGCTAGACAGAGTAGGAAAATGAAATTAACAACACACATAAAGACATTACTGACTCAGGGGTTATAAGGAAAGAACATGGTTTCTCCAGTATCGAAACAGTGTGAATATGCAATTTCACATAAAAAAAAATTATTAAGAAAAACTTGTGGAAGTTTCCCTGTATAATAAAAAAATCAAAAAAGCACGCACCTACAAAGGTTGTTTGAATCCAGATGGACGACCAAAAAATATTTGTACCAATAAAAACATGCAAAGTCAGCACAATGTGTCCCTATATAATTAAAACATAAATCCACATTCAGGCACTCATGTGGAATTTCAATATTAAAAATAATTTGAGGGGTTAAATCTTTATTATGTTTAATATTTATTATATTTATTTTATTACACCATAGACTTGTTCTGTTTTTTAAAGAATATATCTTGGATTAAGTAAAAATATATAAACATCCTTAAAAACAAGATATATTGTCTCAAGATACATTTATTCAAATTATGATATAAATTGTTGTTTTTAGAGAAATATAACAAAATTTAGTAGTAGGATTGTGCTTAAAAAAAAAAATTATAAAGATTTTTATAATCTGGCAAATAGGTTTTTTTTCTTCTTGTTTTATGCATAATCCATGCTGCATTTTGTTAGATTTCTCTGAAAATTTGACTTAATATCTTTTGGGTTTCAAGGAAATTTATCTTATTTTAAGAATGTTAAGATATTGTTATTGCAAGACAAGACAGAAAATGGGCATCTTTTTTTTTCCTCCTCTTTTCTCCCCAATTTGGCATGCCCAATTCCCAATGCGCTCCAAGTCGTCGTGGTGACGTAGTGACTCGCCTCAATCCGGGTGGCGGAGGACGAATCTCAGTTGCCTCTGTGTCCGAGACAGTCAATCCACACATCTTATCACGTGGCTTGTTGAGCACGTTACAGCGGAGACCTAGTGCATGTGGAGGCTCACACTATTCTCCACGGCATCCACACAAAACTCACCACGTGTCCCACCGAGAGCGAGAACCACATTATGGCGACCACGAGGAGGTTAACCCAACGTGACTCTACCCTCCCTAGCAACCGGGCCAATTGGTTGCTTAGGAAGCCTGACTGGATTCACTCAGCACACCCTGGATTTGAACTTGGGACACCAGGTGTGGTAGTCAGTGTCTTTACTTGCTGAGCTACCCAGGCCCTCCAACTGTTTTTTTCATTTAAAACGTAAACCTGACTAAATTTAGTTAGATTTATGCTTAAAACAAGAAAAAAGAAAAATAAACTTCTAGATATTAATATATTCTAGATATATTTTCTGAAAACAAGCCTTTTTTTTACATGATTTTCTTCTCATTTAAATACATCTTATTGTATTTTTTACTGCAAAACAAGACAAAACTGAGTTAGAAAATGTTTTTTTTTTCTTTTTTTTTTTTTTTTTGCAATGTTCCTCTATTGGCTAATGTTTTTTCTTGTTTTAAGCATAACCCTCACTAAATTTCGATAGATTAATTTTTTTAAAAAAGGAAAAAAAGAAAAGAAAAAACATTTATTTTTCAAATCAAATGGAAAACAAGTTTATTTATTTTTTAACTCGTTGTTGTTGTTGTTGTTGTTGTTTTTAAGCATAATCCTTACTACATTTGTTAGATTTCTCTGAAATTAGACATATTATCTTTTGTCATTTTGGTTCTCAACAAAATGTATCTTGTTTTAAGGTGGTTTAGGTCTTTTTCCTAAGAAAATAATTGGCAAACAATTTTTATTTTTTTCATCATGTTTTAAACATAAACCTCAATACATTTTGTTAGATTTATGCTTAAAAAAGAAAACATATATATTTGCAAATGAGGGAAAATAAATTTCATTCTAGATATATTCTATGAAAGTAAACCTTATATCTTGCATCATTTTCTTCTCGTGTAGATTTCTTGTTTTAGGGATGTTTTAATATGTTTACCACAAAACAAGAAAAAAATTCTGATCAAGAATACAATTTTATACAGGGCTGATTAAGTAATGTACATGGACCAAATGGAGCATTACAGTGTTCACAAAAAGAAAGCAAGTTCAAAATCCCACACAAGTCAAAACTTGACAGATATGAATACAGTTAGTTGTATCACTCAGCTTAAATTTATAATAAAATATCATCTATCAAACTGTAAAACTGATCTATTATAGTCGTCTGGTTTCTCAATAATAACAACAAAATAGTTTTACCACTAAGTGGTTAAAGTATAATATGACAAATGCTGAGGTAGTGTCTACTGCTGCTACTGTCAAAATGGATTTATTAGTATTATGATGGCGGTTTAACCAACCTGATTTTGGCCTTCCTTCCGTTGCAGCCATTATGACTATTAGCACGCCAACATACACCAACACACGTGTCATGTTTCGTCAAGCAAGGCCAAAACTCACCGCAAAAATCACACTTGGCTATAGGAGGAGAAGAGAAAGAAATTGAAATTGCAGGTGAAGGGAATTCCTTGCTTAAATGTCAACAGGGTCATTCCAATTATACTGTATATTAAACTTTCAGTTTTTAAAGATGGAAATCATATTAATTAGCTTCCTTACATCACAATTAAGTGAATTTCAAATATTTCACTAGGTTGCTTTAAGTCGATGTTGCCATTTTTGCCATGTCTAATTAGCTTAACATGAAAAATTTATAATAGAAACATTTCAAACAAAACATGTTTTCTTGGGAATATTTTTTTGATTGGTAATCTTTTTCCTAGGTCCTCACTATCACTTCCTATTTTGAGTCTTTTGAACCTTTAAAACTAACAAAAGCCAGTTCCTCAATGACATCATCCTCCAGGAAATGCTATCATTTTTGGAGAAAAAAAAACAAAAACTAATCAGTAAGTATCAGCAATGGCTTTTATGAATTCTGTGATGTTTTGTGATATAAGTTGGTTTATCTCACTTTAAAACATTCCATCCTGTTAGATAAACTTACTGAAATCGTTATATTATGAAAATTTCTAAAGAAAAATATAAAATTAAGTTTACACCCTCATGTAAGGAAACTCTCCATCCCTCACTTAGCATTGGCTAACTTTAGCTCTGTAATTCCACCCTGTTAGGTTCCACCCTTTTATAATTAATAAAGTTTAAGTGCCTAAGCTTGACCAGAGCACATTTGTGAAAGTCTGGCAAACACTTTTATAGGGATACTTCCTTAAATCACAAGTTCAGGCAATCACAAACACAAGCATATTCATTTTTAAAGTTACAGAGCCTAAATTGTATCGCTTAACAGGAATGACCCAACTACACATTCCAGTCAGAGCTTGCCATAAAACGGTCACTAAACAGATGGCCAACAGCAGTCGCTCTAAACAGAGGCCATTAACATGGAAGAGTGAATAGACTTTAGGGCACCATCACATCATCACAGGCTCTTAGTTCAAACACTGTGTGAAGTAATTGCTGGAAAATAACAACGTCTGGGAAACTGGTGTTGTACACGGCATGCTATCACTCACTTTGACTTTCACAAAGAGGGCTGTCTCTCTTGATAAGGAGTATTATTATCAGTTGCACTGCAACAGTGGTGTGTCATGGTTTGGCACAAATTTTGCTGTCTTTGAGCCCAGCAGATAAAAAGCTAGACAGATTAGTGCTGTGCTGCATTTCGATCTGCTATTTATCAAACAGGAATTAAATGTTTCTGCCGAATGTTGAAATCGACTGCATTCTTGTTAAGTTACTAACAAGCGGCATTTTTGCATCAATTCAAATGGGTTTACCATTTCCTCTTGCACTAGTGTTGTGCGTTGCCCGAGCAGTCTCCGAGACATGGGTTCTAGTCCCATGGAAACTAGGAAGTTCACATAATCAGTTCATAAAATGGCGAGCATTCGGAGTTTGCATTTTCACTCTAAATTTACATTTTACTCCACTGACGGTTAGGTTTAGGGTTTGGGTTAGGGCAGGGGTGTCCAAAGTCCAGCCCGCGGGCCATCAGCGGCCCTCCAACTGCTTCGATGCAGCCTACGAGAGACTTTAGAAATAGAACAGAATTAGACCCGCTATGGAGAAATTATATGAAATTCATATTCTGGGCACTAGATGTAGCTATCAAATGCAGCTGCTATTCACAGCGTATCATCTCCGCTAGTGCGTTCTGTGTCGACTCCAGTCGATCAATGAATGTTTTCGGAAGCGAATCGAAGGTTTATGTAAAAAAACAAGTCAATAATTACATTTAAATTACAATTAAAGCATTTTTACCTTTAAATCCAGGGCTCTGATGCTGTCTGAAATGGCCAAACTCTCACGTGACGTTCGTTCTTCTGTTGTAAATAAGCGCCGCTTCAGAATTCTCGTGTGAATTCGCAGACTCGCTTACGTCACGATTTTTAAAAGTTAATAACGTTTTAATTATCTATTTATTTTTCACATAAACATATCGATTTGCTTCAGAAGACATTCATTGATTGACTGGAGTGGATTACTTTTATGCCACCTAAATTAAGGTCTTTTGTACCGTCAAAGTGCTGGCACCTGTGTACTTGCATTATAAGGACCTGACAGAGCTCTATCTTTTTCTAAAAATCTTCATTTGTGTTCTGCTGAAGAAAGACAGTCATACACATCTGGGATGACATCAGGGTAAGTGAATAATGAGAGAATTGTCATTTTTGGGTGAACTATTCCTTTAAGTAGTTGTACGGGAAATGCACCCCAGCATGTATTTAGCATGCTAACATTCTCTTACACTAGTAAGAAGAAATAAAATAGATGTAAGAGTTATAGTGACATGTCTAATTTTGTTGTGTTTACCCAATTCAGCTAGGTTCTTTCTACACAAAGTGTTTGTGTTGATGTTACATGGTAAATTGAAGTTAAGAAAACTAATTTCAAATGTAGAATCACGGTCCATGACTGAATTAAGTTCAGCCAAAGAGCTATTTCCCGTCATTGCATATTTAAAAGCATATTTAATATATGCAAATACGACAGAAGGGAATTTTCAGTGAATAGAAGACTTAAATGTCTGTCTGTTCCTCAAACAAAACTATCATAGGACTTTAGAAGACTGGGAATATAGCACACAATGTTATATGGACTGCTTTTATAGTGCTTTAATAGTAATTTCTGCAGCTCAACAGCATCCAGCCCCATTCTCATTCACTGTATGGAAAAGAGCAGATCCAAAATTCTAATGAGCTTCTCTTTTTGTATTCCACAGAAGAAAGCAAACCATATAGGTTTGGAACAACAATGTTGACAGAATTATAATTTTTGCATGAAACAAACCATTTTAAGACAGAGAAAAACAGATGTTGAGAGTGCAAGCTTTTGAAAGTAAGCTACTCATTAATTTGTATCCCCATATACCCTACAGAGAGTCATTCTCGTTTGAAGTGACCTCAGTGACCTGTGGGAGTTTGTGGTTTTGATAAAGACTCAAAAGCACATAACTGTCGGTTTGAGCGGCATCCAGGTTAACAGCAGGCATCAGTCCCCGGTGTCTTACTAATACAATGAACCCCTCTGTGTGTGTACATTGGGCTGTGAGTGCGGTGGCCCTTAACTCAGCTTTGATTTTTTCTGCACTGTATGGTCAAATACACACATTTACACACATCGTATAGGCAGACAGCCAATAAATTCAGAAGATTAAATTGGTTATTCAGTGCTTACAGAGAGCATGGCACTATTACTGGCTTTTGAATGGTGGCCTTTAACTACTCAACATAATGGATCATGTGTTGCAGGCATACAGGATAAATAGGGGGGGTTCTCCCCTTTTTCTCCCCAATTTGGAATGCCCAATTCCCAATGTGCTCTAAGTCCTCATGGTGGCGTAGTGACTCGCCTCAATCCAGGTGGCGGAGGATGAATCTCAGTTGCCTCTGCATCTGAGACCATCAATTCGCACATCATGTGGCTTGTTAAGCGCATTACCGTGGAGACATAGCGCGTGTGGAGGCTTCACGCTATTCCCCGTGGCATCCATGCACAACTCACCACACACCCCACTGAGAGCGAACCACATTATAGCAACCACAAGGAGGTTACCCCAGGTGACTCTACCCTCCCTAGCAACCGGACCAATTTGGTTGCTTAGGAAACCTGGCTGGAGTCACTTAGCATGCCCTGGATTCGAACTCACGACTCCAGGGGTGGTAGTCAGCGTCTTTACGCGCTGAGCTACCCAGGCCCCGATAAATAGGGTTTTTAATCTAATCCATTTGTATTTATTGATATTCTTAGTCTCTGTACAGATATTGTTTCCATTAATAATTTAATGTACCGAATACATTAAAAGAGACTTTACAAGCTTTAAATCTCAATATCGTGCTCAAATGGAATAACAACAAGGACCATTAAGCCCTTCATAAGGAAATTTGCTCATTTAATAAACGCAAGCCAAATCAACATCTGAGTCAAATGTTACAAGCACTCATTTCTATATGGACTTTACGCTTAATTCTATGTTGCTTTGCATCAGGAACGACTTGCCACGTGTAGGGAGGTGTGAGAATTTTGGCACCTGGGTACAGGTGACTATCTTTAAAACAAATATGCATATGGATTTACAAATACTGCTATGAGGCTGATAACAGCTATTGGAACAGGAGGTGAAGAGACGGTCTTACAACAGAGTCATGTTACAAAAAGAGACAAGAAAATAAAACGAGGTGGAATGAGCTCTAGAGGACTGTATGGTACTGTAAAGGACTTTTTGAAGATTTCAAAGTGGCTGGTGTACATTTGAGAAAAAAATGCTGGAACAAATGAAAGAAGACAGAGAAACAGGTGAGTAAGTGTTTTATGGTAACAATGGTAGGCATTCTATCTTCTGGGGTGAATCTCATGAAATCAGGTCACATTTAACCCCAAAATAAAATAATAAAAATGATTTTATAATGAAAATGGAGCCTGCTGTAGGACCATTAAGATTTTTTAGCACTGTGACAATTTTCATAACAACTAGGCAAATTTTACCCCCCAAATTCTCATTACTGTAATGCAATAAAAATCACATTCTTATTACTGTAAATACTTTATTTAAATAATGTTGTAACTCTTGATTCTCATTAGTGTAGTACAGTAATTTTAATGGTATTACCATTTATATATAATTTATTTTTTACTTTATAATGGTGTCAACTTTTTTGCTTTATTACAGTATCTCAAATCATTTTTAAATCAGCATAAAAGGCAGAACAGCAAATGCTACCATGATTTATTAGTGATTTAAACAGTTTAAATAATTGCATTACAGTTATAAGAAAAAGATTTGTTTCGCATTACAAAGGTGTGCTTAATTGTAAGGAAAATGACTAAATAATGTCACAAACTTAAATGGTCCTAAAAAAAAAAAAAAAATATGGTAAAATATATTAATATATTTTTATTTATAATACATACAATGCATTTTTACTGCATTACATATACTGTATCAGAATATTTAGCCGAAAAAGGGAAAGGCTGAAGCCAATGCTTATTATACCTTCCCTATTCACCTTAAAATTATACAATATTGTGATCTTATTTTATTATTCGCATTTACAATCCTTTTAACAATTCATACATTAATGAGCAAGGTGACTGTTTAACAGTACCTTTACACAGAATAGGGAAGGTATAAGCACTGGCTTTAGCCTTTCCCTTTTTTGGGTAAATGTTCTAATAATGTTTTCTGTCTGGACAATTTCAGTTGTATGAGTGCTGAAAATAAATAAATAAAAAATAAAAGGCAGTTCAACAAATACTAATATGATGTATTAACAAATTTAACATTGAAAGTAATTTCATTACAGTAATAACAATGAGATATTTTGGCATTACAGAGGTGTGCTTAGTTGTCATAAAAACAAATAATGAAATATGGTCCTAAAAATAGACTTAATTTAATTTATTTTATTTTATGGTAAAATAATACATTCTTATAATTATAAATAGCATATGGAAGAGGGAAGGTATAAATGTATGAGACAGATGGAGTGAGAACGACGAGGAACCTAAATCAAGCAAAACAGTAGCCTCCTGTCAAACACCACCATGGAGAGAGAAATGGTGAGAGGAACACCAGTGCACTGTGTATATCTTTAGAAGACTGTTTAAGTGTCCCGGATCCATCTAGCCCAGGGATCTCCATAGGGTAGCAGTGTAAACATTTCTCTCAGTTTGACATGGGGCACAGACAGACCAAAAGAAAAACCCCCTGTGAGCGAGTTACAGTGAAGACAAGAGTATTACAGGAGGAGGGTGTTTGGAAGAAAATGACAAGCTTGGTTTGTTTGGCACGGGCTTAACCGACAGCTGCTGAGCAGAGTTAGATTAAGTAACAGCAGCTTCTTGTTAAAGTCGGATTGAAAGCAGATGTGACGCTTTGCTACTAATAGCAGTTCTGCCTCCAGCCAACCACTGCACACCTAAAGCATGTAACGATGGCTGTGTTTTAAAAACTAGGGAGCAGCCTACCTAGACAGCAATATATGATGCCCAAGAATGCTGTCTAGATAGGCAACTTGTTAATCTAGGTACAATCAGTTCAGCTCTTATTCAGATTTACACCATGGCTGTGTTTGGAACGGAATACTTGCATACTGCACAGTATGTACTGTGTACTCATTCTGCAAACTTAAAAAAAAAAAAAAATACAATGTGAAACAATATAAAATATGCCATATAAAATAATATGAACGTGTTAAAATCAACGCACTGCACTGATTACAATTTGAGCAATGCGTCTAGTTTTGTCACGTTGCGTCCCTCGCTCGTGCAGATGGGATGTCTGAAGCACTGGAATACTTAGGGGCCGTTCACACCAAACGCGTTCTTGCGCAAAAATAAAATATAAAAATAAAATAAGAAACAGTTGAAGTTTATTTTAACTTGATACGGCATCTAAAGAATGCATCGCTCCTGCACGTGATGCATTTCATTTCAACGAGAGAGAGGCGGCAGGCGGCAAAATGAATGTGGCAGTCGAAGCGGCGCTGCTTTCCAAACTTGTTCCAGAGAAACCATCGTACATAATTTACGAGTTGGCTATTTCGTATGGTCTCGCATGATGTTGTTTGTATAAACTCGTACGACTTCCCGGATGTCTAATGAGGAAGCGTGAGTTCTGCGCACCAGGCGTTAAGGACATACGTATTAACATTATGCCCTTACCCAAATCTAAACTTAACCAATCAGGAGAGTGTGTAAACAGGATAGGAAGCTGTTGTGTGTGACAGAAGCAAGTAATTGTTGCATATTTGATGGAAACAATGTCCAGTGACGTCATTGGCTGTAGTGAAAGTTGTAGGAATTCAAACATATCATACGAATTAGCCAAATTTAGAAAAGTCGTATGAATCCTGACGATTTCGCCATGTGTTGCCAAGATCGCAAAGAAAGCCTGCCGCCCAGTGCAGCATCCAGTGTAAAACCACCTATATCCTGAAAAAAGAGCGGGAAGCGGCGCAATGCTCAAAAACGTCCATCAAACCTATTTTTACATAGGAAAACAATTAAAAACAGCACAGATGGATGCAAAAACGTGTAGCCTACGGTATAAACGGCCCCTTATAACAGGCTACTTCAGATACCCAAGAATTTCACACACTATTGCACTTGTGTATATGGCTGTGTGACAATAAAAGTGATTTGATTTGATACAGGTAGAGGTAGTACCAAAGAGGAAGCAACTGGGAGGGAGCAAAGTCTCTAGACATCAATAAAAAGAGGCCGCTAATATTTAATGAAGGTTTGGCATTTTTACAAAGACTTGAGAAAGGCCAGTAAAATGAAGGAGCAATTTTCCATATAAAATGCTTTTATAGGGTGCCTACCACAAACGCATTTGGAAACGTAATTGAAAAGACAGGAATTAAGACTGTTTATATTTGAGTAGGCTAATTATGATGGCGCGAATTTCCGATATTGACATTTAAATTAAGTATTTTTTACATTTTAAAATAGCCGAAATAGCTAGGTATATCCTGAGGGGAAATAATGGAAAGAAATGGCGCGAAAATAATACATGCTGCTCACACGCAAAATATTTTACCAAAGCTGATAACATCCGAAGTTTAAGGCAGTAGAAGTTATAAAAACAAACAAATATATAGCCTATTTGTAACTTGGTCAATATCAAGAAAGCATAAGCTTATATTTCGTTTATTTTTAAGACAAGTCTAATTATTATTATTATTATATATTTTTTACTAAATATGGTCCGTTATTTGTATGTTGAAAACTCCAACAATTTTTGTTGTCTTGTTGCATTTCCAACTCAGTAAAACAATTCAATATCAAGCAACTTTTTATTTCTTAATTCTCCAGGGTTGCCCGTTGTGGACTCAGACGCGTCTCACCTGTACACCCCAGACACGAGCTTCACTCACCTCACAACAGTCACGCGCTCACCGGGATGGGACAGGTAAAATCTCTTCTGCGGAATTTGACAATGGTATCCGGCCCTGACCTATTTGCAAAATAAATAAATAAAAAAAAATTACCAGCTATTGGTTCAATAGCTTAAAATGAATGAACCAATTCCTTCAGGCGAGTAGTAACTGCTCTTATTCAGGCATAGAGTGAATAGTCCAGACATTGGGCAGGTATTACATTTACGAAGCACGTTTAAAATGTAGAGCCCACCCCCGTCCAAAATTGGAAGAACAGGCAGGGTTTCTTTGGGGGGGTCACAGTGCAGGAGAGAGAACATTAACGCTTTCTTTCTGTGAGCCCACAGAAATTTCTTGCGGTTTAGCATGCACGAACTCTTGACGTCCCTTTGATCTACAGAATAAACAGAGAATATAACCGAATTTTATTTAGTGTTTTAAATACATTATAATTTGAACATATTATATTATAATTTCAAATAATGCACATGAACATCAAGCTTTAAGTTCAAATAAATCTGTAATATATAAATATCTATCATTTCAATAATTGAAAGTGTACTTTGTGAGGATATGTAACTGGTCACAATTTCTTATATGTTTTTCAGTTTACAGTTTGAAAGTGCAAATAATTCATCCAAGTAGCATTTCGATTAAAATGAGGTCATAAGAACTGCATGCATTATAATTATGCAAGAGTTAACAATTGTTGTTTAAAATAACTTCATATGATGTATAGCATGCCACAATGCAGAGCACTGTCTGCAACCCATTAGCAGTGTTTAAAAGATTTGAAACAGTGCACAATAATTAAAAAGTGTAAAATATGAGTCAAGTTTGAACTCCATCCTAATGTGCTCTACATATAGGGTAATAACATCCTTACTGCTCTTTGACCCCTGCATCCTCCTGGGAATACCACAATAAAACCCCAGGCAGAAAGACTGAAACATCATAAGCCTGGGGAATTATGTGAGATTTTACTTAAAGTACTTTACTCTGTCAGCAAAAACCACATTCAGATCCTTAAGGTCCTAATCAAAGGAATTAGAATTCCCAGAGAACTGCAGTGCACTATATGTTTGGACAACATGTCTCAAAAATGAAAAGGGGGGTGTTCACCATTTTTATCTTTGATTTTAGAACATAATGGATCAAAAATAATTAATAAAAAGTTAATCATAAGATTTAATAGAATCAAACAATTTCACTCGACGTCCCCCTCCTTGCAACTGGCATCTATACCAAAATCATGAAAAATATATTCAGTTTGGGATAAATTTTCCAAGAGTGAGAATGCTTTCATTTTTGAAACAGGCTCTTGCACAATGCAAAAGGACCCATATTTTTAATATTTAAAAGTAGTAAAACAATGTTTCTCTTTATAAATGGTGGAAAGTATTAAGCAGAATATATTTTTCTAGCAGAATAATTTAGATGTTGAAAGTTAGTTCATGTCTTTTAGTAAATGTCACTCTCTACACTGTCAAACCACCCATGGAACACATGACTGATATTTGGTTCAGTAAACAGTATCCAACTATTATTTATTACTCATATCCATTGCTAAATCAGCAAAACACAGTAGGACTACCACCAAAGTCCCTTTCAAGTAAAGTCAGTCCAGTCTGCGGCCATCTTTGGAACATTCCAGGGCAGCTACTTGAATGGGTAAAGTCCGAAATCTCCAAAAAGGTTGGTCAAGATTACGATCAAAGAACATAATTCAAATCAGCAGTTAACTGGTCAAAAATGGTCTCATAAATTGTGTTTCTTTAGCTCAGATCACGCTTAAAAAAAACACTATTTTTCAGGCTGGTTCAGCTAATGTGCATGCACATTCTTGAATTGACTGACAGGCGATGTCTGCATCTGAAAGCTGACTGGCTCTTTTACCTGTGAGGCGGGACTTCCTTTTCTACATCTGCCATATTGGGAGTTCCAATTTCTTCCATTCATTTAATAGAAGTGGTCCATCTTGGGCTAAACAATCACTGCCACCACAGACAAGGGCTGCCAAAAAAGGATGTTAATGCCCCCACTCTCTAAAGATATATCAATATTTAAATTACATTACAAATAGAAAGGAACTGTTTCATTATAGGACATTGGAAAAATTCATCATTCATTTATTTAAATGGGTAAATTGACTCTGAATGCATTTTTATTTACAAACTATTTGCCATTGAGTATTTTAGTGATGCTAAATGCTTAAAATAAATACTTTTGTATATTGGAAGTATAGGGAGGAGCAAAATTGCTCCCTGTTGCCTAGAGTAACCAGAGATTCCTTGAGGCCTGACCAATCAGTGATCATCTTGCATGCCAAAGTTGCTCAGAAGTCCTACGGCAATGAAAAAAGGTGAGAACGATTTAAACTCATCACTTATGCACTCATCTAACCTGCTTTATCAGGGTCTGCCAGCTCAATAGCTGCCCTGGCAGCTAGTGGTTTAGCTACCTAAACCAATTAGTATAGCTAAAAACTAGAAAATAACTACCATGTTCCAAAATGCAGCTTTCACTTTAAGCTAGTTTTAGCTGGATATTCTATCTGGATGATTTCGTATAGAGTTCTATTATCACTCATCAAAATCTGTTGTCTTTTTGTGTGCATTCTCAGGTTTTTCTGTCCGCCTCCTTGTGTGTATCTCAGTGGGCATGGATGGAAACTCAGACAGGAGCAACTTAAAGGTCAGTGACCTGTGAGAGACTATTGTCATTCTTACCAAAGTGTGAAAGTAAACAGTCATAGGTAACAGATGAAGAGCTTGTAAGGGATCTGAAAAGGACTTTTCAAATTTTTTTTGATCCAGCATCAGGTGTTGGTGAGTCCAGTTGTCGTCTGTTTGGGTACATGGGTCTGGACAGTTCCACTGATCCGCAGACAGACAGCTTCAAGCTGAGCTTTGAGGAGCAGACAGACAAGAAGGTGAGATATTGCACATCGATCAAAGAGAAGAGGGCCTGACAGGTTTATGTGTGAACATGACTGCTGTGTGTGCAGATAGACCTGGAGAGGGACTGTTATGTTTACTGTACCTGGATTACAACCAGGTTTACATAAGGATGACAGTTGGGTGAACATGATGACTATGGACTTTAACTGTTTTTCCCTTCCTACCAATAAAAAAAAAAAAAAACCCACATGAGATCTCTTTAATACCTCAACTGTTTCTCCATGACAACAGTGCGATTAAATGTCAAATGCCAACAATTTGTTTCTATTATTATTTCTCTTAACCCTTATGTTGTGCTACATTTAGACCCAGACAATTTTAACAAATTTTTTTTTATTTTTTTTTACTTAATCCAATTGGAATAAAAATCCTTGACTTTGTTCACATATGGTATCTGAAAACACAAAAGCTTTTGGACCATTTTCTTTACATTTTATTGGTTTTATTTCACTTTGTTACACCTGATGTGTGTTTCCGGTCAAAAATGACCAGCCATTGGAAATAAATGGATTAGACTACAAAATACAGAATATTAAGTGTTCCGAAGCATCCCAGTCCTTTAGATGAGCACATGTGGATGTGTGTTTGCACACACAAAGTCCTCAAACGTACACACACACACACACGTTGGTGCAGCTATCATTATGAGGACTCTCCATAGATATAATGATTTTTATACTGTATGAACTATAGATTCTATGCCCTAACTCTACCCCTAAACCTAACCCTCATAAAAAACTTTCTACATTTTTAATAAAACATAGTTTAGTATGATTAAGCTATTTGAATTATGGGGACACTAGAAATGTCCTCATAAACCACATTTATAGCATAATACCCTTGTAATTACCAGTTTGTAACCTAAATAAAAAGTCCTCATAAACCACTTAAACCTAACCCCACCCCACCCCCACCCCACACACACAAAGTGTGTTGAGTGGCCTTTTGTGCATCGTATTTCAATATCTACTTTTCATATTATGTTGTGTTTGGGCTCGTTTGAATCGGGATAGTCTGCTGTAAGTTACGATATGTCATTGTCTATGTTAAATGTATGTTTCAGGAAGTAATAAGAAAAAAACATGACAAAAAGACACTCCTGTTTATAATATTTATCTGTGTCAGTGGGAATTTCATACAGTAATACTCACTGCAGTTTGGTCTGAGTGAAACAAATTTGCTAATTGCATTTTACTAATTAAAACCTTTCCAACTATATATATAAAACATGGCTATCCCATCTTTTTTATGTTATTACCAACTCTGAATATAATGGTTGTGATAACAAATTTGCAAATTATGAGAACGAAACAGATCTAATTTGTCAGCAAATTAAAAAGCATTTTTTAAGAATTTAAAGGATCAGCTATATGCATTGTAAAGTCCAGATTCTAAGTTTTAAAATGACACCAATTTTATTTAGATCAAGCAAGTGGTTATTAATTCTTTACATAATTATTATTATTTAAAAACAATCTGCAGAGTGCTCCCCACTAGCCCGGTATAAGCTCAGTTAAATGAATCAATAATAAATAAATAAATAAATAAATAAATATATGTTAAAAAATAGTTTTATTTTTTATTGACATAATTACTCAAAAAAAGAAGTTGTCAAAGATCTAATCTTACTGGGCCGGTAATTTTTGACTGCAAACACAAAAGGCGTTAGCACAAACGAACACAACACAAGGATTAAGGAATTTGTTTGTTTGTTTGTTTCTTTCTTTCAGATGTTTGCTTGCGCTAAGACCTTGTACATATCAGATACGGAAAAACGAAAGCATTTTCGGCTGCTGCTCCACCTGTTTCACAGCGGTGGACAAGAAATTGGCACGTTTCACAGCAGATTCATTAAAGTCATCTCTAAACCATCACAAAAGAGGCAGTCCATGAAAAATGCTGACTGTGAGTCTGTGTGTAATTTTGAATGTCTGCACTCATAAAAGAGGGCATTTGACCTTAGTAAGGGGAGATATCATAATTTCATGCAAATGTAAACAGCGCTGTGAGCGATAGACATACAGAACATTCAATATGTCATATTAAAGACTTCATGGAATCAATATTTGAGGAGTTTTGTGGCTTTTTGTCTATATGTTTTAGTTTTGAGGTCATCCATATGCTAGTGTATTCCTAAAAGTTTAAATAATCAACTTTTCATTGGCTATTAAAAAATTGGACGAGCCCTTCGATATGTCCAATTTCCTGTTTCAATAGAAAATAAGTCAACAGACGAAAATAAAACAGCACTCGTCAAGCAATTTCAGTAGGTCTTTAAGGTCTTAGGGTCATGTCTATTTTTCAAAACCCATGTTTTTTGACCAATGGAAATTTTCTCAAAAGATATACAGTAATTTCAAATGCTTTCTCGGCTAAACAATCAAGGTACCCAACAGTTCAACCCACTTAATGGACTGTGCGTCTATCCATTTACATCAGATTAAATAAATGCTGTCTACCCTAACTAAGGGCCAATACTTAAAAGGGTTAACCGGTATAGAAACCGAGCTCTTGTATGTTTGTATTGCCATGTTTGCATGTCTTTGTGTATTTAAAGAAGGGTCAAGCACCTAAATGGTGTCACCCAGCAGCCATTGCCACAGGAGACATTTGATCTCTAACCTTTTGATCCTAAAGCACACACTGAGAGGGCATCTTCTGTTGACATTGACCACTGGATCCACACATAGATCCTAAAGGGAAAGAAAGAGGAGCTGTAACTGTTTGACATCTGAGAGCCACAGTCAAATGACGTCGAATTTCTCACTATCTTGTGGAAGCAAGAGATAATGAGGCAAAGTTCTAGAAAAAGAAGAGGCTGGTTTAAGTCACAGTATAGCAGCCATTTGTGTTTACTGTCTTCTTGTTTGTCTGAATATGTATACATACAAACATGTAAAGATGTCAGATGCTTAAATTATTAATGGTGTTTCTTTTGTCCTTTTATTTGTCATAGATTGCTTTTCTAATGTTTTTTTGTTAAATTTCTGTTGCTCCTATGGTTTCTGTTGCATGTTTCTAAAAAAGTTTATTTGTTTTGCAGTGTGTATTTCCTCTGGCTCAAAAGTGTCATTGTTTAACCGCTTACGGTCACAGACTGTCAGTACGCGTTACCTGGCGGTGGAAGACGGGGCATTTGTTGCCAGCGCAAGACAATGGACATCCTTCACTGTCAATTTAGGTTTGAAATACAATGTCTTTTGTAAATATATTCTTTTTAAAATATGTTATTTTGTCTCACTCTTTTTCTCACTCTTTCCCTCTTTATCATACACTCACACCCTCATACAAATAACTCTTAAAAAAGTGTTGACAGACAGACAGACAGATAAAGAGATAGATAGACAGACAGACATAGATGATAGAAGACAGACAGACAAAGATAACAGGTGGACAGACAGAAAGACAGATAGACAGACACGCAAAAGACAGAAAGAAAGACAGACAGGCAGATACATAAATAACCAGACAGACATACTGTAGATGATAGAAGACAGGCAGACAGACAGACATAGATGACAGATGGACAGACAGAGAAACAGACAGATAGGCAGATACAAAGATAAACAGACAGACAGACATAATGTAGACAATAGAATACAGACAGAGAGACATAGATGACAGGTGACAGACATAGATGACAGACAGATAGATAGGCAGACAGACATAGATGACAGACTGCCAGATGGACAGACAGAGAAACAGACAGACAGGCAGATACATAGACAGACAGAAGGACGACAGACAGGTAGATAGATGGATTACATATAACTACATTTGTAAAATTAATTTTATTATTAATTTGCCAAATTAATTAGCTTACCAAATTAATCATGGTCTATAATGCGCTGCCATGTTTAACAATGCAATATTCAGTTAAGATTAACTTCTAACTGAAAAAAAATCAAACACACTAATGACACAGGGGAAAACTCTTTTGCTGTAGTTGGAGTTAAGTAGTTGGATTAACCTGGGTTCCCCAATGCATATCCAAACCCCAAAGTTACGGCTGGGGTCAGACCCCACTGTACGATCCACATCACTCAGCTGCAGTGACTCTACAATGAACTGGTTACCACAGTAGCTAAATAAACACAAGAGACCCATACAAGTCTGAAGACAACAGGCCAAATAGTGTTCACACTCCATCTTGGACATCTAGTGCAAATAAATTCTCACAAACGCTTTTAGCCATGTCTTATGCAGCACTACATTTGAGAGAAAAATGTGTCAACAATCCAGAGTACTTATGTCAGCATTTCCTCCAAAAAACTAGAAATTCTATAAGGTCCGATTGTAAATGTCTGCAACATGTGTTCCACAGCTGGTATAAATGGACGATAAATGGGGTTTACCTCTTTACAGTGCCCAAGGCCATATCCTGGGAAGTGTGAGAAGGGTATTCAAGGGGTAAAAGTCTATTTTTCTGTCTCAACGCCTACAGTGCTGATGCCTAATACTTGTTCTGTTGTCTTTTTAGTGGAGGAGATGCAGGCTGATCGCAGTGAATACACTGTGCATGACAGCTACCTTTGTTACGGCTGTGTGGTTCAGCTGGTATGCACTGATACAGGAGTCGCATTACCACCAATGGTATGTAGATACACCAATTCTGATGTTTCTTTTACAGTTTACAGTAAGATTATAAAGCACTTTTAAAAAGAAAAAGAAATACCATAGAATTACATACAGTGTCTCTGGATATATCTAGAAACCAAAATATCATAGAGACTTAGGAGTGCCCTTTTGACTTGGATCAAAACCTCAGAGACGTGGGTTCTGGTCATTGCATGTAAAAACAAGTGTAAAACTTAAACATAATAGTGTTTTGATAGAATCTGCATGCTCTGTGTATTTTTTTAATCTACATTTTATTCACTTGTGTTACTAAAGCCTGTTCAGTGGCAAATTTCTTTTCTAGTGGTTTTTTTGGAAGCCAATGTGCTACCAACCTGCGTCACAATTTGCTGACAAAGCACTTAATTAAAATGCATAGGACGATGTTTAAATACCACATGTAGCAGACTAGCAAACATACACCTACAGAATAGACCTTCACAATGTTGTTTTAGTTGTTTGAAATTGCTGACTGGTTTATTTTGGTTTGAAAATGTGTATTTTCCTTTTAAAGACCATAATGCACAAGGATGTTTGATTGTTCTGCTGCAGTCTTGGAGGAGGGCGAAACAGTCAGGCGTATTGTACTGTACAAACAGGTGCTGTGGGGGGCCAGTTGTATGAAACCAGGTGCAGAGTTGCATGATGGAAGGGCAATGAATAATTGTTTTCTTTTTTTAATGGCTATTTTTGGTATGTCTACTCATATCAGATTTCTCAAACAAAGAGAACAAAAAAAGTTCTAGTTAATACATCAGATCTGAAAATCAAACAGAGCGCAACAGTAGGGTTCCAGAAGTAAAATCAAATTCTCAACTCAACTAAACATAATTTATAAAGCACTTTCAAAACCACAAGAGTGGACAAAAGTGCTGTACAGAGATAGAATTTTACAACATTACAAGAAAAAGGACATAGATTAAAACAATTACCACAATAATTACCATTAACAATGTTAAAATACTTTTTCAAAAGCCAATGTAAAAAAATCTTAAGAAAGCTCTTAAAAGCATCAATACAGGTAGTGGATTTAATAGAAAGAGGGAAATCATTCCACAATCTAGGGGCTGCAACGGAAAATGCATGATCACCCTTGCACTTCAGGCGAGACTGAGGAACATTTAAGCACAGCTGGTCAGTAGAATGCAAAGATCTTTGGGATTGGTGAAGGGTGATTAAATCTTTAATGTACACTGGCGCCAATCCATGTAAGACTTTAAAAACAAAAAGTAGCACCTTATATTGGATTCTAAATTTTACCGGTAGCCAGTGTAATGATGCCAAAACAGGTGTAATATGATCCCTTTTATTTTTTTGGATATTTGTTAAAAGTCTTGCTGCAGCATTTTGCACAAGCAGCAGGTGAGAAACAGATGACTGACTAATACCTAAATACAGGACATTACAGTAGTCCAAATAGGTAGAAATAAAAGCGTGCATAACTTTTTCTAAATCTTGAAAAGAAAGGATAGATTTTAGCTTTGAAATGGATCTTAACTGAAAGAAACAGTTTTTCACAACAGCATTTATCTGCTGATCAATTTTAAGAGTCAAAAATGACACCCAAACTTTTTACATGTGAGTGCTTATTACAATAAACCAAAGCTTTTGGTCATATCCTTACCACATTGATTTTGACCAAAAAGACTAAATTCTGTTTTATCCTCAATTTAACTGGAGAAAATTAATCACCAACCGACTTTTAACATCAGCCAAACAGTTACAAAGAGAATTAACATAGTGCTTCAATGGTAAATATATTTGTGAATCATCTGCATAAAAATGATAACTGATACCATATTTTTTATAAATTAACCCTAGAGTCACCATATACAAAGAAAACAAACTGGACCCAGAATTGAACCTTGTGGGACTCCGCAAGAAATAGGAGCAGATGATGAAAAGCAAATCCCAATCCTGACAGAACACGTTCTATTTTGCAAATACAAAGAGAACCAGTCAAGGGCCAGGACCCTGAATGCCAACACAATCCCTGAGACGTTCAATTAAAATAGTATGGTCTATGGTATCGGAGGCTGCGCTGAGATCCAATAACATTAGTGGAACACAATTTCCAGAATCAACACCTAACAAGATGTCGTTTGTAACTCTAAGAAGAGCTGACTCTGTATGGTGTCTAGCTCTAAAACCTGACTGAAATCAAAAATATTATTTTTTGTTAAAAAATAAACTAGCTATGTATTAACTACCTTCTCCAAGATCTTGTTTATAAATGGTAATTTAGAGATTGGTCTAAAATTTTTGAAGTCCCACGGATCTAAGCTATGTTTTTTTTTTTTTTAAAAAGAGGCTGAACAACCGCATGTTTAAAATTAGCCGGGACGATGCCATATGTCAGACTACTATTTATAATAGATAAGGACCAATAATGTCTGTTACCTCTTTAAAAAGCTGAGAAGGGACAACATCACAAGAAGTCGTCATCTTCAGGTGTGCAATAATATTTTTTAAGTGTGAAAAGGACACAGGGTCAAACTGATTAAAACAATGTGAACAAGCAGTAAATTCAACTAAAGCATCCACTGATGGTAAAATACTGGATCTTATGCAGGCAACCTTATCAATGAAAAATTTTGAAAACTTTTCACATAAATCTATAGAAGGATTTGAAAAAGTAGTAATAACTGGATTAAGTACTTTATTTACGGTGTCAAACAGAACTCAGTGAGATAGGTAGATCTGTTCACCTTAACAGCTCTTTGATTATTTAATAAACACAGAATATCATAGGAAACTTGTAATTTTTCTTTCAGCCACTTACGTTCAGCCTTTCTACATTCTTGTCTAAGGGTCTGAGTAGTGCCATTTAACCATGGTTGTGTCCTTATTTTACGACTTTTGTTTTAAAGGAAGCCACCGAATCAAGGATATAAGAGCAGACAGAGTTAATAGAGTAACTAGCTCCTCAGGTCCCATAGAGGGTGAGGTGGGGGACTCAATAAAAGTAGTTAAAACAGATGTATTAAAAGCGGTTGTAAACTCACTGGCAGTAGATTAAGTAAGAACACAAGTTAAAAATGTAGGTGACTGATGATTTGTTTGAACTTTACCCAAAAATGTAACATCAAAGGTCAGAGAGCACAGTATCCACAATATGAACATTACCCTAAGGATAACATCGAGAATATGGCCGTGTTCATGTGTGGGACCAGAAACACACTGGGACAAATTAAATTAATCAACCAAATTTAAAAACTCTTTGTTTGAGGGTTTCAAAGGGCAGCAGATATGAATGTTAAAATCATCCAGAATCAAAATTATGTCTGAAGATGGTACAATAACAGATAAAAACTCATTTATAATCCTTATTGTATATAGGAGGCCTATATATAAGAGCGCAAAGCACAGGCATAGACATGTCCACCATAATTAATTGCATTTCAAAACTCTTAAAACTTTCAATGGGCTGTAGTCTGCATTTAAAATGTCTTTTTTTTTCTTCACCCAATTTGGAATGCCCAATTCCCAGTGTGCTTTTAAGTCTTCGTGGTCGCGTAGTGATTCACGTCAATCTGGGTGGCGGAGGATGAATCCCAGTTGCCTCCGCGTCTGAGACCATCAACCCGCGCATCTTATCATGTGGCTTGTTGAGCGTGTTGCCATGGAGACATGGTGCGTGTTTCAGGCTTCAAGCCATCCACTGCGGCATCTGCGTTCACCACGCGCCCCACCAAGAACGAACCACATTATAGCGACCATGAGGAGGTTACCCCATGTGACTCTACCCTCCCTAGCAACTGGGCCAATTTGGTTGCTTAGGAGACCTGGCTGGCGTCACTCAGCACGCCCTGGGATTTGAACTAGCGAGCTAGCGAACTCCAGGGGTGGTAGACAGCATCTTTTATCACTGAGCTACCCAGGCCCCCCATACAATGTTTTTTTAAACCAAGGCCAACCTTGGGCCTTCGAATCCAGGGTGTGCTGAGTGATTCCAGCCAGGTCTCCTAAGCAACCAAATTGGCCTGGTTGCTAGGGAGGGTACAGTCACATGGGGTAACCTCCTCGTGATCGCTATAATGTGGTTCTTGCTCTCGGTGGGTAGTGTGGCGAGTTGTGCGTGGATGCCGCGGAGAATAGCGTGTAGCAATGTCTCTGCGGTAACACACTCAACAAGCCACATTATAAGATGTGTGGATTGATGGTCTCAGACGCGGAGGCAACTGAGATTTGTCCTCCGCCACCCGGATTGAGGCGAGTTACTACGCCACCACGAGGACTTAAGAGCGCATTGAGCATTCCAAATTGGGGAGAAAAATAATACATGCCAACCCTCCACCCTGACCAGTAGCCTTGGGGGTACTAAAAAAGTCACATCCTGAAGGTGAAAGTTCAGTAAGAGGACTTAACTCTGCAACATTTAGCCATGTTTCAGTGACAAACAAAAAATCCAATTCATGCGATAGAAAAAGTAATTCAAGATAAAGTTTTGTTGATAAGAGATTGTGCATTCACCAAAGCCATTTGCACTGATGTGGAGTCAAGAGGCAGTTTAGAAAATGTACCAGTTAATTCCATCTGCGTTCCGCCACCCAGAGAGCAAAGATTTGAGCAATTTTCTCCTCTGTTTTTAGTCCTTGTCGGAACAATACGCAACGTTGACATAGAGGGGACCGGGAAGACAAGCAGCATGTATGAGCGTCAAGGATCAGAAAACCACTCCACGCTAGGGTCATGGCTCCAAAGGTCCAAAGCCGATAATCGAATATTTAATAACGTTACTCGGTCATAAACCAAAGGAGAGCACTCCAAATGCGTGGTTAAACACACACAGAGCACAAAAATAACGAAAACATTAACTAAACAGGAAGTGACGACATGCCAACATACAACCTGGCGCCATCTTGGGCCATTGTGTAATTCTGTTTTTCAATTGATTTTTAACAATGTCATAAAAACCTTTCTAGATACACCAACAAGAAGCTACGAGATTGTTAAGCAAGAGTGTATGCTTCTGTAGAAGTCATAGGTTGTCATTTTTAAATTAATTCCTGATGAAGTACTACACTACCCATAATTCTGAAGAAAAATCCACCAATCAGAGAAATCACTCTTACCATGGAAATGGGAATTACCCAAAAAGAGCTTGGCAGTGACCGCCCACTCCTGTAAAGCATTGCAAATGACATAATCGAGTCAGTCTCCCTACACTCTCAAACTTATATATTTGATTATTTTGCATCAAATTTAAATTATTTTTGATTATTTTGCAATAAAATGCAGATGTGGTATTTTATAATTTACAGTTAAGGACTTTTTTCAGATTGGATTCTGTCATTTGCAATGCTTCATAAGTAGCACTTTGTCTTTTTATTTTTAAATACTTTTTGCATAGAATCAAATCATGTGATCATGAGAATTTTGGAGCTGGTTAGTTCAATTTAAGGCTTAGAACTCTTTATTGAAGATTTTTTTAGATCCTAGAGAGATTTAATGAGAAAAATATTTCCAGAGCAAGTGTTGGGCAAGCTACTCAAAAAAGGGGGCGGGGGCAGGGGCAGGGGCGGGGGCGGGGGCAGGGGCAGGGGCAGGGGCAGGGGCAGGGGCGGCTCAGCAGTTAAGGCTCTGGGTTACTGATCAGAAGGTCAGGGGTTCAAGCCCCAGCACTGCCAAGATGCCACTGTTGGGCCCTTGAGCAAGGCCCTTGACCCTATCTGCTCCAGGGGTGCCATATCATGGCTGACCCTGCACTCTGACCCCAGCTTAGCTGGGATATGTGAAAAAAATAATTTCAATATATATGTGCAAATGTATAATGTGTGAGAAACAAATACAGTTATTATTATATTATTAAAAATGTATCAAGCTAAACTACCAACTACTCAAAAAAAAAAAATGAAGGTAAGTTAAGCTGAAAGCTACACTTAAGAGAAAGTAGCAAGTTACACTACAAGCCAAAAGTAGTTTGTTACATTTAAGCTACTTTTAGCCTACTTTTTTTTAATCAACCAGATGCACAGAGCATGCTGTTATAGACAAAACATCTAAAAGACTGATTTACATGATGTTTATTAAAGCCATGTTACAGTATAGTGCAATACAGTTTACACGTATACAGTATGGTGCAATATAAAATGTATGTGCATGAAAAAATACATGTAAATTCAAATTTATTCATGATACCTATACAAACCCATACTCATTTGAACATAATTTCCATTGCACATTACTGTATAACAAATCTACGTGCATATACTATTCATCTTATCCTATAATTCTGTATCTTGCTGATGTATTACTGTATGTACTGGAAGATTCTGTTCAGAGGCCAAATTTCTTGTGTGCATGAGCACACCTGGGCAATAACAATGTGATATCCGATGGTATCAGATGGTTATACCATGGTACTCTGATATACAACAACCATATTTATGTACCATTCTGTATTTAGATGGTGCTTCAAAGTACTCAAAGAGTACAATACTATCAAAGTACTATCTGAATGCCATTTTCATATACCACTGTATTAACATGGTGATAATGTCCAAAAAACATGGTAATGCCATGGTACGTTTTTTTATATGTTTTCATCTTGGCAACTAAGTGTTTTGATACTCTTTTTGTTGGAAAATGTCTTTACCTGCAGTAATCATTCACAAGCTGTACATGTGTTGAACTGAATAAAGACCTTCATCATCACTGGCAAATGACAGGATATATTTGCAGGTTTGGTTTTCAGTAACTGTAGATAACTATCCTCTGCAACCAGCGTTCTCTGTTTTCCGTGTTTAGAAGTATTCCGTTAGTATGTTGGTCAGTCGGTCCAAATAATTTAGCAGTGCGGGCATGAGCATTCGGAGTCAATTAGATTGAATCACTTCGCAATCTAGTGTGAACCAACTCAAAAGAGCAATTCATTTGTGAATCGGTCATCTTTAATTCTAATTCAGAATTGCCGACAGTAAATGACAGGTACACAGCATGATGTAGCAGTTTAGCTTTTGTCAACAGTACCTTATGAATAAAATAGCTTCACTACTGAATAGCTACACAATTTAAAACTAGCGAAACAACCACCTCACTACTGAAAAATGTAGTTAAGCTAATAGCTTCGCTATATGTAGCTGGTCAATGTAGCTCTCTAGGGATGCTAAATGTAACAAAGAAATGGTCAGCTCTCTGAAAAGCTGTACTTAATTCTGTTTTCTCTGCTCGTAGGTAATACGTAAAGTGAATAAGCAGCATGCGTGTCTTGACGTGGATGAGCCCGTTTCTCAACTTCATAAATGTGCGTTCCAGCTCAAAGACAGCAACCACATGTACCTCTGCCTCTCCAGTGAAAAAATCATACAGTACCAGGTTAACAAAAGCACACTCTAGTCAGAATATATAGATGAAGTTGCTGCTGAGCAAATAAAGTCTCAGCATCTATTTCTCTCTGTCTAGGCATCTCCATGCCCTAAAGAGGGTGATAAAGTGTTGTTGAATGATGGATCATGCTGGACTATCATTGGAACAGAGGTGGTGGAGTACACCTTTAGTGAGACTCTGACCCGTCAGCCAACCATCATCAGCCCTGCACCTGTTATCAATGGACTAGAGGTAAGAATCTAGAAGCCAACATAATGAGACCATTCAAGTCAATCATTTCTGATCCAAAAAACTGCCATTAAAATTTCCATGGGTTAGAGTTCATTGAGTTTCAGTGGTTTGAACAATTCAACGTTTTAAGTAAATTCTGGAGAAGTTTTCATGGAATTATGTAGTGTCTACAATGAAACTGCAATTATTTTTTATCATATTAGTGCTAATTTAAGATCATTCAGATTGTTTATGAGTTATAGGTTTTTATGTAGTCCAAGTTACAAGTTATGAATCCTTAATGGGCGTTCACACATAAAACGAATTCAAGATATGAGCGACAGTGACCAATGGCAATGTGACAAAGTTGAGGTCACATGTTCTGCCACTTGACACACTTAGTGCTGTCGAGTAGGAATGCATATTAGAAATCATCGATTTAATTGTTGTAGTTTGAACACACCTTTTTTATTTGTTTGTAATTTAGTAGCTAAAAAAGTATCAAGTGTTCATTTTTGGTTTATGGTTTTGTGATTTAGTTGAACGGCGGGGGACATGTGGCCATGTTGGAGCTTCATGGAGAGAACTTCAGCCCTCATTTGAAGGTCTGGTTTGGCAACATGGAAGCCGAGACCATGTTCAGGTTAGTATTTAGCATAACTAACATGTACTTTTCCTCTGGTTCAGTTATGAGAAAGCTACTTTGAATTGATACTGTGGCTTCCCAAGCTATAAGCTCATAATTATAATAGTTAACCCACAAGTTACCCATTTGAAAAAGTAGCTACACTACAAGCTAACTAGATCCTAAAAGTACACTGAAGCTAATTAAGCGGGTAATATCTTTTTTAAAATATAGGCCTATAACTGTCAGATTATATATTTAAAACAAAAATCTGATCATATTCACACAACAAAATTAATAAAACAAAAAAAACCACTCTAATTTATATGCAGTAACTGATTTGAAAGCATAGTTATAAACTGCAGTATTTAAAGTCAACATGAAACAGAATTTGCAACCCATTTTACTTCCGTAACATATCCAAGTGAAACAGGATATGCAACGATAAAAAAAAAAAACACTAAATGTAGGGTGGGACTTAATCCATCGGGTATTGATCGGATCTTGAAAAGTGGGCATTCCATATTTATATCTTTATTTTAGTTACATTTGTGTACACAGTTGTTCTTCTTTTCATGCTAGCCCAACTCTATTAAGTTGACTCACTCTAGATGAGTTACTATAGAATACGACAAGCTTTGTAAATGAGCTGTTTAAAAGCTACTCTCTTCAGTTTACGACTTCCTCCCCTTGTAAACCACAGGAGGCCTACCTCAAGATTAGGGGATGAAACTAGACTTCATAGTGCTGCTTTCCCAAATGCACAGGACAACAAGCACAAGTGTCACAAAGAGGGATCTGAAGAATAACTTGGCTATAAAAAAATTAAAATATTGTTTTTAGATAACTGAACAGCTAAGTGTCCTAGCAAATTGCACAAGGATTCTTGTAAAAAATTATATTTTTCTTTTGGCTGTTAATATGGTCTAGTGAGCAATGGTACTCAATTTAAAAGCAAATTTAACCCTTCTTTTGTCTTAAGAAACTGCACCCACCTTTTGTCCTTTGGGTCACTTTTGACCCGTGTTGAAAACCATTCGAAATGCATACATTTTTGATTAGTATACAGTGGTACTAAAGACCCCCCTTAACAAAATCTGTTTTACTGTTGTCCCAAAGTGTATAATGATATGGGTTAAAAATATATATATATATATATATATATATATTGAATATTCATAGAGTAATATCATTTTTAAAGAATGTTTTAAAAATAAAAAAAAGTTTAAAAACTTTGGCAAACATTGGATAAGGATCTGTCAGTTGACATTTATTTCATTCACTTTTGGCATTTAATAATGTCTTAACTATATTACAGCAATTTCTAATTTATTCTGCTTGAAAATCAACAGTGTACATTTTAGAGTTACAGTACATGCCTATTTCACAAATGTTTAAGAGGAAAGTAGCAATATGTGAGAAAGATTCAGTACCCAGTGAAGCTGGTGGGGATGCTAGAGAACAGTATGGGGCTAGGGGCTAAATTTGAAGAACAACTGAAATAGTTTAGGTCAAATTTGATTCATAGATTGTATAGACTATTTAAAGTTGTAAAACATCCATAAAGTCTGAAGGTGAAAGGTCACAACTGGTTCTTCCCATATGGGTCAAAATTGACCCATTAGGACAATGGAACACTTTGTTTTAAATTGTTATTTATCTTAAACACTTACATACAATAATTAATTTTCTTTTTTATTTTGTATGTTTTGATGGTCTTGACAAAGTCACAATTTTTCATTCCAGTACCAAAATCTATGCAGTATTTAAAACATATTACTACAATAGAAGGAAGTGGTTCATGTTTCTTCTAAAATCCTCTAATTTTAAGGAAGCTAAAGCATACAAGAGGCCATGCATTGCAGTGATTTTAACACAGGTAATGGGTGTGGCTAAGCACAATGCAAAGCAGGCTACCTAAACCCCTTACACTACAACCTAAACACTGCAACAATCACAGTTTAATTGTCATTATGCAAAAATAATTGACCACAGAATGCTAAGATTGACCAATCAGAATCAAGTATTCCAGAGAGCCATGTAATAATTGTTATTGGTCACTACAGTGACTGCATTTCCAGTGCAAGACACAGAACCAAGTTTTTATGCATACTGAACTAAACATGTGCATGATTTCCTGTGCAATAATTTTGGTTCATTGTGAGCACCTTGCCAAGGCTCCAGGGATGCCATGGTGTGACATTCCTCACTCAGCAGACTTGACTGGAATGATGGTCTCTCGTAGGTCCTTGTAGGGAGTTTCTTAGGGCTGTAGTGAAGCATCAGATATCAGCAAGGTCATTGGGTGATCTGCAACGGGGATGACTGCAACTCAGTGAGGTGTAATTTCCTACATCTTAAGTTACAAGACGTAAACATTTAAGATTAATTATTGGAGTGTTTATTTAATAATAGCATGAAATTGTAACCATATTAAAGTCCTAAAAACTACACAACTGCCGGAGCTATTTAGTGAATTTACCCATCAGTGTTCTTTCTATCAGAAATATAAATTAAACACCAGTTTGCTAGATGCTGGCACATATCGCTCAGTGCTACTTTCTTATTGAAGGAAGTTATGTATTGTCTTGCTCAAACTATAACCCCACAAACACACTATCCTTCTCAACAAATAGTACTTTGTGTATACCTTCCCCATATAATTAGTAGTTCTCTTATTTCTTCAATGACATTACACATTTTTCCAGGAATGTCTCAGTGATTTTTCCATAATACCAGCTTGTACATGCATATTGTATCAGGTCCATGAAATGCAGGTTTTGTATTTGTTTTAATCATAAATTCAAAATTGCCAGCTACAACACTGGAAGTGAGTTGCTATTACACACTAATGGCAGACCATTTTATCGACCAGGTGGATTAATCGCCAGATAATTTACGCCATTATTTTGAGATTAATGGCATTGGCCAATAATAACCCTGCCTTTTTGGCTGATTAGCAGAAGAGGTCATTGTCTGTTCCAAAATCTACCCACAGCCTTGTTGATAGATCCTTCTGTTTCAAAACATTTTTTTTTTTGTTGAGAATTTTCAGGTGTTATTTTACTATATATCGGCATTATAAGAGCTATCATACAGCATGCTCTCTAGATGTCAGTATCAGCATCCACAACTGAAGAACTCACATCAACCACTATTATAAACCAATCAAAATATTTCTAATGCCATGTTATACTTATACAGGAAGCCCATTACATGTTTACAATCATTTCAGCATTTGGCCACTGGCCTTTCAAATATAACACTATATATCATGTTTCCTGTAAACAGAAGCCCTATAGTCTGCATGGGTGATTCTTCAAATTTGGGGCACTTTAACAACTGGAAATGTTGAAAATGTCTACAAACGTATTAATAGAAAATCAGATTTTTTTTTTTTTTTTTTTGTTCCAAGGAAGAAATGCACAAAATAATTTTCCTGATTTTTAACACTTTCTATAATTATACTAGATAGGGGAAGTCTGAGTACATTTAAATGTAGTCATTTAGCAGAGACTTTTATCTAGGGATGTCCCGATACCATTTTTCTTAGAATGAGTACGAGTACCGATACTTCCTTTTTAGTACATAGCGGATACCGATACCTCTTTTTTTGTTTTATATTTTTTTTTTGTAATGTTGCAGTTTTCAAAAACAATACATTGCAAAAAATTTTACACATTCTTTGTGAAAATAATTTATTTTTGTCAGGTCGCCCAGGTCTCTGCTGTGCGTCGTCCCTGATGTGTCTATATTGAGTGGTGAGTGGAGATGGATGAGACAACCAATCACAGTGCCCCTATCTTTGATCCGATTGGACGACCTTATCTACAGGAGCTCTTTCTCATTCACTTACACACCAGAGCACAGTGCCCCCTCTCAATCAAACGGTACTGCAGAAAGAGCCGCAGACTCCGACTCACTCATAGACACGATACACCAGGAGTTCACACGGATGAACTTTCATCTATTTATGCAGAGCTGAGCTGTAAAATATTCATTCCAGATTATGTACAGTCCTGGTTCACATTCTACCCTATTGTAACACTTACATTAACCAAATTTTTGGTCAAAACAAGTTTTCATGTAACCAAAACTCACATAGCATGCGGTAACACACTAGAGAAAACCCTGACGGAGCGTTTGACGAACAGGAATGCGCAAAATGCATTTTGAGAGTGTGGAAAGAGCCGGTTCCAACCTGGTCTCATAGAATCACGTTACTTTACCTACATTTTAGCTAAATTATTTTTAAGTGGCTCATTGTAAATAATCGCAACAGTTTCCTGGTGAAATGAATAATTACTTTTATTCCCTATCACATGAATCACGAGTAATCTGGCAAATTACTTACTTTTCGAAATGTTCCTCACACAAAGCTATTTTAAAATATCTAAAGACTTTTGCAATAGCGCCTGAGTTGTGAGGCGATACACTTTAACGTTTGCATTGCATAACCAACTACATTTATCAGCTTGTTCGAGTGTGATCAAATTGCACAATACTGATAGAGTATTGCACTTGTGATGCAAAAGACCGGGTACGAGTCCTGAAGAGCACACAAGTCACCAAATGTGCTATAGAAGCATTGCAAATTGACGTGGCTGTTTCAGCAATTGCATTTTTCATCTCACATTTGCGTTTAATGACACTTTTAGTTAGGTTTAGGTTTAAAGCCCCATTCACACCGCCAGTGACATTATCGCTTGATGTTAGTAGTCTCTGTACTGTAAGCTGCTTGTAGGCATTCCTACTGCTGTCTTCTATTGTTACTGGTCAGCTGCATAACTGGCCATAGCTTTTGAAATTCTGATCACAGAATAGATTTACTGTTGGTAAAATGAAGATATCTTTCTAATTTAATAAGGAGTCAGTTTCACCATCACTTCATTTTCATGAGATCAGACTCGCCGGTTCAGTTTGAAACCGAGCAGGAATAAAATGAATTGGATTTCTAAAAAGCACAACTGGACCTGTCTCTCTAAAATTCTCATTGGTCAGTGGATGATTACGTCCAAGTGCTTCGCAGCAAGAGTAAAACTTTTCCCAACTTTTGGTCGCATAATGGAGCAATACTTTCGAAACCAAAAAAACTAAAAATCACTCAGAACATCTTAGCAACTACTTAGCAATGCTTTAGCAACCCCCCAAAACACAGTTTGTGGCGACAAACTTTAAACAGGAAAGTGCCACTCACCTAGTTTTCTTTTATATTACAAACTTTTTTCAAAATAGTTGATATGATTCACACAAGCCCCTATTTATCTCCTTTACATTTCATACCATGAACTTTAACCATACTATGCTAGCTTTAAACTGTATGAAGCATCAATTTCAATGGCAGTTCACCATAGTTGTATCCTAATTAGATTTTTTGCATTACTCTTATCTAATAAGTGATGATGTAATAATGTAGTGTAACTGATGTTATAATGTCCTCTATCTCAATTTTCTCCACATTAGAGACACTACAATAACCTTCTAACTCTGCACACAGTTTTACACAAAGCAGCTATTATACAGCCAAGTTACCCCATCCAAGATCATCTTCAAAGGCCGAAAGCTTAGAACATTCCCCATAAATTGTGTTGAAAAGTGTGAAAGTGTGAGTGTACACAATTTTTGAGGGGTCTTAGAGGTCTTTGGCTCGTTTCCTCTAATTACTAAAGCAAACATGCATGAGAGGGTTTGGACTGGCACAACACATCAACTAATCTTTATCATGTGTCCACCATCGCCAACAGGCCCCTGGAATTCATTTTCACATCAATTCGTTCCGCTCGGACACAAGAGATATGAACAAAGCTTTTCTTCTATCCGCTTTCGTTTTTCACACCTTCTCTTATGTAACGGGAAGGATAGTCTTTTATACCATAAAAAGGAAATATCTTTCAGCACCGACTTCCTGCTTGAAATGAAACTCTCAGAATGGCTTGCGTTTTTCTTTTTCAACAAATGGTCTGTGAAAGGCAATAAACATTAAAAAGACAAAATTTCTACAATAAAACAGTACACCAAAATGGGTAGCAGGGTTGCACATTTACCTAAATTAAGCTATCATTCAGTAAGGACTTTCTAGTTTGAGATGAAATGTAGGTTTGTAGTTAATAAAAGTGTCCTAAAAATGTTACTTATTGGGTGTCACAATTTTAAAGGTTGTTCTGTTTTTTGTAACAGAGACGTATTTTTCATACTGCTTTGCAGTAACCGGGTTGCGCACAAAATGCTCGTCAACGATCACACCATGTAGGACTACCAGGAATCTTGGGGTTGTGTTTGACGATCAGTTGAACTTCACGGACCACATCGCAAAGACAGCCTGATGATGCAGATTTGCGATTTGAGATTAGACTTTTGCTATCTGAGCATGCTAAACAACTTCTTGTCCAAGCTTTTGTCATATCTAGACAGGACTACTGCAATGGTCTTCTGGCACAACTTCCTGCATGTACAGCCAAACCTCTGCAATAAATCCAGAACACGGCGGTGTGTTTGGTTTTCAACAAGCCCAAGTCATTCACACTGCATGTCACACCTCTCTTCATCAAACTGCACTGGCTACCATTGGTTGCTCACATCAAATTCAAGGCATTGATGCTTGCTTACAGAACAGCCACTGGTTCTGCACCTCCTATGTACACTCAGTCTACGTGCCCTCCAGAAGCTTGCGATTGGCGGTTGACAGGCGACTCGTGGTGCCATCTCAAAAAGGCACAAAATTGCTTTCACTCTGACCTTTACTTCCACCGTTCCTTGCTGGTGGAACGACCTTTCGAACTCCTCCCGAGCAACTGATTCTCTAACTATTTTCAAGAAACATCTAAAGACGCATATCTTTTATGTGCACTTGACCCAATCTTACAAATACACTTTATTTAATACAAATATACTTTCTTCATAAATTATATACACTCACTGAGCACTCACAGGAAAAACTGTACACCTACTTATGCAATTATCTAATCAGCCAATTGTGGGCAGCAGTGCAGTGCATAAAATCAGGCATATATGGGTCAGGAGCTTCAGTTAATGTTCACACAAAAATGTGATCTCAGTGATTTTGAGCATGGCGTGATTGGTGCCAGATGGGCTGGTTTGAGTATTTCTGCTGATCTTCTGGGATTTTCATGAACAGTCTCTAGAGTTTTCTCAGAATGGTGCCAAAAACAAAAAACATCCAGTGAGCGGCAGTTTTGTGGACAGAAACACTGTTGATGAAAGAGGTTAGGCTACGGTAACTCTGTACAATTGTAGTGAGCAGAATAGCATCTCAGAATGCACAACACTATGAACCTTGAGGAAAATGGGCTACAACAGCAGAAGACCACATCAGGCATTTTATTAGGATCATAGTGTTCCTAAAAAAATGTTCCCAATGTGTGTATATACACTACCGTTCAAAAGTTTAGGGTCACTTACTCATTCTCTATTTTATTTCATTTTTCACATTTTAGAATAATAGTAAAGTCATCACAACTATGGAATAATAGAAATGGAAATATGGGAATTATGTTGTGACTAAAAAAAAAATCCAAAATAAATCAAAACTGTGTTATATTTTAGCATCTTCAAAGTGGCCACACTTTGCCTAGATTTTGCAGAAATGTACTCTTGGCATTTTCTCAACCAACTTCTTCAGGTATCACCCTGGGATGCTTTTTAAACAGTATTGAAGGAGTTCCCATCTATATGCTGGGCACTTAGTGGCTGCTTTCCTTAATTATTCAGTGCAAGTCATCCATTTCAAAAACGTATATTATATATATAAAATGTTAGTTTTGTAATTAAATATGGTGGCACAATTATATTTTTGTCTACAAAACTAATTTCAAACATTTAAGCATACGCCTTCAGATCATGAGAAACATTTCAGGCAAGTGTGTATATTTCGATAAAAGCATCTGATAAAAGAATAAATGTAAATGTAAAAAGCAGCATGGAAACAGCTAACTACTACGATTTTCATTCAAATTATTTAATAATTAAATTATTTTTACTACAATTACTTGATTATAAATTCAAAAGATTCCATATTAATTATGATTATTACGTAACTAAAATATGATGTATGATTTTAATTGTTAGATACAGTCGAGAAGAAACCATTTTACTTTTCTTGTTAGTTTAATTGCTCTTAGATATCAGTTTTACATGTGTATCTATTAGTTCTCTCAACAAAACATATGATTTGTGCCTGTAATGCTTCAAAAACAGAAATAGGATACCAAAGTTCCCTATTCATAGAAAGTGCCTTACACTGGGAAATATTTGGGCATGTGTATGTGGTGCATCAATAGTCTCTTTTACCTCTTTGGAGAGCTCCTCCCTTTGAGCATAAAGGAACCTCTGTCCATTTATTTTGGCTTGTCTTTTGTCTAATATATCAACACTCTCCCATCATTCCACCGCAATCTGCCTTCTGCTCCAATCTGTGAAATGATCACTCCCAGGATTGACAGCTCGTTTACAGCTCAGAGAAGGGCCCTTTAAGGGCCGAGGGGGCCTGGAAGAATTCTGGGCAGAGTTCTGACACTGGATGAGAGAATAATGAAAAATATGTCTTTACTCATTGTTCTCAAGGGGGAAATGTGAGCCAATTAGTGTGCCAATGTAGACCACAGTAGTTATCAAACGTGTCCTTGTGAATATCAAAACCTATGCTGTTGTAAGAAATGCATTATTATGAATGTTTTGAAAGATCAGCCATGTTTGCCCTGAAAAAACCCAGAATATTTCCTGTACATTTCTTATTTCTGAACACACACACACACAAATCATATATCATGAAACGGATAGTTCTGAGTCTAAATTCTGATTGGATGAACCACGTTTGAACCCATTTTAATATCCTATACCAGTGCTCCAGAATGGTCGAAAATACAACACAAAATAATTATGACAACAATTTAAAATCTAGTCGCCACTGGTGACAGTCAAGATCTAGAGATCATCTTGTGAGTTAGCCAGTGTGTCTTGTGCCTCTGTTCACCCTTTTTTGTTGAGACAAGCTCACTGTATGCATGCAACAAACATAGCCATGATGTCCGATTTGCCAACAAATATTGCGAAAATATTCAAAATGTTGTTAAACTCAGAAGCGATTTAGGGGATTTAAACCAGTCACATTCTCAGCTAAACATACAGTGAATCAGCCGACTCCCTCACTGAACCACGAGTCATTTTATGACCTAATTTGAAATTAGTTATGTCTAATTTGAACCAAGAAGTAATGTGTACTTTTGGTTCATCAGACATCAGTCTAATTAATGATGACAATGTGTAATTTAAGATAAATATTCTCAACTGAGTTTTCTTGTAAATAATTAATATGTTATAAAAACATTATTGATTAATGTAGAGCATAATTTGTATAACGACTTGAAGGGAGAACTTTGTTTGGGAGTTCATGTTGGTTTTGACTGACGGTGTCGCTAGAGAAGAAAAAAAGACTGTTTTAATAATACCCGATTACCGGAATACCGGACATTAAAAAAAACAAGTGGTCACTGATGATCTACTGTTGATAAATTACAGCTCATTTTATTATATGGATATGTTCACTTTGTAGCGTATCCACAGTTTTTCTGACCAACCATTGGGTGACGCCATGATGATTCTGAGTGCCGCTGGTTTTCTAGTTCCAGTCACCACAAGAACCAATGTAAAAATTACTGGAATGTGCGTTACTTCCAGACAGAGAAAAACAACCATTTAAAGTGTTATTTGAAGTAAAAATGAGTTCAGGCTCAACTTGTGCGGTTTTTGTCTTAATGATATCAATGTAACTAACATTAGGCCATCGCTTCATGTCATTCCAACTCTGTAAATTATCACCACTATGGAGCCACATGTTTTTTGATTGGGCAATTTTTACAGATTTAATAGTAAAGTCAAGTCATTTTTATTTGTATAGTGCCTTTCACAACACACATCGTTTCAAAGCAGCTTTACAGAAGATCATGCATTAACAGAAAATGAAACTGTAATATCTATAAAGTCTTAGAGTCATCATTGTGTAGTTTGATCAAATACGATTGTGAATTGTGTTTAAAAATAAGTAATTCAATAATAATTGTATTTAGAACCCCTGTGAGCAAGCCGAAGGTGACTGTGGCAAGGAACACAAAACTCCATCAGATGTTGGTTCATGGAGAAAAATAACCTTGGGAGAAACCAGACTCACTGTGGGGGCCAGTTCCCCTCTGGCTAACATCATGAATATAATGCCAATATTACTTATGTATAGTGCAAGTCATGGTTTAAAATGATTAAACTAAGTAAGTGTTAAGGGTCAGTGTTTAAACGAAGATTTTGTATGAACTGTAAAATTAATGACTAAAGTCTTTGAAGTTCATCCCGGATTAACTGCAAAAGTTCACATAGATGCATTGTCCTTGTTAGTTGGCTGATGAAGGGTTTTGCTGGCAATTAATTGATAGTCTATGTATTCCATTATAAGAGTGTAGACCATCAATAGACAAAGGTGATGCAGGCAGAGATCAGTGAGGTGCATCGCAGATCAACTGGCCAGTAATTTCGGTGAGGTCTATCTTAAATCCAAGGTTCAGGCGTACACTGGCACACACAGAACTAGTGTAGTACAGGTAAATACACTGGTAGAGCATTGTGCTAGCAATGCCAGGGTCATGGGTTCGATTCCCAGGTAACACACAAACTGATAAACAAAAATGCATACCTTGAATGCACTGTAAGTTGCTTTGGATAAAAGTGTCTGCCAAATGCGTTACTGTAAATCTAGTGAAAACACTGGAGATCCGAAAACAGGCTTCTGTTATGAATCATGGAACACTTCCACATTCAGGATAAGGGTGGATAATTGTAAGTGTACATAATTTTTTTCCTTTATCTGTTTGTGAGAGCACCTGGGAGCACAGATATGTCTGGTGTATTTAAGGGTATTTTTATAGTTAAAAGACCCAAGTTATGCTCAAAATATTTTTTCTTCTGGTTATTACTGGGATATTATTGGGATTATCTGGGATGCCATTCAGTTTGGACTTTTGTAGCCTCTATTTCTGGGCCACCTTGTCACAGTAAGACTACAAACATTTTAACACATTTTATAAATATATTGATTTTAAAAACAATCGACTGATTAATCGGTTATCAGCTTTCTTTCTTTTCTTCAGCTTTCAATCTTGATTCTGAATATCCATCTAAATCAAGAAATTCTATAATTTGGAAAACAGCTACAACAAAAAAAAAACAGCCACTTGGCTCCTAAATGTTTCATTCTAAGATGGGCATGCTGAGTGACTCCAGCCAGGTCTCCTAAGCAACCAAATTGGCCTGGTTGCTAGGGAGGGTGGAGTCACATGGGGTAACCTCCTCGTGGTCGCAATAATGTGGTTCGCTCTCGGTGGGGCGCGTGGCGAGTTGTGCGTGGATGCCGCGGAGAATAGTGTGACACACCTCCACACACGCTATGTCTCCGTGGTAACACGCTCAACAAGCCACGTGATAAGATGCGCGGGTTGACCATCTCAGACGCGGAGGCAACTGAGATTCGTCCTCCGCCACCCGGATTGAGGCGTGTCACTACGCCACCATGAGGACTTAGAATGCATTTTGAATTGGGCATTCCAAATTGGGGAGAAAAAGAGGAGAAAAATAAAATAAAGCCCTAGAATGCCTTAAAAGGGAAAGTTCACCCAAATGAAAATATGTAGGTGCCGATATGCACGAAGAATGTGAATTGCCAAAAAACAAAAGAACTTGATCCTTTCATGAATGCTCTGGGAGGGCTAGTAAAAGTGGAAATGTATAGTAAAAAAGGACTTAAATATTGATCTGTATCTCACCCACACCTACAGTATCATATCTCTTCTGAAGACATGGATTTAACCACTGGAGTCATATGGACTACTTTTATACATTATGTAAATTTTAATTTTTAGGTGAACTATTCCTTTAAGATGCTTTTACAGGACAGCTTTGGATGGAGAATTGAATAAAAATGGTGTTCACTATTATACGTTCTTGCTTGTTCTTTCGTAAAGATGCGATTAAACCTAAATACTGATTAAATCCAGTGCATTCATTTGACATCACATTGAGATCCAAGTTTTGAGCTCTTTGCTCTCTGTTCTGAGTACATGAGAACCTGGAAGTGGTCCTTTCTAGAAACCCTTTCTGCCTCCACAGGATGCCTGTAATGATGCCTGACTTAAAGGGGAACCAGCTGACCTTTATATCCTTCCGTTGGCCGGAACAGAATCGCTCCGTACAGCAATCCCACAAGTGATCTGTGTTGTCAGAATGCCTTAAATCCAACTGGATCAAAAACATGGGCGGAGAGCCCAAAACTTTGGAGAGCATTGCTGTGTTTATGTAGAATGGGAATATTTTCCAGCATTCTCAGCATTTAGGGTTTTTTAAAGAGTAGTGTACCTGATGTAAATATCAGCATTCCTCAGTAATCACGGGATACAGTTGCTCTTTGATAGCTCAGAAGACTTCATTGAAGTGTTAAAGGGATAGTTCACCCAAAAATGAAAGGTCGGTCATCATTCAGGCCTACTCACCTCATGTTGTTAATGTAAAGAGATTCATACATTTTAAGTGTACCTTTAGTTTCCAATACTTTGAGGCTTCTGTATCTAGGAGAAAGAACTGAGATACTAAAGAGGTATCATTTGTGTGTTTTCTACATTCTCATCTCTCTGGATCCTTCTACCTCCTCTTTGCGGCAGTATGCCGGTATTCCTGTGGGAATCTCTTTCCTCTCAGGAAGCAGGTCCCCTTTCAGAGTCAATAAGCCTTTCTGCTACCACCCCAGCCCAGCATGCACACTCACATGTACAAGCAGCATGCACACGTCAGTCTGACCGGCAGCCGTGGGTGTGTGGGCTCTTAGGAGCCACTTGTTTGAAGGGTTGGGGAACATTACTCCATCAAATGCTTTGTTCACTAGCACAGCACAGCAAACATTATTCAGTATACAATCATATAAGGTTTAATATGCTCATTAAGCATGAGTAAATATGAGTATTTTAAGCAAAAAAAAAAAATAATAATAATAATAATTCTAGTGAAAGATATACATAAATGACGATTAAAATCATAACAAATAGCCATGGATCAATATTTACTGAGCATCTATTATATTGTAGAGGGGCTTGAAATGACAATATTCACCTATGATTTTGGAGCAAAATTAAGGGTCTAAAAATAACCTTAGAAAGGTGGCAGCATCATAATTTTATTTTTACACAGAGATAGGTAGGTCCATTACTAAAATCAGTTGACTTCAGCACCTACTGTTACATTATATGCCAATGGTGTCCAAAACATTTTTCCAAAGTTGGAGAGCCTATAACTCGAGAGGTATTCTTAATATACTTTTAGATTCTGGTTCTGAACAAACATTCATTTTGTATCTTCTCCTTTTTAAGGTCCTGTATGTTTGAATCCCAGAGATATGGGGCTTTCGATGTGGCTTCATGCGAAAATGGCTACATTTTTACCAATTTTCAATGGTTGAAAACCAAATGTTAGTCATTTGGTTTGAAGCTAGTTTGACAAAGCAAAGGTCTGAAGTACAAATAATGTACTTTATTTTAAATCAATATTGTCAAAATTTCTATTCAAGAGTCCAAAAATGCACACTCATTAAGAATATTTAGAATAAGACTTTTGAAAAACAACACAAAAAAGTGTTTTTTCCCCATTTTCGGACTCACACTATTGGCATATAATGTAATAATGAGTGCTGAAGTCAACTGATTTAAGTAATAGACCTACCCATCTCTGTAAAAAAAAATTATAATAATGATGTTGCAACCTTTCTACAGTTATTTTTTGACCTGTAGTTTTGCTCCAAAATCATCAGTGAAAACGGTCATTTTGACCCTCCTCAACAAAAGAATGGATTACTCTGTAAAAACTGATCAATGGAATTTAATATTTTGGCTTTAATCATCATTTATTTGTATCTTTCTGCAGAAAAAGTATTTTAAAAAATGTCAGCCGTGGAAGTTTCTGAAATTTGGTTGATTTGACATGGAATAACCCGACTGCTCATCCTCAGGGTTAGCGATTAGAACAGATGCTTTACCCTAAATTTTAAACTTAGGCACGTAACTCATCCAACGTTTGTGCTATGGACTGATACCTCAAATCATGAATTTGTGCCAAAATACAATAGAGCTGGATTGGACACACAATGACTTCAACAACAACAACAACAAAAAGATGATACGGAAGCATTTTCTCATCGCTTTTATATAAGCCTAAAATAAGCCTAGCCTATAGATTTTGCTAATTTAAATGCACTGTTGTATCATTAGTTGCATTTTATTGTTTGCATTTGGTATTGTTTTTAGCCTATCAACAACAACAACAAAAAAGACCTGCTACCCATTAGTTCCCAACCAGCTGAGAACTACTGTTCCAGAATACTTTTGGTGTAAGTCTATTGCAGCATAATTCATCTTTTATCTGATATGACTAAAATTCAGATTGCTCCAAGATTACAGCTAAAAATACCTCACTTTCAACTCAGCAAAAAAACAACAGACATGAGATTAATTTAAAGACTTGACCTGAGAACAGGAAAACAACTAATATTATTCATCGGGGGGATAGTGATATTATTTTATATTTTTGTGCTCCCTACTGAGATTATATTGGCTTAGCGAATGTAAACATAAGTGTGTTTGTTCAAAACAAAATCATGCTCAGGGGAGATTTTTCAAATGTTATTCTGAGTGTAGATGGCCATATAATGGATGGGCAAGCGGAAAAACAGATAACTCTGACTGGAAAACCTTTAATATAATATTTTGACAGAGCAGAGAGTGTCAAGATATACCGCATTTTACATTTTCTTTTGAAATGTGACTGTGTAGCAATACTGTAACTATTCACATTATTGTAATGGCCTATTGTATTAACTAGAATACATACCTACTTGTGATTTCATTAGTTCAGTCTATCTCCATAACTGTAACCCAAGCACGTGTGGCGTATTTACAAGCTGATGTTCACCTTACATTTGACCCAGAAACAGACACTAAACGGTTGTTCACTTTCTATTAATTAGCACAAGTAAACATCCCGCTACCTTTGCTGACACATTTAGTGACATTAGCCTCTAAAATAATAATTCACATGACACAGCACTAGTTGAAGTTTTTCAAAATTAACCTTGTGTAACCCCGCGCACACATGCGTGGACATTGTATTTTTGGCTACACTATATGTAACACATAATTTAAATTCATTCAACACTACTGATCTCAGTTCAGAACACACTGGGCTGTCACTCAAGGCATAAACTTTTGACGCACTGAGTCATGTGACCAAACAACATGGTGCTGTCCACAGCAGAGTTTGTGTTTGGGAGAAACACCAACAAAACTACATCTGGTAAGAAACCTCATTAAGATTTTACATTGAAACCTGTTTGAGTCATTAGTTTCATCCGATATGTCATTTTTTTTTTTTTTATTTAAGCAATTTATTGTGAACTACCATGCACAATGTACACTAATGTTTACTTTAGCAAATTATTTCCTTAGAAATCCTATATTTACTGTGCATTATCACATTGCGGATCAATGGGTTCATCCAAAAGCTGAAAAATATTGCTTTCAGACACTTTATATGGAGTTAGGATGAAAATAAGGTGCATTTCGAACTGTTCTGAAACGATAACAGACAGACAGCACACTAGAGGTTAAGTCATTCACTAAATAGGGAGCAAGGGAGCATCCTATAGCTCTCTATGCAGCTAAGTGCATTCAATGCTAAAATCTGGTCAAAAGTTCAGTTTCAGGCTGCAGATGATGTTTTGACCGCTCAACCTGTTTGGCAGACATGGGACAATGATAATCAGTACATAGATTCAGAATTTATCATGTATAATTTTATTTTAACATGGTTGGCAGTGATTGGATGATGCTGGCCATTACTTTGAATCAGAATTAATTATGCTAATTTCTGTTGTAACATCTGTAATGTCTCAAAAACATGAATAACCAACATTCCTAGAGACAAACAATTTGATTGAAAAAATAAATAAATCATAATTTCATAACTTACTCCCAATGTCCACATATGTTGCCATCAATTTTTAGGAAAACTATTTGCTCTAGAGAAAAATTATTATTATTATTATTATTTTGCATGTTTATTACGTGTAACTTGTTACAAAACAAAAAGGAACATGGAAAATGCAAACAGCAGTCACGCTCAGCTCTCAGGAGGTTATAAAATGTAACCTAGTGTGGCAGTACCATGGTACAGTGATGGTGCCATATGGTAATACCATGGTACTTGAATATATATATATATATATATATATATATATAGACAGTTTTGTAAACCCATTTGACCAATTAATAGAAAATAACTGACTCAAAAGAGTGATTCATTTCTGAATGTGGCATCGCTAGTTTCTGACAGAAAATATGGGACATACAACGTGATTACTGAAAAATTAAAGCTGTGAAGACGCCTTATGTTTTCGGTTTACTAAAAAGAACCGGCTCGTAAGAGCCATTCATTCGTGCTCTCTCACTTTCTGGTAAAAGTTTAGAAAATATTTCATTCTTGATGTTTGAAAAGCACGGTCATCAATATTATTCACTCTGTAACCAAGCACAAAGTGTCATTATTTTGAGTCACAAGTGAATAATGAAAGTAACTGATGATGTACTCCCCCTGAGTAGCCAAAAATTATTAATCAGATTTTCACCCAGTGCAGAAAGGTTTGGATTTAAGTAGTGCATTTAAGCCAGTTCCTTGCACATTCGTGTTTTCATAGTAACTGTTCCCCTGTCTTTATTTATCTGGAGCTTGCCATGGCAATTCTTTTGGTAAGACTTGTTAAAGTAAGCATCACTATTAGCCTACTGTTTCTCATAAATAGGTATTTTTCAAAACCCTGACTATAAAACTTAGTACATACTTGTTTGTGCTATGCACCATTTGTGCTACAAGTTGTGTGAATTGTTGAGGAAAAGTGTGCTATTACTTTTTGAAGTGATCAGGCAAGTGATGGGCAAAAATTACATTATTAAAGGAGGGACCCAAGGCATATTTAGGGACCAGAATAGATGTTGGGGTGGGCTCTTGTGACTTGGGCCAGCAGGTAACGCCCTAGCAACCTCCCAAAGCACCCTAGCAACCACATAAAAATGCCCTAACAACCATTCACAATACTGCAGAAATACTTAACAGAATACTGTTAACAGATTTTCCATTTCTAGTGTTATGAATGAACCGTAAGTAATCAGATGCAGTCTTTAAAGGAGCAATATGTAATATATTTACTGTACTAAAGCATAAAATTATTATAATATGTTATCAGAGATTTAGGAAATATGCTAAGTTGAAATACTGGTTCTTCGAAAACAATGCTACAGCCAGTATATTCTACTTTGAAATGTTCATTCTGGGCCGGAATTTCTGTTTGTGTTTTGGCCTGTGTGATCCAGCCCACTGCCCATTTCCCAATAGTATTTAGACAGCCCGGTTTGCCAGATTTGAAACAAGTTAGCAGGCAAACACAGCATGCTGCAGCCATGGAAGCCAGCAATACATCTAGCTAACATTGACAGAGTTATAAAAAATCCACATGAGCTGGTTTATAAATTGCAAACGTATACATTAGCTGATCAAATTACAGTGTAAGGCTCGTCGCTTGCCATTGTCAGTTTGCTCGTTCCTGTTGCGTGTCCTCAACCTGGCAACCCGCATGAACTTAGAGTCTGGGGAAGAGGGGGTGGGGGGGGACAACTCTTTCCAATATTTTGAATTTGGACTGCAGTACCCATTTTAAATGCTTAATGTCAATGTTACATATTGCTCCTTTAACATTTCGTTTCTGACCTAATGTTTGATCGAACTGCCAAAAGTTGAGATCTTTTACAGAAAATTGGATCACAAATCCAAAATAGCCTTGATAACTGGATGTCACCTACTGAATAAACCATGGAACATAAGGTCACATGACAACAATGTTGTCATACAATTGGTTGAAACAAAATTTCATGGACTAATGCACTTTTTCACTTACATTTTCAACATACATTGTATACTGCACAGTATTCACTAAGCTTGTATCTGCACTGCAAAATATCATTTTCATTTAGTATTTTTGTCTTGTTTTGCAGTAAAACTATCTAAACTTTATTAAATCGAGATAAATGTACCTGAGAAGCAAAATGACATAAGATATGTTGTCTTGTTTTTAGAGAAATTGAACAAAGTTTCGTTACGTTTATGCCTATAAGAAAAAGAAACAAAATAGTTTTTTTGCCAATGAGGTAAGAAAAAAAAAAAATCCAGATTCAAAGGGAAAACAAGTTTATTTTTCTTACCCCATTGGCAAATAGTTTTTTCTTGATTTAAGCATTAGCCATGCCAAATTTTGTTAGATTTATCTGAAAACAAGACTTAATATCTAATGCCAATTTCAAGTCATTTTTCTTGTTTTAAGGATGTTTAGATATTTTTACCAGAAAATAAGACAAAAAATATTGTAAACATCACGTATGACTTTACTTCTACACACAACCATAATAACTTCATAACAGAACTGAAATGTGATCATTTTAAAGAGTTCTAGGTAGGTAAAACCCCTCCTCCACACTGACACTGCCATCTCATAATGGGTGCTACAGTGTGCTAATGAATAGAGAACTGTATTCACCATGCTTTGACATTTCTATAAATTGATAAATGATAGTTTATAAAGCTTTCGTCTGTTTTCTCAGGAGTTTCCACGTAGAATAAAGGCCCCAGGTACCTCAAGACCCCAACAATGCCACGTGTGTCCTTGCCTATCCAAGATAACCTTTAAAAACGTGATTATTACCTATCATTGTGCTTTCATTACTACTGTTTAGGCTTTTGAAAAGCAATCTTTTCAGGTAGGCTAAACTTGCCTCCATCAGCTGTAATTTCTGTTTGTGTGTAACAATGTAATGTGATAGGGGATAAAATTCAATAACATGAGGAATTTTTCCTGATTACAGCAGAGAACAGATAATCTTTTCAACACATGACAGATTGCGAATGGGGACCAAACATTCAAATATTCCCCCCATAGTGTTATCTACTGGAATAACACTGAAGAGTGTATTAATTGGAAAAACGTATGGACTCAATGTAACAAATACTTCTAACTACTAACAAAATTAAAGAGGTCACGTTCCAGATTATTCACTGAATATACCCTGTATGTACCCAGTATAATAAAAATTACATTATTAAAAGAAGTCAAATTGAAATGAGTGATAAATGTGCATTCTGTAATGATGATACAGAAACATTATCCCATCTGTTTTGGACCAGCCACTTAGTTAAAACATTTTGGGATGATGTCTCTCAATTTGTGTGTAGGAAAACAAAGTATACAATATCCCATGAAGAAAACAATGTATTACTTAATTTTCACCACCGTAACAAAGATGTCAGCCTTTCTTTCATAACAAATTCTTAATCATTTTTGGTCGGAAAATAAACCAAACTTCAATGTATTTCTGATAGAATTGCAGTGTTATCATAAGACGATAAAGGTATGTAAAAATAGTAAAGCACAAAGATTTGTTAACATTTATATATAAGTTAACAGATAAATAATTTTTGTCTTTTTGTTTTTACTGTTTTTCGTTTTTTTTCTTTTGCTTCTTCATAATGTCTGTATTATATTTTAAACGTGTTTACCATGTTTGCTGTTTCAATAAAAAAAAAAAAAAAAATTAAAAAAAAAAAACCATTCAAACATTCTTAGTCCTCTACAAATGGGGTAAACATGCAGTGGCGCCATCTGTAGGTAACAGCTAGGAACTGCAAGTTATTGATGTTCATTAACACTGAACAATTGCACCATCTAAATGGACAAAGCCATTGTATAATTGAATATAACAAGGAATCTAATGATGAAAATTGGATTAGTCTAGTTTTTCAAGGTGTAACACTACAATAAAATTGCACTGTTTAAGATACAAGTCCGTCACTGGGGTGGTCCCATGGTTTTGAGGACATATTTGTACCCTCAAGGAGACAAAAAGGTACGTACTTTTGTTCCCAGAGGAAAAAATCATATAAATGTACTTTTAAAGGTCCTTAGGGTACAATTATGTTCCCAAAACGAGTTATACATTTGAAATAGAGGTACAGAAAAGGTCCAGTGATGGTCATTGTACCTTAAAAGGTATAATTTTTTTCTGAGAATGATAATGTGTAAGTCCTTTTTTTGGTTAGTTGTCCTGTCCCACTGTCTGACTTGAATGCATCCTATCAGTCAACATGTTTTCCAGCAACTGTATGTGTTTAACAAAGTATTTTGAAAAGCCAGAACTACGATTTAAACACTTGAGCATGCTGGGCATGGAATTACATGCCCTATTTCCCGGCAGATATGATTAAGTTCAAACCAAAACAAGGTTTATAGTGTAGTTGTGTATAGCTACAGATTTGTCTGACAAAAGGGGAAGGGGAGGAAAAGAGGAAAGGAGAAGATGAAATGCATTTTAACATCAAGACTTTGATACGGTATGTATTGGTGTGCGTAACCATGAGATTCAACACATTCCATTACAGATCAACCGCATTTAACAGGCGGAACCAGAAATTGTAGGTTTCAGGCTTCCTATGGCTTTGTCCAAACATATACCCAAACCACACCGCACCATACTTTGTCACTTTTTCCATTCTCCAGGGATCTGGCTTTTATGTGGTTTGCATCTGGTTCTGTGTTTTGTACAGCAATGCAAGCAATCTTGCTATAAATACCAGCTTTATGATGCACATTTTGTTTGGTTTTTTTTAAAACTCAAGGTTACCTCTGTGCATGTGCAAGCAGGCTTGAAATGTGCCCTGAATTCGCCTGAAAACCGGAACAGGGCACTATTAGTTTACACATATTGCTTTTGGAAATAACTCTACTGATGATTTAGGTTACAGTAATATAATAAGCAGGTAGAATTGGCAATTAGCATAAGGCAGTGTATTGGGTGGCCGTGATTTAGCATGGTTCCAGAATATGTCTCTAAGTGGCCGTTTACACGACAACGTTTTCAACTAAAAACCGAAAACGTTTTGGCTGTTCGTTTACACGACAACGGCGTTTTGGGGTCTGAAAACGCAAACTTTTGAAAATGGGTTTCAAAGTCCAAGTTTTTGAAAACGATGCCGTTATTGTCTCCGTGTAAACACACAAAAACGCGAATTTGTGAAAACGATGATGTCAAGCGCACGCGTATTACATGTTCAGCCTATAAGTATGTGCACGAGTACTTCAAAACAACGTGCGAGACATTCAAAACTACAATGGCGGACTACAGGACTGTGTGACAAGATTGAGTTTGTTGACGCTTCTCCAGCAAAGTGTAGATTTACTACATCACTACTACGACCAGCGACCGCCATCTTTTCATGGTTTTCACTGCTCTGTGGAAGAATGCTTGTGCGCACAGGCACGTAGTGTTTCTTTACAAAGTGACATCGCCAACTACTGGCCTGGCATGCATAATACAGCGTTTTTAGTCGTTTTCGCGGATCCGTGTGAACGGGGATCGTTTTGACAACGTTGTCGTCTGTACGCTAAACTTTTTAAAAACGCAAAGGAAAAACTTTTCCGTTTTTAGTACATCGTTGTCGTGTAAACGTACCTTAATTGATGCAGTGGGTCTACATTATAATTCTCCCTATTTTAAAGGGTTACTTCAACCAAAAACACAAATTATGTCATCAGAAATTTGCTTAATCATAACAAAACTAAAGTCACAATGTTGAAAATCTTAATGTTCCTAATAGTCTTCATAGTTTATTTTATTCTTCTATTTTAGGGTAAATTACCCTTATAAACCTTTAACATCTTTAATATTTAATTTTATTTACATTATAATGATGATGCCATGTTTGGATGTCTAACATATTGTCTATAGGCTAATACTTTAAATAAAACAAAGTCTAAATATCACAGAAAAAGATTGCTTTCACAGCAAGTTACCTTGAAAGAAATTCAAAATGTGAATGGTAAAGTGAAACATCGAGATAACTAGATTACTATCAACATTCTGAAATGTTCATGCATGGGTGAATCACATTAAACATATGAAGAACATGTCTAGGTCATATTATAAACCAAAAATAAAATAAAATAAGAAAGTGCATTCTGCATAAAGAAAATTAATATTGTGGCATTATTTGTATGACAATTAAGCACAAACACCCTCCACAATTCTCATTTTCATAATGCAAAAAAAAAAAAAAAAACACACACAACAACAACAACAATAATAATAAATAATAATAATAATAAAATGCATAAAGCAACAAAATAATGATATATTTATGTTTATTCAATTTGTTGCTGACTTGATGTCAAAATTAAATGTCACAATACAAAAATCTTAATGGTCTTAAAAGTAGTCTTAATTTTTCTAAGCAAAATATTATTTATTTCGATATTTATTTTGAATCACTTGAGATTGACCCGCCTACTTTTTAAGATTCAATAATATGGGTATTAATTAGGCCACACACAAAAAAAATAACTGTAATTTAAAGATTATTCTTATTTTTACACGTTTAGCATTGTGACCCTATATGAAAGTGAAATCAATTAAAAACAATCTTTAATTTTTGAAGGGTATGACAACGAGGCTGTGGAAAATTAGATTATTTCTTCGTTTTCATCCAGCGTGCATTCACTGCCATCTAGTGAACAGTTTCGAATACTTTACCAGTGTTGGTTCAAGAGTAGTTGTGGGCGTCCCTCAGGACAACAAACCACGCCCCTTACACGTTACGCCTACCACCAACCACACCCACTGCATATTTACCAAGCTGTGAGCGAATACAACACAATACTTTTTAATATCTCGACATGGCACAACTCTATTTCCTCCGTACAATCATTTTAATTATTAAACTCTAAAGTACAATTACAGTTTTGTTAAAAATAGCTTAGGGGTTGGAGTGTAGGTTTAGTTTTGTACATTATATAAGCTACTTTTGATTGTGTTTAACTTCTAGGTGTTACTGAAATTGGACAGAAATGTCCATGGTGTGGAAGCACTCAACAGGGGAGGCTGATATGTAAATCAACATTGATCAAACCAATAAAAGATTAAAGTAGGTCTTATTGTCATACCGTTTTGCTGATAATTATGCTCCCGTCGACAGAGGCTTGTCCTTAATTAAATTAGTCTTTATCTTCATCGATATTTTGACTAAATTACATCTCACGTCTCTGTTCATCTGTCGCGTGAACCCCAAACAGTCTTTATGACGCGCTAAAGTGATACTGAAAGCTGATTGGCTTGAAAGTTTAACCATGATATTGATTGGTTATGTATGCGGATGGAGGCAAATTCAATTTCTTCTCCTTTTACCTCATCTGGCCGCATGGACGGAAACAAATCACGTTACGATATTTGAAAACTACTGTATCATACATTATTTGTCTAAGGAGACTGTTGTTAAATACATGTATTAAATCAGTAATGCTTATATCTTTCAGCTTTATATTGAAATCATCACTTGGATTCTGACCTCCAAAATCATCAGCACACAGCAATGGAATGAGTACAAATGGTTTAGTATCAAAAATCATGTTTTATTTTATTTTGTATTTTTATTATTATTATTATTATTAAAATAATTGTTGATGCTAATAGTATAAATACTGTATTTATACAAACATACCTAGCACCACATTATTAAGAGCTGTAGGCTACTAAACTAAACTAATGACACCATGCTAAATATCTAAATGGTCCTAAAAATAGTATACATTTTCTTTATATAAAATCTTTCTTATTTATCTTTTTTGGGTGCAGTATAAAAGCTGTTCATATGTGCCTCAGACTATGATTAATATATATATATATATATATATATTATGTGATTAATATGATAATGTTGATACAATGTTTGGATGTCTGACATATTTTCTATAATTAAAGCAATTATATATCATAAGAAAAGAGTGCTTTTACAGCAAGGTTGTAACCCATGCATACTGTAATGTGAAGGGCCAAAGACATCAATACCCACAAATTGAAAAAATAAAATTACCTAAAGTCTAAATAATTACAACTTTGCATTACAGGAGAAGATATGTGTATATCTATGTGAGCTGTTTAGGTGAAATTAAAAACACAGAAACATCATGAACTGAGATCTCAGCATCACACATTTATTTGTAAGTTGTGCTTGGTTATACAATCAAAGATGCATTTATTAAAGTACTTTCACAACTGTACAAAAACTACAACAATTAAAAACATATAAATAAAAATGGGGGTAATGCCACAAACAGGACTAACATTCCAGTGGAGTTTGATAGGTTATAAAAAAAGTAGACAAAACAAAATTTAAGATGAAGGCTGGATAATTACAACTTTTCCTCATACACAGGGAATGTGTTTATATATGTATTCTGTTTAGGTGAAAAGTTATGTAAGTTATGCCTGTTTTTACATACAAAGATGCATGTATTCATGTATTTTCACATCAGTAGAACAACTGTATAACAATTGAAAACATACATAAAAAATGCGGTTATGCCACAAACTGGATCTTAACATTCCAACATTCAGATTTAGACCACAGAAACGTCACTGAGGATGTGTTTGAGAGCATCAAGAGATGGATGAAGATATAAAGGATGCATTGTCTGGAATTAGGACTGTAGTACACCTTTTCTATGATGACAGTCAGCAGTCATTTTTTGTTATGTGATCAGTACAGCCTGAAAGGTTAAAATCAGTCAAGTGTTCTCCAAGAAAACAGGCAGTGTTCACAAGCTAAATTAACTGTGCCAATGACAAAAGTCAACATATAAAAGAACAAAAAACAAATAATGTCTATACACTTTGCACAGTATGTACTGTACAGGTCATAATGTAACTACATAAAGAGCCCCAATACATGAGAAATTGTGATAACAATTTTGCTTTCGTGTCTGAAGAAAAATCAATCCAATGGAAATCCATGTTTTCATTTCCCTGTTTTGTTTCTTATTTTAGCAGTAACCCCTAAGGTCCATATCTCAGCGGTAGCACCTCAATTCTCTGCCTCCGATCCCTGTTTTGGCCACCCCTGAGGGCTCAGTCTCAGAGGCATCCCTGGAGTTCACCATCTTAGCTGCAGGCTATGGTTACACTGAAGCCCTGCCATGGAGGCCCCTCTGGTTCCTGTTTTGGCTGCCCCTGAGGGCCCAGTCTCAGAGGCAGCCTCTTAATTCCCTGACTTAGCATCAGCCAATGAGTCCACTGTAGCACTGCTATTAAAGTTTCTCTGGATCCTGTTTCGGCCGCCCATGAGGGCCCAATCTCAGAGGCAGCTCCGGAGTTCCCAGTCTCAGTTGCAAGCAATGGAAAAGCTGTAGCCCTGTCATGGAGGCCCCCCTGGTTCCTGTTCGGCCACCCCTGAGGGTCCAGTCTCAGAGGCAGCCCCTTAATTCCATGACTTAGCGTCAGCCAAAGAGTCCACTGTAGTTCTGCTATTAAGGTCCCTTTGGTTGTTGATTAGGCCACCTCTGAGAGCCATATCTCAGAGGCAGCCCCTCAATTTCTTCCCTTAGATGCAGCCAATGAGTCCATTGTAGCCCTGCTATGAAGGCCCCTGTAGTCCCTCTTTCGGCCACCCCTGAGGGCCCAATCTCAGAGGTAGCCCCAGAGTTCCCTGTCTCAATTACAAGCCATAGGAATGCTATAGCCCTGCCATGGAGGCCCCTCTGGTCCCTGTGTTGGCTGCCCCTGAGGGCCCAGTCTCAGAGGCAGCCCTGGAGTTCTCTGTCTCAGCTGCAAGCCAAGAGGAATGCTATAGCCCTGCCATGGAGGCCCCTCTGTTCCCTGTGTTGGCTGCCCCTGAGGGCCCAGTCTCAGAGGCAGCCCTGGAGTTCTCTGTCTCAGCTGCAAACCATAGGAACGCTGTAGCCCTGCCATGGAGGCCCCTCTGGTCCCTGTGTTGGCTGCCCCTGAGGGCCCAGTCTCAGAGGCAGCCCTGGAGTTCTCTGTCTCAGCTGCAAGCCATAGAAATGCTGTAGCCCTGCCATGGAGGCCTCTCTGTTCCCTGTGTTGGCTGCCCCTGAGGGCCCAGTCTCAGAGGCAGCCCTGGAGTTCTCTGTCTCAGTTGCAAGCCATAGGAATGCTGTAGCCCTGCCATGGAGGCCCCTCTGGTCCCTGTGTTGGCTGCCCCTGAGGGCCCAGTCTCAGAGGCAGCCCTGGAGTTCTCTGTTTCAGCTGCAGACAATGGCTATTCTGTATCCCTGTCTTGAAGGCCCCTCTGGTTCTTGTTTCGGCAGCCCATGAGGGCCCAATCTTAGAGGCAGTCCCGGAGTCTCGTTAGCCAGAGCTCCTTGTCTTGGTTGCCTCCCCTGAGCTCCCTGGCTGCAGTTCTGGTGGATTCGACTGCTGTCCTTTAAAAAAAAAAGCATTTGGGTATTTTAAACCCAACCCTGTGTTTTACATTTTGGCTCTGGAAGCTCTTTGAGTGGAAGGTATTTGGAGCTCCGTGCTTCCTCAGCAAGAAGTCATAGTTGCCAGATGGGTTCATGGAATAAAAAATATTCCCATTATCTGGCATTCTGAGTTCTGTGGGGTAAAGTAGAACAAAAATCAAGGTTTGAAACATCAACAAGCCCCACTGGAAATAAAACACACTGTTTACTTAAGTTCTTTACCTTGCTGTTTTGAGGCTATCTGTAACAGTTCGTAGTCCTCTGACTTCTCACTCTCCAAGTGGTGTTTGTCCATGGCTCTCCTGATGATGACAGGGGTTTTGTCCTGGCTAGTAACCTGAAATACATTGTCAGTTTTATATCAGGATGAATTATAAAAATGTATTCAAACTATTGCAACACATGATGCAGATCTTATGTCTCTCACTCACCAGGATGCTCTTGTACGCATTGCCATTGTCAATATCAAGGCTGACCCTGATGACGCAGCAGTCGTTCACCTGCTGGTTGTACAAGGGCATGGACAGGGGGGAGGAGTCAGAGACACCAGGACTCTGGAAGGCTTGTCCTTTGGAGGCGGAGACTGAAATAGAGGTGGAGCTGCTAAAGCCAGAGTCCCGTTCCAAGCTTGTTTCAGATGAAAAGGTGGATGCCTCAGAGAGCTGGGAGAGAAAGAGTTTAAAGCTTATTAAAAAACAAGCATAATAATACCGGCCAAATAAAGGACAATCTAAAAAGTGCAAATACCTTGGAAGAGGAACCAGATGCAAGCTCGGCACCAATGGACTTCAAGTTAGAAGGCCCTCCACTGCTGTAGCCTGAGTCCTTGCCTACATGCTTCTTTTTACTCACTGGTGGCTCAGTCTCACATGACAGAGAGTAGCTGGGAAGGTAAAGACAGTATATATATTAAATACCTTAGTTTAATATATCTTTCTTTCTCTCTTTCTTTCCTTTTTTCTCTCTCTCCCTATCTTTCTTTCTATCTTACCTGTCTGTCTCTGTAAGTGTCTCTAATCTCCTAAACCACTCAGTGAAGTGCTGGTTTTGTGTGAAATGATAGTAACTGCAGGTCAGCTGCAGCAACCTGATCTGAGCAATTACTTCAAACTCCTGAATAACAAACAGAAATGGTGCTCATTTCTATTAATTGTTTGTTGTACAACAAAACTGTTCTTCTTAGTCCAGCCTTTACAATATTATCATTTCTGTGCACATGAACTCACCTTCCTCCTCTTCTCAAAATTGATCAGCCCATTCTGAAAAGAGAATAGAGACTCTGTTTGAGAATTCGCAGTCTATTGCATCAAAAGAACATTTTCTTATTAAAAGAATATTTCAGAAGTCCATTTATTCTCCATCCACCTCACCTCAAGATGATCTTTTAACGCTGTGTCTAACATGACAAGGTCAGTAAGGAAAGTTCCAAGGTATGGAACAGTTCCATACATGACCCCCTAAACAGCAGGGAGAACGTGAGAGACACAAAGGGAATAAAGTTACAGGTCATATCTAATTTCCTGTTCCTAGTTTTCATGTTAATTGAATATCACTTAACTGACAATTTGTCTTGTACACACCATGTCTCTCTGCTGCTGGTGTTTTCTTTGGGCTTCTTTCTGGTTCATCTTGAGAATGGCTGTTTTTGAGGTGCCCTCCTGGAAAGATGTCAGTTTCAAATCAACTTTTAAGTTGGATTTCAAAAGGCCTAAAGGTCTGCTGTGCATATATTCTATCTTCATAACATCAAAAGCAAATTAACCTGTTTTTAATTCTTATAATTTCTAAGGATTATTTCTGATGGCCAAGGCACATCAGGTTGCCATGACAAAAAAAATAAATAAATAAATAAATAAATAAAAAAAAAAAAAAAAAAAAAAAAAAATATATATATATATATATATATATATATATATATATATATATATATATATATATATATATATATATATATATATATATATACTTGAGTGACTTAAAGTAACCAATGATAAGTACATTGGCAGAACAGGTATGTATTGTACTCTGAACTTTTCAGAAAGAAACAAAGGAGCAGCCATCATACGAAAGGTTAAAAAGTAATATTTGGTATTACTGGCCACAGAGCACTGTAACTGTCAGTGTTGTACATTAATTTGAACACTAATGGACATGGAAGATGCCTCTTAAATATACTTCAAAAAAAAAAAAAAAAACAACCAGGAGAAAGCTAAATGAAAGTACCAGGTTCACAGTGGCATTTTGCTAGAATGAAAAATGCAGGATGTTTGGAAGTGTGCATGACTGCTAATGACCAGATGCAGCTTAATACAGTGAGTTTAACATGGGTTTAACATGGGTTAACACACCCACACGCCCATTTAACAACTTTTTTTACTCACCTCAATGAGAAGCTTTCTGCTCAGGGCATAGTTCTTGTCTTGTGAGAAGGTGACAGACAACTCCTGGAACGTGTGATAGCTTTCTCTGTAAACAGCATGAAACTGGCTTAGTTATAACAGTTAAATCCAGATGAAATCCAAACAGTGTACTTAAAGGAATATTCAGGGTTCAATACAAGTTAAGATCAATCAGCAACATTTGTGGCATGACATTGATTACCACAGAAATTAATTGAGATGTGGCCCACCTTTTCTTCACAAAAAGCACAAATCTGTGTTACAGTGAGACACTTACAATGTAAGTGAATGGGGCCAATCCGTAAACGTTAAAATACTCACTGTTTCAAAAGTATAGCCACAAGATGCAAACATGTTATCATGTTGTCATGATTTTAATGTGATAAAATCACTTACTAACTTTTTCTGGGTAAAGTTATAGCCCATTTTAAAACCCTAAAATGACTTTAAAAATTATAATTTAAACAACTTTACAGCTCAAATATTACATGAGTTTTAAAAGAAGAATTAATGTAAGTGCTTTTATAAAATTAAAAGCTTCACATTTCTGGCCTTTTAACCCTCCAAAAATTGGCCACATTCACATTGTAAGCGCCTCACTGTAACCTCGATTTTTGCCTTCTTTATATAAAAGGATGGACAAGTCTAAATAATTTTTTATGCCACAAATGCTGTCAACTGAACTTAACTTGTATTGAACCCGGAATATTCCTTTAACTCATATTTAACATATCTCAGCCCTCTATCTTCAAATGCCCAATTATAAAACATGCATGTCTTTCACAGAATTGGTTTAGCTGGTTTAGCTTTAGGGAAAATTGGTAACTGTGCTAACAAACTATAAAAAGGCCTATTGCAGCAGAAATCTGTAACGACTCTGACCTTGACACCTCATCCCAGGTCTTCTTCAGTCGATGAATGGCAGTGCTCTGGAGGGCTGACAGGATGGCTTTTAGAGAGGAGAAGCTTTTCAGGATACGGCACCTCTGATGTCAAGACATACAGACAGATATTCATGAACTGAGACAATAAAACACTTGTAGTATAGACTGCTTGTTTATAGAAGAAGCCTTTGATATACAACAAATCATGTGTTCCTACAAAAAAAGCTAAGTGAGTGTGGGGCCTGACCTTGGCAACCTCAATCCACTGCTCAATGAGCTTCGCTCTCTGAAGGGGTGCCAGAGCACTGTTACTCAGACAGGTGACGATAACAGCATCAGCCACGCTGTTAAACTGAGCAACAGTGGCCCGGATGGTGGAGGCCAGGTGCTCTTTCCCTTTCTTGTCTCGCTGGGACCAAATGCCACCCAAACAATTGTAGGGCACAACCCTCTTAAACAGCTCCTGTGAAAAACAATGATTGCCGTCTGGTTACAGGTACCAGTTTTATTTGAGCCTACTAATGGTGAGAATGTTTTGGTGGAAACCTGGCTAATTCTTTAAAAAAAGATGGTGCTGTTGATGGCCACCTTTGTATTGAGCTCTCCAGTTCATTTGCTGTTTTTGTTTGTTTATCCTGTGTTTAGTAATTTATTTTTGATCAGTTTTACCAGAGACGAGCTGCTGAATATTCAGCAGTACACGCCAGACAATCTTTTACCGGCTTTTACATTCTGTTGGACATTTTAGTCAGAAGAGCAGCGGTGCTGTACAAGTGCACTAAAAGACGCAAATGTGGGAAGCGAGCGGTGCGCTGGTCAAGCTCCGACAGCACGACTTTCGAACCACGCTGCCAAGCATCCATCTAGCAAATCTCCGCTCGCATCCTAACAAAACAGACAAATTACTTCTCCTCACCTGCAAAAATAAGGACTTTGCAAATTCTGCTGCATTGTTTTTTATGGAGATCTGGCTGAGTGAAGCCATTCCAGACAGTGAACTACATCTACAGGGCTTCCAGCTGTTCATAGTGGGGAAAACGAGAGGCAGTGGAACTTGTTTTTACATCAACGAATGTTGGTGTACAGATGTAACAACGCTGAAGAAGATGTGCTGTCTTAATTTAGAGGCGCTCTTCATAAACTACAAACCTTTCTACTCGGGACTTTTCCTCGTGTATTCTTGTGAGTGTTTACATTCTTCCACAAGCGTGTGTGAGCACAGCACTGCAACAGCTGGCTGATCAGATCACAGACACGGAGCAACAACACCCGGACTCACTTATAATTATTCTTGGAGATTTTAACAAGGCATACCTCACACGTGAACTGCCCAAATACAGACAGCACATTACATGCCTCACCAGAGACAGAAATACACAGGACCATTGCTACACAACAATAAAGGATGCATATCACTCTGTCCTTCAAGCAGCTTTGGGACTCTCTGATCATCAATGTCTGGTTCATCTTCTTCCGATCTACAGGCAGAATCTAAAATCAGTTAAACCTGTAGTAAGGACTGTTAGGAGATGGACCAATGAAGCAGAGCTGGAACTACAAGCCTCTTTTGACTGCACTGATTGGAGTGTTTTTGAGGCTGCAGCCACCGACCTGGATGAGCTCACAGATACTGTGACATCATACATCAGTTTTTGTGAGGATATGTGCATTCCAACAAGGACTTATTTAACATACAACAATGGCAAACCATGGTTTACAGCTAAACTCAGGCAGCTTCATCAGGCCAAAGAGGATGCTTACAGAAGTGTGGATAAAATCTTGGACAATCAGTCCAAAAACAGACTGACAAAGGAGATTAGAGTGGCTAAAAGAAGCTATTCTGAAAAGCTGAAAAACAAGTTCTCAGCTAATGACCCTGCATCAGTGTGGAGAGTCCTGAAGGACATTACCAACTATGAGACACCATCTCCTAAATATATAGGGAATCAATAACTGGCTGGCGATCTGAATGTGTTTTACCGTAGATTTGAAAAGCACATTCTCACACCCCACACCCACTCCAACCTTCACATCACACAAACATTTACACCTTCTGAAACCCCCCTTATCCTCTCTACTGCTACTCAACATGCACTTAGGATCTGTGATGAAGAAGAAGAAGATGCGTGCCTGGTCTTTTGGAAACAAGACAAGGAAAGCACAGGGCCCAGATGGTGTTTCACCCACTTGGCTAAAATCTTGTGCTGACCAGCTGGCCCCCATCTTCACACAGATCTTCAATAGGTCACTGGAGCAGTGTGAAGTTCCCTGCTACTTCAAAAGCTCCACCATCATCCCATCCCAAAGAAATCCAAAATCACAGGACTTAATGACTACAGACCCGTTGCTCTGACATCTGTGGTCATGAAGTCATTTGAGAGACTGGTGTTGGCCCTATTTCTGACAGATAGGCAGCAGCTAGTGAGAATGGGGAAATTCACCTCCAGAACATGTACAATCAGCACTGGTGCCCCCCAGGGATGTGTACTCTCCCCACTACACTTCTTCCTCTACACAAATGACTGCACTGCCACGGACCCCTCTGTTAAGCTCCTGAAGTTTGCAGACAACACTAAAGTCATCGCTCTCAACCAAGATGACGATGAGTCTGCATACAGAAGGGAGGTTGAACAGCTGGCCATCTGGTGGAGTCAAAACAATCTGGAGCTGAACATGCTTAAAACTGTGGAGATGATAGTGGACTTTAGGAGGAACACCACAGCATTAACCCCGCTCACCATTCTGAAAAGCACTGTGGCTGAAGTGGAGTCATTCAGGTTCCTGGGCACTACCATCTCACAGGACCTGAAGTGGGAGACCCACATGAACTCAATTTTGGAAAAGGCCCAGCAAAGGTTGTACTTCCTTCACCAGTTGAGGAAGTTCAACCTGCCACAGGCGCTGCTGATACAGTTCTACTCAGCAGTCACTGAGTTTGTCCTCTGCACTTCTATAACTCTCTGGTTTGGTTTAGCTACCAAGTCAGATATCAGAAGACTTCAAAGGACAGTTCGGACTGCTGAGAGGATTACTGGCGCTCCCCTACCCACCCTGCTAGAACTGTACACATCCAGAGTGACGAAAAGGGCTGGTAAAATCACTCTTGACCACATTCACCCAGCACACTTCCTTTTCGAACTGTTGCCTTCTGGCCGGCGCTACAGAGCACTGAGCACCAGAACAGCCAGGCACAGGAACAGTTTTTCCCTCAGGACATCCACCTCATGAACGGTTAAAACTGCCCCCATATACTTTTCTTTTTGTCAATACAACCATGTGCAATATTCAATCCATCCATTCCTACTTGTATCAATATTTCATTTATATGTTTTAACATATCCTACCTCTTCTTCAATACATTACATCACCTGCTGCACATAACTGTATGTCTGTATATAAAATATTCGAACAACATTATTGCTCTATTGTATATTTCTCTTTTTAGTAATCTGTTATATCTATTTTTTATTTTTATGTCATTATATGTATATATGTTTAAATGTACAGTATATGTTTGTATGTATGTATATATGGTTGCATTCTCTTTGCACTGGAAGCTTCTGTCACCATGACAAAGTAATTGTGTGTGTAAGCATAGTTGGCAATAAAGCTCAGTCTGATTCTGATTCAACAGTATTAAAATAAACATTAATGGTATCATTAAGGAGCAGGGATAGTTAAATGGAATCAGAACCAGAACCATTAAATCCCTTACAGTTGCCATCCATAACTCAACCATTATTCAACCATTAGATTAAATAAATTGTCAATTTATTAAGGTCTTACTGCATCCATGACTGTCAGCTGTTCAGCCACCAGAGCAGGACTGAAGGACAGGAATTCAATGGGGCAGAATTCCTTCTCCAAGATGCTCTCCTCCATCATGGCGAAGGGGAAGGTGGAGGGGTCACCTGCAGAGAACAAGGCAGGTTGTCAAACAGGCCTCTGTTAGTTTGGAGGTCTATCTCTCAGTTTTTCAGCCTTTAATTCAGAGCTTTAGACCAGAAGATCATTAGTGACACTGTACCTTCAGGCTCAACCTCAGAGCTGTGACGGAAAGGCTCCAGCAGATCAAGGGCCCGTCGCTCCAGATCAGACCCAGGGAAGTAGCGCTGCAGGTAAGATGTTAAGCTCTGCAGGCATCCATTGTCTGGAGGATTCCAGAAATCCTCAGGATACTGAGTCAACCACGCACCCAAGATGGATGCAATGGTGCTACAGTGCACATAATTAAAAATGGACAAGAGTAATCAACTTTTAACAGTGGCCAATTTAATTGGGCTCCAAGTAGTGTTAAAGGAATGGTTCACCCAAAAATGAAAATTCTCTCATTATTCACTTACCCTGATGCCATCCTAGATGTGTTTGACTGTCTTTCTTCAGCAGAACACAAATGAAGATTTTTAGAAGAAGATAGAGCTCTGTCAGGTTCTTATAATGCAAGTGAATAAATGTCTTAAGCGAATCAATAGGTTTATGTAAGAAACAAATAGATAATTAAAAGTTTTAAACTTTAAATTGGCGCTTCCATCCAGAGCTTTGATGCGGTTTGAAAATAAACCGCTGCTTGCTTGTGTCATGCGACAGCTACTTGATGTGTCAACTGCTGGCAGGAAGTGCTTTTTAAAAGTTAATAACATTTTAATTATCGATACATTTTTTACGCAAACATATCGAGTTGCTTCAGAAGGCATTCACTGATCGACTGGAGTCGTGTGGAGTACTTTTATGCAGCCTAAATATGAATTTTGGACCGTCAAAGTGCTGGCACCCGTTTACATCCATTATAAGGACCTAACAGAGCTCTATCTTCTTCTAAAAATCTAAATTTGTGTTCTGCAGAAGAAAGACAGTCATACACATCTGGGAAGTGAATAATGAGAGAATTTTCATTTTTGGGTGAACTATTCCTTTAAACCAATATTGGAGTTTCAGTAACAATCAACATAATTTATGTGTATGAGAGAAAAAAAATGTTAAACACCTTTTTGCTTTCATTATTCTAAATGTAAAAAAAAAAATTAAAATAAAAAAATGGGCAAAATGCTGTTAAGTAAATAGTTTTTGATGCTGTATAACATGTCAAACCACAGGATGTGTCAACAATATCCATATACTGTATAAACTGCAATTAACACAAAAATATTTATTATCCATTGATAATCTGAAAATGGCCAAATATCTGACTGATATATTGCTTTATCTCTAGATCTAAGGGTTCAGCTGAACAACATAAATAAAGACGTACTTCTTCAGCCCTGATTGATCTTCTGGAGTTGGTCCTTCTGAGGTCGGCTCAGGGAGTTTTCCATACCTTAGATAAATTAGAATGCATTTCAAAAACATTTTAACGTATTTTCAAATATTCAACAGCACATGAGCTGTAAACATGTTGTATATTGATGGTCTGTGTACCTGTTGAGCAGCAGGTTCAGCACCTGCTCTGTGGTGGCAAAAGCTCGGTAGGTGCCGAGGAAAACGTTCATGTGCATGTGGTCGTTCCATTGAAAGGCTGACACCATGTGCTCCACCAACTTCTCCAGGGTGCCAGCCTTCATGGTCCGACCCATGCATGAACCGAGGGCAGGATCTCCATCCACATCCAGCCGCTGTTGCCCCTCATTGACTGACTGTTGGAGTGGCACCTTCCGGGGTCTGAGAATATAGACGGCTCCTTCCTCTACCTCCTCTATAATCTCAGAATCCGAGGTCTACAGACAGAGAGAAATCCTGAGCATCCAGGTGCTTATATTCTCATCAGATGTTTCCTTTGATACAACTGAACTCATTTCATGTTCATTACACAGTTAATATGCCAAGTAACTATAGATGTGCCAACTAGACCAAGACAAAGAGGCTTTTAAGAGGCTACTGTGACACTGCGAACCCAACATTATAACTCCACATATTTAAACAACAAATTTAAGAAGATATTGTGAAATTCAATGTATTTATTACTGAAAATCTCAGAGGGTACTTCAAGTCAGTAATTTAGGTCATTATGATAAAAAGTTTGGGAATCTCTGCTCTAGAGAAAGGACACAGAGTACAAACTTCAACTTCAAATCAGGACAAATCTGCTGAATTTGCAAACAAAGTGAAATGTGCAAACTATTTCTACCAGTTTTCCTATGTTAAACAAGTGCCTGCCAAGATCCATAGAAACATATAAAATATGTGTTCGAAATTATAATCAACATATCTAACTTTTTAGACCTATTAAGTTTTATCCAACAACTTAGAGATGAAGTTGAAATTTCAATTCAAATGCATCAAAATCTGAGATTATTCATATTAGAGATATATCACTTGTATACTTCAAAATCATCTTAGATTACAGAAGAAAAGGCGTTTGTTACCTGCTGCCCTTTCTCTACTGCCGGCGGATCATCAGTCACACTACTGGAGCCACAGCAGCGTGACAGGAATCTGACAACCCGATCTGTCCACCGCATCGCCATCACAAGAAGTTTCTTAAAAGAAAATCCTCGACGATGTGAGGGATGTGAATAAAAAACACGATCAACTTTCTTAAAGCGCAGGAAACACAAGTGTCTCTGTCAAAACTCCAAACTCTCTCTCAACGAAAACCAGAAAGTTTCTGTTTTAATCAAACATTCGAATGTCACTATAACGATTAGAATTCGAATTATGACGATGTATATGCTGAAGCGCACAGAGTGTATCTGCTTTGGGGTTGTTATTATGTTATTTTACCAACAGTATATTTCAGCTGTATTGTTCAAAAGACAATATGAAATTGATTGTTGTGGCCAACATAAGTTAGAATTCATAATGTAGAACATTTTAAAACACATGTGACAACTTGCCCGACCTCAAATGTATGAAAACACCCTTGTGCAGAGAACACATTTCACTTCAAATGTAACTATTTGACTCTTAAAAATGAATGCATGCCACTATGGTATTATTGTGTTCACTAGCACCAAGCCAAATCAAAAATATGATATTGGATTTTTTTGTTTGGAGGACATTAATTCACAATAATAATGATAATAAATTGACACAAATAAGAAATCTTTTAAATGTCTAGTTGAAAACACACGTGTTAAGTTTATAGAAATGTAATCTTTGTGTCTAATTTGGTTTTATAGTTTTGAGAAAAAAAATTATAGCATTTTCTAATAATAATAATAATAATAATAATAATAATAATAATAAACGTTAAAAATGTAATGTGGCATAACCATCATGTAAGAGGTATTAAAATACTTTCATTGCATATTAAATAAATGAGTGTACACAACTTAATTATTAATAAAAAAAATAAAATTAAAAAAAAAGTCAAATATAGGGTAAGGTAAAACACACACACACACGCACAAACTTTGTTTTTATATAATTGTGGGACTCTCTATAGACTTCATGCATTTTATACAGATCTAACGATAATTTCTATCCCCTAACCCTCACAGAAACCTTTTTGCATTTTTACATTTTCAAAAAAAACATCGTTTAGTATGTTTGAAAAACCATTTCCCTCGTTGGGACTGCTAGATGGGCCCCACAATGTAGGTGATCTCAGGTTTTACTATCCTTGTGGGGACATTTGGTCCCCACAATGTAGCATAAACATAGTACACACACACACACACACACACACAATATGATCATCATAAAAGAGGTGTATTCAAGTATTTGTTTATATGAGAACATTTGCATTTGTACGGTATTTTGGAATCGTCATTGACACTAAAACTACAATAAAAATCAGCTGCTGGTGTTGCTAGTTGTCTATATAATACACATTGGAAATACATGCATCCAATAACAATCACATTTGATGTTTATAATTGCCGGTTAGATTAAATAAATAAACACAAAAACATCAATGCCGGGGTCTCGGAATTAATTTGTAAAAGTGCTTGTTTGTACCTAATGCTGCATTTCATCATTTATCTTCACAAGTATAACAACTATAAATGTAAGACTTCTGAAATAAAAATACATAAATAGAAAATGAAGACTGGATGGATTTTCTCCACGCACTGTGCTCTTGCAGTCATCTTTGCAGGACGCAAACTCTTAGGAAGAGTAGAAACACTGCTGAACATTTTCCATTTATAGATCAGGCCTGAAGAAACAAGCCCATAACCTGCTGAAGCGTTTCCAGTACAATCAACAGCCTTATGTTCTTCTAAAGAGTCAAGTTCTGCATTTATTTGGGTAGACTTTAGTGAGTTGAATTGAATTGAGTTGAACTGAATTCATTTATTTCTGATGTAAAAAGTTGGGAAAACAATTGATAAAACAATTGTTTTTATTAACATGTACATGCCTTAGCACTGACTGAGTAAAATACAACACACCAACTGAATAATCAGAATATGTTGGACACATGCTAGCTAATGACTAGTTTAGCTAGGAGGAAATAAAGCACTGCCACTCCATTAAGCATGTGACCGATCCACTTTGAACTTTCATTTAATCAGAAAACATGAACATAATTAAAATCATCCAATTATAATAGCATCACTGTTAACCAAACAGTGTTGAACAAATTTAAACAAGTAATTTTACAACATATACCTCTTTCATTGTACAATTTGGTGAATTTTCCATCATCTTTAAATTACAATATAAATGGAGGTAAACGTTTCCAAAAACAGGATATGTGAGGGGGAAAAACATTTTAATTTGTTTCTAGAAAACAAACATTAAAAAAAAAAAGAAATCCAAAATTAAAAATGAGAGGTGTAGATACTACACATGTGAATATAGAGCTGCATATACAGTATTTACAGTATAGTTGCAAAATGTATTTTAGAAACACCTTTCACCAAAAACATCGAAAAATTCAAGAGCTTCGATAAGCCCAGTCAACTCCAGAACTTAATTTCTAAAATATAATGTTTAAAAATGAAATAAAACCCTTCCAAGCACAAATATACCAAATTATTAAATTAGTCTCTTTTCACATGTTCCTATAGCAGTATATAAAATGTTAGATCCATTTTTCCATTCATGCATGAGATGCCAACTCTGCTGCGATACAACAGTAGTGATGGCTCTTTTGATTGAGGAAGCTTATGGCTAAATAATATCTCTGTATTAAAGATACAAATAATTACATAAAAGTACATTTCATATCATGATAATACATGATATTTCAAATAAACAAGTTTACTTACAATGACACTTGATCTTCAGAAAACCTGGTATAGTAAACCCCACATGGGGTTGGTATTTATAAATCAATCATGATACATGAGCTGCATGTTACTGGTCTTTGATGATAAAAGAGGGTTTTTGGCTTTGTTATTGTTCTGTGTTATGACTGGACAGAGCTGTTTTGCACATATGTGACCAATCAGAGACCAGCATCTCTCTTTACATCCTGGAGTTACCTGAGCACATAGGAAAGCAAAGGAAGTTTTTGGCTTCATAATTGGTCTGTGATGAGATTAAATAGAGCCTGTTGCTTTGACTGGCTTGCATCGGACTCTTTGGCTTCTTGACCAATCAGAGATTGCCATGTCACGGATCAGAGACTCGCTCTCTCGCTAACGACATCCTGGAGGCGCTTGAGCAGCACGTCGTCGTTCTCTTGACGGAGGCATTTAGATGGAGACTCAGTCTCGTCTCCCTCCATGGTGAATGCTCTCTTCTTACTCACGCCACCCTGACGGATCATCTGATTAATGTCACTCAGCTCCTGAGAGGAAACAGGAAGTCGGAGGCTTTGAGATTCACAAATGCAATTGACAAATACTCTGTAAACACTAATAGTAATCTCAAATTATAAAAAATAGTTGACTCAACTTAATCTTACATTTTTACTATTCTTACTAGTTCAAATTAAGTTAGTTACTCTCTAAATCCTAAAGTTGTCATTAATAAAAACATTTAAGTGGTCCTAATTAAACATTACTTGAAATGTCACATTTTAGAATCATAACTCAAATACATAAGTTCTTAAAAATTTGGCTTCGAGTACGACTAACTTAAAATTACCAATAAGTACAAAATTGCGGCTGTGTGGAATACCCATAAACACTTGCGCTTGAATAAATGATGTTTGTTTGGTCAAAACAAGGGAACTTATGTAGTAAAATAATAGTTTATTTAAAAATGTATTTAGTTTTCATTCTTATGACTATTGTTGTTTTGTTGTTGTAGCTGGTTGATAATTGAGATTTTTGTTAAGTCACCATGAGGGTGATAAGTGTTACCTCTGGTGAATTTGGAGCCTGTTTAGTTTAAACCATTCTTCTTTACTCAGTTGTACTTTACAAAGGGCAGATTTATGTGCACTATGAAGTACTGAGTAGAGTCCAGTGTGCCATATGACTAACTTAGAGTCTAGTCATAATTTCCCTTATCCCTCATATCTTTCCGTATAAGACATGTTATAACCCAATTTAAATAATTAAAGCAACAATACTTTCATCATAAGCTTACTTGTAACTAGTTAATGTTACTTAAAAAATTATATTCAGTTTACCTGAGCCAAATAAGTATGTTTACTTAGAAAAAGCATGCAAACTGATTGCCTTGGAAAATCTAAGTAAGGTCAACTAATTAGATTTTACAGTGTACAGTCCACTAATTATGAGGTTGAAAAATCACCACTTTTACACAATTGTGAGGTCTTTGTTTAAATGTATAATGTTTTCTAGCACCCTCATGGTGTTTTATCTTTAGTGTTGGGTGCAATCCAATTACAAAGTAATTAGCAACTGTAATCTAATTACTTTTTAGTCAAAAAGTACTATAATGCATAACGCACTATAATATTTAATGACATTTAAAATTCTTGTAATCGGATTACAGTTACTGACTTTAAATTTAATTAATATTAATGTTAATTTAATTCTGTGTTATTAATGATATTTTTACCAAAATAATCATATCAAATTGACTTGAACAGTATCACACCCAAATTTCAAATTGCATTTGACAAAAGATCATAATGGAATCTGTCAGTTCTAGTGCTGCAATTAACTATTATTTTGATAATCGATTAATCAATTTTTATTATAAAAAAATTATATAGATTTATGACTTGTTTGCTATGCATTGTTCAAAATATAAATGTTACATAAACTTAATATCAATACTTTTATTATAATATTTCCGTAAGCTAATGTCTTTATATGAATATTAGGGACTGTTACAATCCAATTACAGTTACTATTCTAATAAAATGTCTTGCATTATATGTAAGATTTAAATAAATTACGGTTACATTTAAACTTAAATTTGTTGCCAAACAGGGGCCTGGGTAGCTCAGCGAGTTTTGACACCGACAACCACCCCTGGAGTCGTGAGTTCGAATCCAGGGTGTGTTGAGTGACTCCTAAGCAATCAAATTGGCCCAGTTGCTATGGAGGGTACTGTCACAAGGGGTAACCTCCTCGTGGTCACGATTAGTGGTTCTCGCTCTCAGTGGGGCACGTGGTAAGTTGTGTGTGGATCACAGAGAGTAGCATGAGCCTCCACATGCTGTGAGTCTCTGCGGTGTCATGCACAATTAGCCATGTGATAAGATGCGCGGATTGACTGTCTCAGAATCAGAGGCAACCGAGACCTGTCCTCCGCCACCTGGATTGAGGTGAGAAACCGCGCCACCACGAGGACCTAGTAAGCAGTGAGAATTGGGCATGCCAAATTGGGGAGAAAAGGGGATAATAAATAAAAAAATAATTTGTTGCCAAACAACAAACGGAATGGTTTTAACAAAATCATTACACTCTCTTTTTTCACTGCGGTCAGTTTGATTAACGTGGTTACACACACTCGTTCGCACAGTGAAATTTTTATTTAATGGAAACACTTGCGGAATGGAAATATGTGCAAGACTTTGAATTCATAACATTTATGGATTAACAAAATATAGAAAGTATCAGGAAAATATAAGTTATACGCTAGACAGAAACAACTCTCAAATAATCATTGTCGATTGTTTTCATTCTTGATTATTATTACTGATTTGTTGTTGAAGCACTAGTCAGTTCATAACTGTTTACACCGCAAATAGTACAACACATCACTACAAATGTAATTATCTTGACTGATGGCTGGTAAAATAGTCTGAAATGTTATTCATCCATAGTTGGGGAGTTTGTTTGATTGTTTCTATCCTTATTTATTTATTACATAATGCCATTATTACATTAAGGGAAATTATGTTGATGCCGATTATTAAATACAAAAGTGTGACCAACCTTGGAAGGGCTGCTAGTGAACTTGTACGTGTAGGAAGCACTGGGAGTGAGACTGCAGCCATTCTTACGAGGAGAGACAAAGATGGAGTGTTTCTGAGACACACGACGAGGAGACAAAGGCTGAGCACGGATCGTGGGGAACGGAGATAATGGAGGAGCCTCCATCTTTACAGAGAGAGAGAACCAGTGAGATGATCATTTTCAAACTGAATAGAAAATGAAAAATCATTAAATAAGACATCATATGTCTCAATCCAAGCAATGTGCCAACCTTGCTGTCGAGTGTTGAATGCGCATATCTGAGAGCGAAAGATTTCATCTTTAAAACGTAGACAGAGTTGTAGAACTGGATGAGGTCTCCTCTTTCTTCTGATTCACTGTCTGCATCTGTTCTTCCAGCTGATTCTGTCCTCTCGTTGGCTGATGAACGAAATGCATACATAAAACCATTTAAAAAGGCAATAAAAAGCAGGTAACTTAAAATGAACAATTACTGCATGTAAAAAGTTGTTGCTGACACAAAAAAATTTAAATGTAAAACAACAAAGAGAGATCTGGGACTTGGTCCACATTGTTCTTACACTGGTCTGCTGGTGGATCCACTTCCATGTTCTCATCTGTCTGTTGCTCTCTGGGACGCCGTTTCAGTAAAACACTACGGTACACCTAGAAAAACACAAGAAATCAGATTTTGCAAACCCAACCACAAGTAGGACATTAGGATGCAGAAACAAGTGGACATTTTCTATATTTATGCAAATGTGTGTGCAAACCCACAATAAACACAATAATAAAAAATAAAAAAAGAATAGAAAAAAGCAGTGGTAAGTTCTTCCTGCATGATGATGTCACTGTTTGGCACAACTGACTGTTATTGAAACTCACATGGCTGTTGGCCTGAGGTTGAGTTCGGTAGCATTTCATAATGTCTTGAAAAGTGTGCTCTTCCTTTGTGATCTAAAGTAGAAGAAAGAGAATGTGTGTAAAAATGCAACATTTACTAATAGGGAAAATGTAGTGTTATTTATTAAAGAGCAATGACTTAGATGTTAAAATGTTCTCGTATCCGAGCTTCAAAACATTCCTGTTTGTTTGAGTGGTCCGTGTACTAAAGCATCTAAAAGTCTAACTTGGACTGGTACCTTTGCTATAATGTAGACGGCACAGAGCAGCAGTTGGTCCAGATGTCTGTCCTTCATCAGGTCAGTGCAGTGCAGTACAGAGTGTTCAAAACATGTCCAGATCTTCCCCCGCAGCTCTGCTGAGATGTCCAGCTTCAGACACAGATCTCGCAGACGCACACTGGCTAAATGATACACCTGAATGAACAAGCAATGGAAGACATTAAAGGTCTAAGGATTAAAGGTAAAGGATAGTGGATTTTTCTGATACCGATAACAAATGTGGTGGAAAAGGCTGATACGATACGAAATGTCTATATGTTTATCTGTATGTATATGTAATGTTTATCAAATTAATAGCCTATATATTCACCAGATGAAGGGTTTTGTGTAGGGATGCACTCATATGAAAATTTTTGGCCAATGCCGATTTTAACAAAAAACTACAGGCCAAGGCAGATACCAATATTTTGCAACTTACATCATTTTGTCATCAGATCACTGTTTTGCTAAGAAATTATGTTTTAAAAATGTGCAAAGAGGAACAAAACCTTTTTCTATTCTGAACACATGACAGGCCAAAATTTAAAAGAGAGCCACAATGAAAGATAAATAGAAGATAAAAAGAATTTGATAAATTATCAAAGCATGATGACTGATGTGAAAAAAATATTATTTTGTACTTCTAAAACATGTTGTGCACTTTTTTTTTTGTTTTTTGCAGTTCACAACAACAGAACATTTTACATGATTGTACTGTATATAATAGAACATTACAAATTCATATTATGCATGGGCAATTCCATGGAAATGTCAACCACATCATAGGAAAATAAAAAGTTACCAAAGAAACAAAATGGCCTTTTAAGTTGTGGTATAATAGATAATGTATAATGCAATACACACCGCTAGAGGGCGGCGCTTGCTTACACAATGGTGACTGAACCGCTAAATGCAGTCTATTTTTAAGCTTTCAAGGTTTAGTAATCGCACAAAACTATATTGCGATTTCAATCTTAACTCAATCAATTGTGTAGCCTTAATGGATACCATTCCAATGTCTAAGAAGTCAAAGTTTGATGGTTTCAAAGCGTTTGGGTTTACCTCATCACATATAGGTAAGTGCTGCTATCACAACTGTCACATCTGTAACGACCTTTCCTCAATGTGAGAATGAGAATAATTGTAAATTAAATATTACATGTTCTTAGGAGTGCCAACCCTTATACATTGTGTCTATCATTCTTTCTGGATTGTGCTTTTGAATTCACAGAGTTTTTACAAGCTGTGATGACAATTAACTATAAATAAAACCATTGGTTTGTCATATTGGCGTTTTCATGCCTAAAACCGATTTGCAGATGGTTTTAATTCAGTCATTAATTGGCCGATGAATATCTGCGGTTGATACATCAGTGCATCGCTAGTTTAGTGTATATATATTTCACCAGGTGAGGTTTAATGAGGAATAAGGTTTATTATTCACAAGATATGAAGTTGGAGACACAATGTATGTGCTGACAGGGCACGTTTCCATATAGTCACATTTTTCTTTGCATGCAATATCGGCATAGATTTTTGCCAATAACCGTTAGTTCCAAAATGCAACTATAGGCACAGATTAACCTGTAAAACCGATATATCAGTCTACCTCTAGAAGACATGCAAACACATGTCCACTTAGCTTATAGCTCATCTGTGTAAATTTTAACAACTTTTAATCAGAATGAACATTTGAAACAAAAACAAGATCTATATACAGGTGCTGGTCATATAATTAGAATATCATCAAAAAGTTGATTTATTTCACTAATTCCATTCAAAAAGTGAAACTTGTATTTTATATTCATTCATTACACACAGACTGATATATTTCAAATGTTTAGTTCTTTTAATTTTGATGATTATAACTGACAACTAAGGAAAATCCCAAATTCAGTATCTCAGAAAATTAGAATATTGTGAAAAGGTTCAATATTGAAGACACCTGCTGCCACACTCTAATCAGCTAATTAACTCAAAACACCTGCAAAGGCCTTTAAATGGTCTCTCAGTCTAGTTCTGTATGCTACACAATCATGGGGAAGACTGCTGACTTGACAGTTGTCCAAAAGACGACCATTGACACATTGCACAAGGAGGGCAAGACACAAAAGGTCATTGCAAAAGAGGCTGGCTGCTCACAGAGCTCTGTGTCCAAGCACATTAATAGAGAGGCGAAGGAAAGGAAAAGATGTGGTAGAAAAAAAGTGTACAAGCAATAGGGATAACCGCACCCTGGAGAGGACTGTCAAACAAAACCCATTCAAAAATGTGGGGGAGAACCACTACGCACAGACGTATGCAAGACATGGGTTTCAGCTGTCGCATTCCTTGTGTCAAGCCACTCTTGAACAACAGACAGCGTCTGAAGCGTCTCGCCTGGGCTAAAGACAAAAAGGACTGGACTGCTGCTGAGTGGTCCAAAGTTATGTTCTCTGATGAAAGTAAATTTTGCATTTCCTTTGGAAATCAGGGTCCCAGAGTCTGGAGGAAGAGAGGAGAGGCACACAATCCACGTTGCTTGAGGTCCAGTGTAAAGTTTCCACAGTCAGTGATGGTTTGGGGTGACATGTCATCTGCTGGTGTTGGTCCACTGTGTTTTCTGAGGTCCAAGGTCAACGCAGCCGTATACCAGGAAGTTTTAGAGCACTTCATGCTTCCTGCTGCTGACCAACTTTATGGAGATGCAGATTTCATTTTCCAACAGGACTTGGCACCTGCACACAGTGCCAAAGCAACCAGTATCTGGTTTAAGGACCATGGTATCCCTGTTCTTAATTGGCCAGCAAACTCGCCTGACCTTAACCCCATAGAAAATCTATGGGGTATTGTGAAGAGGAAGATGCGATATGCCAGACCCAACAATGCAGAAGAGCTGAAGGCCACTATCAGAGCAACCTGGGCTCTCATAACACCTGAGCAGTGCCACAGACTGATCGACTCCATGCCACGCCGCATTGCTGCAGTAATTCAGGCAAAAGGAGCCCCAACTAAGTATTGAGTGCTGTACATGCTCATACTTTTCATGTTCATACTTTTCAGTTGGCCAAGATTTCTAAAAATCCTTTCTTTGTATTGGTCTTAAGTAATATTCTAATTTTCTGAGATACTGAATTTGGGATTTTCCTTAGTTGTCAGTTATAATCATCAAAATTAAAAGAAATAAACATTTGAAATACATCAGTCTGTGTGTAATGAATGAATATAATATACAAGTTTCACTTTTTGAATGGAATTAGTGAAATAAATCAACTTTTTGATGATATTCTAATTATATGACCAGCACCTGTAAATGTTTTCATTAACATCCTATTTTTGCATTTCTAGACTGTGACGAGGAGGAGGGCGGGGCTGTGACTATGCAAGCCCGGCCCCCAATTGGGCTAATCAGCCGAGGAGAGGGATAAATGCGGCAGAACACGGCAGTTTGGGAGAGAGCCACATGCAGCTGCCATTTGTGTGTATGTGTTGTGTGTGTCTTTTTGTTTAAGTTCTTATTAAATATTATTTTGACTGTTCAGCCGGTTCCCGCCTCCTCCTTTCCCAATCTTAACATTGTTACATTGGTGCCGAAGCCCGGGAAGGAGGAGGGTTGCGCTGTCGTGGAGTCCTCGCCACTGCCATCCACCCAAAGGAGCAGCCGCAGCCATCCGACGGGGGATGGAGGAGTTGCTGCTGACCGTCTGAACGTGGAGGAACAGCCGCCGTCCACGAGGGGAGGAGGGGCTCACAGCCGGCCGCCTGGAGCAGTGGAGCCGCTGCCAGAGGCGGGGGAATTCCCTACCAGCTGCCAAAACGCGGAGGAGCGTTCCATCCACCAGAGGTCAGAGAACTGGCTCCGGTCTGCCCGGGGAGGAGCGTCTGTCATCTGCGAGCAAGCCTTGCCCTTTCCCTCTCCTCTTATTTTGTTTGTTTTGTTTTTCCCTCCCCTCGTACCCCTCCCCAGTCCTAGAGATGTGGGGAAAAGCCTGCCGACAGGTGCAGCCAGAAGGGCAATGCCCCACCCATTGTAAGTCATGCCGGGGGTTCCCCGGCCTGAGGCAAAGGAGGGAGAAGTGTGACGAGGAAGAGGGCGGGGCCGGGCCGTGACTACACACGCCCGACCCCCAATTGGGCTAATTAGCCGAGGAGAGGGATAAATGCAGCGGGACGCGGCAGTTCGGGAGAGAGAGCCACATGCAGCTGCCATGTGTGTGCGTCTTTTTATTTAAATTCTTATTAAATATTATTTTGACTGTTCAGCCGGTTCCCACCTCCTCCTTTCCCATCCTTAACCATGTTATATAAACATTGGCATATTTTAGCCACATATTTTACTGGATCTAAAGTTTGTTACAGTCAAGTCAACTAAATTAAACATTTCACTGTATCACTAGACTTGTCTGTTTAGCTAGATAAAGGCAGTAAAGTCTGCATTTCTTGGCCAAACGCAATGCTTGAGCCTGCTTCTTCTGTAAATATTTTTGTTGTGTCTCAAAAGGTCAGTTACTCTTTATACATTTTTTAAAAACGGTTTATATAACAAATTTAAATGCAAGAAATATCACACTCTCAATCCTGCTGCTGTCCTGTTCTGCATATGTATCTGTCCTTTTCCTTACCTTCCTGAAGAAGAGTGCTAGTGATCCAGTGCGGCGGGGTTTGTTGACGGGTGGGTGTGTCTCTGGGCCGGTGGGTGGAGCTATGTTTCGGCTTGGGGAGGCGGTCAGTAACAATTGAGCAGTGAGGGGGTTCATCTCATTGGCCTGCAGCTGAATGACAGTGAAGCTGCCCATCTCATTCTTTACCACTAAACACAGAGGAACATAAGCACATCAACAAACATCACATGCATTTTTTGTCACACATGCCAATGGCGAATTTGAGAACTGAGAAACTGGTTACGAAACCATATTTTGCATCATTTCATAAAAAATAAAAAAAATTTATAGTTGTTTTTCTCTGGCATATTTGCTTGAGGAATTATTTTTATTTTTTTTTAGATGTACTGTGATATTGTACCTTATTTTCATGTTCAACGATGTAAATCGTCAAGGTAAATTTCAGAGGAAAACTTTTGCCCTGAGGTAAGTTGTTCAAAGTGAGTCACTTATCATTTTAGACCTGTAAATCAACAGCAAAAACAACCGTAGAAAAAAGTGGTACCTGGCAGAGGAATGGTCAGCTGTTGGCCGTTTCCAGTTGCCATGGAGAAGACAGTCGCTGTACCGGTGGTGTTTTGGTTTTCTGTGGAACTGGGAATTATTTTGATGGGGGTTACTGAAATTCTCTTCATTGGGGACGGAGGTGGAGGGTCGTCACCAAATAAGCGTCTCTTAGCACTGCCAGCGGCAGGAGAGCTGTAGCGATCGTGAAGAGAGATGGGAGACTGAGGGACGTCTGAGAGAGAAAGAAGAGACAAGTATTATCAAATGAGAATGAAAGTTGCTCACTTGTAAGCATTAAAGCACTCATAAGATGGATATCTCAAGTCACTCATCAATCCTGTGAATAGGACTGAGATGTGCTGAAAGATGCGTGTTTGGTTTGCTACCTTTGCGTGCGCTGGAGCCCAGGCCAGTGCGGACCTCTCTGATGCGAGGGTGGATAATGGGGGACAAAGCCACCAAAGGGAGGTGAGTGGGACCCCCTGTACTGTTGCCCGTGTCAAAACTACTGGGAAAATTCACCTGAGAAACACAAAAATATGCAAGGTCCTAGACTTGTTTTAATCCTTAGTTTTTGAGCTGTAATTAGTTATTCTTATTTGAATGATTCAAGCATCCCCTGTGTATCAAAAACTTTTTGAGAACTTGCATTTGATTTTTTTCTCCATTTTAATAAAAGGAATATTCTGTGTTATTTACAAGTGTGTGCATACCTCTTCTACAGTGGGGACTTTATTGTTGGCGTTGTTGAGAGAGCTCCACAGGGCAGAGTCTTGACTCCAGGCTTTGCTCTCCAGCACCTGCTCCTCTATACTGTTCAGATGTTTCACCATGTCTCTGGACAAACTTTCCTCAGAGCGGATAAACACCTCAATCACCTACAAAAATCAAAAAACCTTTTTAATGCTCTCTTCAATTAAATATTCTTCTTTCAGAAAAATGCACAGTACTGTTGTGGCTCTCTACCTTTGCAACTCCAACACAATATTTAAAGTCTGTTTTAACTGTAGAATCTTCGAGCGCCGGCAACAGAGGAACAAGGAGGAATACAAAAAATATCGATATATTTTTAAATGTATCGGCAACGATTTGTACCAATAACTGATAGTTCCAAATAGCAACTATCAGCACTGATTAATTGGTAAAATTGATATATCGGTCTTTATGCGTGATTCAATTGGGTAATGCGGTTTGGTACTTTTTGTTTGGCTTTTCCTAAATGCAAAAGAAAACACATAATACAGGAGACTGGATCTAGCTCTCACACTCCAGTGAATATTTCACAGGGTAGGTTTATGTTTTTAATGTCAATTACTGCATAGCCACATACCTTGAAATCTTGGCTACAAAAATGCAAGAGAACATTTTCACCGATCTTGCCCAGGGAAAAAGGTACAGTGCAGCTCACTGAGCACATGTTGAACTTTTGTGACAACATGCCCCAAAAGCCTGGTATATTTATGGAGCAAGCTGTCACAATGTGAACATTGGGCAGTGACAGGGGAACATGTCCCCACGATCACAACAACCAAAACAAAATCAACGCCTCTCTTTAAATCTACATTAGCATTAAACAGCCAATTATAGGTTTTTCAGCTAAATTTAGAAAGTTAAACAATTATGAAGCAAAAAACAATTCATAACAAACATATCAAAACATTATGGCATTTAAAAACACAGCCCCAACCTGACTTTCATGAAAAATACCTTTGTCCTAAGAACACACTTAAACTTTTTAGTAAAAATCTGACTTCAACATATAGTTGACTCTTGTCTTAATTTATGCCGGTGTGGTTTGATTATGTTCACTTGATTACCCAAGAGATATAACAAATACAGTGCATCCGGAAAGTATTCACAGCGCTTCACTTTTTCCACATTTTGTTATGTTACAGCCTTATTCCAAAATGGATTAAATTCATTATTTTCCTCAAAATTCTACAAACAATACCCCATAATGACAACATGAAAGAAGTTTGTTTGAAATCTTTGCAAATTTATTTAAAAAAAAAAAAAAAAAAAAAAATCACATGTACACAAGTATTCACAGCCTTTGCTCAATACTTTGTTGAAGCACCTCTGGCACCAATTACAGCCTCAAGTCTTTTTGAGTATGATGCTACAAGCTTGGCACACCTATTTTTGGGCAGGTTCTCCCATTCTTCTTTGCAGGACCTCTCAAGCTCCATCAGGTTGGATGGGGAGCGTCGGTGCACAGCCATTTTCAGATCTCTCCAGAGATGTTCAATCGGGTTCAAGTCTGGGCTCTGGCTGGGCCACTCAAGGACATTCACAGAGTTGTCCCATAGCCACTCCTTTGTTAACTTGGCTGTGTGCTTAGGGTCGTTGTCCTGTTGGAAGATGAACCTTCGCCCCAGTCTGAGGTCCAGAGCACTCTGGAGCAGGTTTTCATCAAGGATGTCTCTGTACATTGCTGCATTCATCTTTCCCTCGATCCTGACTAGTCTCCCAGTTCCTGCCGCTGAAAAACATCCCCACAGCATGATGCTGCCACCATTATGCTTCACTGTAGGGATGGTATTGGCCAGGTGATGAGCGGTGCCTGGTTTCCTCCAGACATGACTCTTGCCATTCAGGCCAAAGAGTTCAATCTTTGTTTCTCATGGTCTGAGAGTCCTTCAGGTGCCTTTTGGCAAACTCCAGGTGGGCTGTCATGTGCCTTTTACTGAGGAGTGGCTTCCATCTGGCCACTCTACCATACAGGCCTGATTGGTGGAGTGCTGCAGAGATGGTTGTTCTTCTGGAAGGTTCTCCTCTCTCCACAGAGAAACGCTGGAGCTCTGTCAGAGTGATCATCAGGTTCTTGGTCACCTCCCTAACTAAGGACCTTCTCCCCCAATCGCTCAGTTTGGCTGGGCGGCCAGTTCTAGGAAGAGTCCTGGTGGTTCCAAACTTCTTCCATTTACGGATGATGGAGGCCACTGTGCTCATTGGGACCTTCAATCCCACAGAAATTTTTCTGTACTCTTCCCCAGATCTGTGCCTCGATACAATCCTGTCTCGGAGGTCTACAGACAGTTCCTTGGACTTCATGGCTTGGTTTGTGCTCGGACATGCACTGTTAACTGTGGGACCTTATATAGACAGGTGTGTGCCTTTCCAAATCATGTCCAATCAACTGAATTTACCACAGGTGGACTCCAATCAAGTTGTAGAAACTTCAAGGATGATCAGTGGAAACAGGATGCACCTTAGCTCAATTTTGAGTGTCATGGCAAAGGCTGTGAATACTTATGTACATGATTTTTTTTTCGTTTTTTATTTTTAATAAATTTGCAAAGATTTCAAACAAACTTCTTTCATGTTGTCATTATGGGGTATTGTTTGTAGAATTTTTATGAAAATAATGAATTTAATCCATTTTGGAATAAGGCTATAACATAACAAAATGTGGAAAAAGTGAAGCGCTGTGAATACTTTCCGGAGGCACTGTATTAAAAGATGACAGTGAATTTTTACTTTAAAGGGTAGAATTGACAAAAATTATTCTAATTTAAGAGAGTTTTGAAGTAATTGTTTGAAACCAACATAAAATCTGCAAGAGAAAACACATTTGCACATTTTTTATTTCAAATCTTATCATTACTGGGACAAAGCCTTCCCCGGATGACAACAAGCCCCGGTCCTCCCTTTATGGCAGCGCATAATTTAAATAGAGTTGGGCAATTTTGTAGTCACGCCAGTGTGACCTCTAATAACGTTTAGTCACTTCCTGGAGCCCTGCACTTGCAATATGTAAACTCTGACACTGCAAAGTGTGCCTCTGCAAATAGATCATTTCATTTTACATCGGATTTTGTACCTTGTAAAAGTAGAAAGGTGGGATATGGAAGATTTCTAGTATCCAGGGGAAGGTTCTTTGAGAGCTGTAAGCAAACAGTACCACCTCCAGACAGCACGCCAGCAGAGAGCAATGCAACACCTCTTGCTCCAACAGGACCTGATAGAGAACAAGAGAGATCCTGTTAAATCTCACATGACTGTGAACATTGAAAATGAAATGGCTTGCAGTTTTATCATGTTTATCAAGTAAGCTGACATACTGCCATGTCTTTGCCCTGTTGTCTCTTCATCTCTTGTGTCATGATGTTCTCCAGGATTTTAAAGTACAAGATCTGAGCCAGCTTCAGACGATTCTCTGCAAAATCTGCACACAAGAGCCTGACGTTAGAGTGTGTAAATGACAGAATTTTCTTTGCTGGATGAACTATTCCTTTAAGTGGACAGCATGTCTGACCAATGTGTGCTCCTGGTAGGTCTTCTGATGGTTTGGTGTAGGCCTCTTTAAACCTCTCTCCCAGGGTCTTCACTCGCTTTAGAATGGCTTCAGTGGGGTTCCGAGAGCAGGAACTTTAAAACAAAGAGAAGTCAAACATGTTATGCTGAATGTTTCACAATGAATTAAAGCATCCACCACATGAACATGAAGGTTAGGTTCACATACTCATGAAATCTCAAAACATTGGTTGGATGGATTTGCAGGATTCTTACTTAAAGATCTGTAGCAGAGCATCACTGGGTGCGTTGCGGAGTCCAGACACCATACTCTGCAGTCTGCTCACACTTTGAGTGGCTGAAGAAACAGGGGTGACCAACACCTCCTTCTCCTTCAAATACCGACGACCCGTTAGAGGCGTAGAGGGAGCAAGGGAGCGCATCTGCACAAAAACAGAAATATTTTTAGTAGTTTAATAGTAATGGCTTTAGCAGACTGATATATCAGTCTGACCGATTTATTTGCAGATATTTGGCCATATAAATAATTTTGCAAACGTCTCATTTCCCATGGTTAAATTTTATCAGCAGCAATCAGGCACCATTGACAACCTTGTCACTGAAAATGTATTTTCTGTTTTCAAAAACTAGCGAGTAACATTGTTTCATAAATCAATGTTTCGTAAATGTTCATTATTATTACTGTATTATTTTATGTACATGTACTATAAATCGGTATAGCCCATTGAAAAACCCATTCATTTTTATTTTTTTTTTATAATTCACAGGGTCCCACTTTATATTAGGTGTCTGTAACTACTATGCACTAACATTAAAATACATACAATGTATTTATTGTGTAACTACATTGTTCTAAAAAATTCAGAACAATACTGAGGTTGAGGTACGGATAGGCTTAGGAGTAGAGGTTAGGGGTAACCAATGTAACCACAGATGTAATTAAATGCAGGTAATTTAATTGCAAGTAAAATGCAACAACACATTTGTACATAATAAGTACACTGTAGCAAATGCTTAAGTACATACAGTGCCTGACCAAAAACAAAGTCGTATACTCTAATATTTCATTGGACCGCCTTTAACTTTGATTACGCCATGCCATTGTTTCGACAACCTTATGCAACGTCACAACATTAATTTCCACCCAGAGTTCATTCATTTTTGGCCGAAATCTTGTATTGATGATGGGAGTGTCGAACCACTCCGTAAAGTCTTCTCCAGCACATCCCAAAGACTTTCAATGGGGTTAAGGTCAGGACTCAGTGGTGGCCAATTCATGTGTGAAAATTATTCCTCGTGGTCCCTGAACCACTCTTTCACAATTTGAGCCCGATGAATCTTGGCATTGTTGTCCTGGAATATCCCCATGCTTTCAGGGAAGAAAAAAAATCCATTGATGGGATAACCTGGTCATTCAATACATTCAGGTAGTCAGCTGACTTCATTTTATTGCCACATAATGTTGCTGAACCTAGACCTGACCAATTGAATGAATGAAATGTACATTTATATAGTGCTTTTCTGACACTACACTCAAAGCACTTTACACAATGAACAGGGAACTTTCCTCAACCACCACCAGTGTGCAGCATCCACCTGGATGATGCGACAGCAGCAATAGTGCGCCAGTACACTCACCACACACCAGCTATTGGTGGAGAGGAAAGAGTAGAGATATAGAGCCAATTAATGGATGGGGATTATTAGGAGGCCATCATTGAGAAGGGCCAATGGGGGGATTCTGGCCAGGACACCGAGGTTACAACCCTACTCTTTTACGAGAAGTGCCCTGGGATTTTTTTAATGACCACAGAGAGTCAGGACCTCGGTTTAACGTCTCATCCGAAGCAACTCCAGATCATAACACTGCCTCCTGAGGCTCGTATAGTGGTCACTATGCATGAGGGGTATATCACTTCATGCGTGTCCCTTCTTACCCCGACACACCCATCGCTTTGGAATAGGGTAAATCTGGACTCATCAGACCACATGACCTTTTTCCATTGCTCCACAGTCCAATCTTTACTCTCCCTATCAAACTGAAGTGATTTTTTCTGATTAGCCTCACTAACAAGTGGCTTTCTTATGGCGACACAGCTGTTTAGTCCCAATCCTGCAAATTCTCGTCACATTGTGTGTGTGGAAATGCTCTTACTTTCACTATTAAACAGCCGTGAGTTCTACTATTGATTTTTTACAAAGTGACTTCAAGCGTTTTAGTGATCTCCATTCACAATCATTCAAGATTTTTTTCCGACCACATTTCTTCTGCGAAGCTGATGGTTCCCCACTATCCTTTCAGGTTTTTAATAATGCGTTGAACAGTTCTTAACCCAATTCTAGTTATCTCCTTATTTGTTTTCTTTGCTTGATGCAGGCCAATAATTTGCCTCTTCTGAAACACAGCAACATAATTTCCACAACCACGGGATTAGTCTTCCGACATGGTTGTTTAAGAAATGAGAAGATACACACTGCATCAGTTAGGGTTAAAAGAATTGTTGCCAGCTGAAACATATTAATCACTGCAATAATGATCCAATTATAGGCTCTTAAGTATCTGTTTTTTTAAATCCAAATTATGACTTTTTTTTTGGCCACGCAGTGTAGTAGGTTAAAGACATCAAATATAAATTGGATCCATGCACAGTATAAATTAAAACATGTAGCGAAAAAAGTGTGTGCTTAAGTGTTCAAGTCCCCGAATACGTAAGACAGGCATATGTGGTAGCGTTTGAAAGCTTAGAATCTGAACTTTAATAGATAACCGTTACTTCTGCATTCATGTTAAAATAACAAAATAAGGCCTGAAAACATCCACGTCGCAAATCAGTGCTTTTATTAATATGAATATAAAGATCTTTGACATAGCACTTAAAGAGACAAATCATATATCAAATGAAAGCTCACATTCTCAGGAATACAACTGTTTATGTTTTTTCTTTGCACCAATACCACAGTTCGAAAGATTTTCAAAAGAATCCCCAAGTGAAACAGGATTTCTGTAAGTCATCAAATACAAACATCTCTTTTATGCACTGATCACTGCTGCTGTAAGCCCCAAATATCTAAAAACGTTATATCTGCTCTTACCGTAGGCAGTTTTCTACAAAATGAGCCATTTTTTAATTGTCTGTGAACTTGCTTGTGTGAATAATCCAATTATACATCTTAGATGTCCAGAACAAAATATGCAGTCCAGCAGAAAAAGCACGCTAAACAAATTTATTGGAAATATATTTTAATGATTGTTGATTAGGGGTGGGCGATATGACCAAAATCTTATCAATCACGATATAGTAAAGGTTTTCTGGAAAATCTATAAAAATTGGTTTATATATTAAATAACCATATTGTAATGCCTATTTTTGGAACTCCAGTCAGTGAATTAAATACTTTATAAATTAAAACTACCTCCTCTTTAATTGGAACAAGACAATGTCAAAATAAACAAATAAACAGAAAATCAACCTTACCAAGTATGCCACCTTTCAGCTTAAAATGTTCTTGACTAATATTATTATTATTATTATAAACTTTGCTCAAGAAACTTCTCAAAGCAATGCGACAAAGAAAATAAAACATAAGTAGAAAATTATCTAACGAATATAAACACTTCTTGAAGAAAATAAATATGAAATAAATATAACTTCTTGCAAAATAAATAAATGACCAAATTAATGCAGAGTTCATCCTTTGGCTTTCATAATATTCTAATGCATGCCTCATTTTGAGGTGGTGAAACAGACTGCTTGTATTACGAGTGATTATATCGTTGTGCGACACAGTTTGCAGATTACATTTTTCCACTCTGTACACCATGTTGCACTTGTTTTAATAACAAGCTCCTCTTCATTTTCTTGACCTGTTTGCATGTCATCCCTTTCTGTGGAGATTTCATTCTCCATTTGGGGTTTTCCTGGGTCAAAAATGATTGAGTAGCACTAGTGTTCCCACTCTGAGCTCTCCTGTCTCTGGAGCACAAATATCAGAAAGCCTGCTGGATTCGCAAGTACTTCGGAGCTCCAGAGACAGCGCGCACCAGTTATGTGAAACATTCGCGTCAGATGAGAAGAATATTTAGCACTTTTAACGCACCGAACACGTGATGAAAGTCATTAAATTTGCTTGGGCAGCCGCAGGAAAATGTTCAGAGACAGAAAAACTCTGTCCATGTTTCTTTCTCAATTCTCTCTGTCTCACGTGAAGCCTGCCCACTGATAGATAAGCCCACAATGCACACATGGATATTTACATATCGCGATATACACGATATAGCTAAATCTCTATTGGTTGACACTTTATATCATCGCCATGACATATATCGTCATATCATCCAGCCCTACTGTTGATGATAAAATGTTATACATCACCACTAAGGGGTCCATTCAGAGGCAGAGATATTTGATGAAACAATTGGGGTGGTGCATGAACTGAAAATTCTATGTTTTAATACATTTCTAATTCTAAAAGTCTATGGATGAGCACATCTGTGAGGGCTCAAATGCATTAGAGCGCCACCAACATTTAAGATCTGTATATTGTGATGGAATGTGATATAGGAAAAAATCTTTTTATTACAGTTGCTGCCAGCTAGTGGAATAAGAATTTTTGGAGGGAGATGGAGAGAACAGAACCAGAATTACATGCTTACAAATTTAGCACAAAAAAAAAAAAAAGTTTTAATTCCATTTATCATAAGATTGTAAACGTATACAATATTATTTATGAATTACTGGAGTCTGTGAATGGTGAGCTTTTAAAATTTAATTTGAAAAATTGCAGGCAGCAGCCCAAAAATGCCCCAGAGTTGAAGAGGTTAACTCATCTAAAGACTGACAAACAGAACATTGGTAACCATTTCTTTACTCTAATGTGGCAGTTGTGAGCAAATGTTTCATTACCTTCTCAAAGTGTTGCTGAAGGTTGTTCTCCACCTGCATGCGAGCGGAAAGTTGACCCGCCGGAGGTTCGGCAGTGGATTTGCGTGGTGTGCCGATCTCCTCATCCGCATCAGGACCCAAAAACACTCGCTCGTCAAAATCACCCACAGTCAAAACATACTCCTCATACTCACGATTTATGGCTTTACTGGAAAAACAATGTTAAATATCTGTCACTCTCTTTATGCTATTTTTATTGAATAAACAAAACAAAAAAAAAAGTCATTTAATTTAGTAATTTCCTGCTCTTTAAAATAACTGAATTGGAAATAAACTAGTTTTGTGAACTGAAAAGATAAAGCAGCATGCAAAAACAGAGTTTTATGGTAAATATATGCTTACTTGTTGTCTTGGAAGTTTGGGGGGTCAAGCAATTCAGTCAGAGCCTCAGTGTCACCTTTTAGTATCTGAAGAAAATAAGAATAATAATTGATGCATGCTAGCAGAACAAGGAGTTTCATTGGAGCAATCAAGTTTTGTTTTGTCACGCTATTCGTTTGCTGCGTAGTGTGGTTGTAAAAGTGTGTGTGTATTCCTCACTCTTTTCTCAAACAGGCTCTTTAAGTAGGGTTTGAAGTAGTGCTCCTTTATGCCTTTAGCCTCCACCACCAGCCCATCATGCAGTTCACACAACCTGTCAATCACGCATGGCATCTCTTTCAGGTTTTCTGTGTCCTTGGGCAGACCTAAAGAGAAACGAGTAACAAATTATTCTTAATGTAACACACATATGCGACTAGCATCAATATCATCCTTACGAGTTTTATTTGGTAACATCATATGCGTATTAGCATTAAAAAACAGAATTATCATGGCTGTAAAGCAGCAAATACAGAGATCGGCTACCAAACAAAATGGTCGATACCTAGGAATGAAAAGAACCATCATCTATGGCCATAATCCCTCGATCAATTCTTGAACATTTCTCTCAGCTGGGTGTAGAGAGTCTTTTACCTCTGAAGTGTAGATTGATGAGATCTTTCCAATTGGAGCACATGAGAGCGTTGCAAAACACCAAGTCCAGACAGCAGAGCAGGAGATGATAAGAATTGACCAGGTCATCTCCAATCATACTGAAATTACCTGAAAACAAAGAACCAATAATGTTACCAGTTCGCTGTAGCACTCCGAATGCTATCGGTCATTATTAGTCTCATCTAAATTATACTGATCATGTACTGATTTTAGTCAACTTACCTTTTGTATACACAAAGAGAGTCCAACAGAACTTGAAGACATCACTGATGTGGCATGGAAGACGTCTAAAGAGGAAGCAATACATTTATTTCTTTTTCTTTTTTTAGATGACAGCTGAAAGCAGATAGAGACGGGAGGCAGGTAGAGAGAGTTTACCGGTGTTTACGGCTTCTAGGCAGGCGCGGAGGTTCACCCTGAGGATTCTGAAACATGTCCAGAAATATCGGCTCAAATTTACGAAAAATCACTGTGGACACTTCAAAGTTGCGCTCTAGTCCACCTATGCGGTTGCGGAAGTCCTGTGAGAGATTTGACATGTCCGACCATTTCTTCATCTTGCTGAAGAACTGGATCAAACTGGAGGACAGAGAACACACAGCTTTGAGTTCATGAATAATTTAAAACCAATGTCATTTCCACTCTTTTTCTGAGTTCTGCACTGAAATTACAACATTGTTACAATGTTGCTCATCTTGTTTTAAAAGCCATCATTTTGCAAGCAATGAAATCCTTACCTGAGTTTAGAGGAGCGCAGTATCCTTGTAAGGGAAACACAGTTGCCCTCCATCACGCCACGCCCCACAGTGGGCGTGGAGCTCTTCCTACAGGCAGCATACAGAGAACACACTAGCCAGTGTACAACATCACCCTGAAACAATCACAGACAGGACACAAATAAAGACTACTGTGACACATATATCAAAGCCGGAGGGTGAATTAACCTTTAAATTCAACACTCTCAAGACATTTGTATGCATCGAACTTTAAATAACTATTCTCTTTACATTTCTATTTGTTCTCTATTAAGTGGGTCATTGACAAATAAGGTTGTCCAAGGTGATAAACATTTGAAATATATATATATATATATATATATATATATATATATATATATATATATATATATATACACACACACACATTTTTTTTCCTTTTACACCCAATTTGGAATGCCCAATTTCCTAAGCGCTTTTAAGTCCTCGTGGTGGCGTATTGATTCGCCTCAATCCGGGTGGCGGAGGACGAATCCTAGCTGCCTCCGCATCTGAGACCTGCAACCCACGCATCTTATCAGGTGGCTTGTTGAGTGTGTTGCCACGGAGACATAGCGCGTGTGGAGGCTTAACACCATCCACCGCGGCATCCATGCACATCTCACCACGTGCCCCACCGAGAACTAACCACATTATAGCGACCAAGAGGAGGTTACCCCATGTGACTCTACCCTCCCTAGCAACCGGGTCAATTTGGTTGCTTAGGAGACCTGGCTGGAGTCACTCAGCACGCCCTGGGATTCGAACTAGCGAACTAAGATTTGAAATATTTAAAAAATATCAACACAAATATTTCAAGTTCATGTTATTTATAATTTTTGGGAAAAAATGTATAGCATTTTCTTAAAAAATAATAATTATAAAAAAATTGTTTAATGACTAAAAATGTCACGTGGTGTAACTAAGTAAAAGGTATTAAAATAGTTTCCTTGCACCCTGAATACATGAATGTGTAGCAGCTTAATCGTTAATTTCAAAAAAGGTTTCAAACATATGTTTCAAGGTGAAAAATATTTTTTACAAACATCATGAATTTTTAAGTTAACAATATCAAGAAGTTTTCTCATGGTTACACCAAATGACCTGAACAAAATAAAAAAAATCATAAAAAATGTCAAAATATTGATTTTTAATGGTATTACAAAATAATGATTTGTTTTTAAAACTTCACACACAGTCTTGTGGGAAATAATAATAAACGATTATTCAGTACAACCCATGCCAACAATTATTTTTTTCAAATTTCAGCTTTTAATGACACTTTAATTTTTTTATTTCTCCGGACAGTTACACTACATGACATTTCGACTTTAAGCCCCAGAAAAAATATCAAAATGACTTTAAAATCGGAACTGAAAACATGTTTATTATAGAAGAGGTGTATTCAAGTAACTGTCCTATGTGAATTGAATTTGTAATGTATTTTTGAAAGAAAAGTTAGCGTCACGTCATTGACTCAAGTGTAATGCCAAATTAATGTAATACAAGTGAATTTACATAAATCACTTGTTTGATGGCAACTATTGAGATGACTTGGATAAGTAGCCAAGAACATGTATTGTAAATCAAGGCTCAGTTGTTTTATTCAAACCTGTTTTGAGGGACCTAGTTACTAACAATGGTCTGATTGAAAAGGTCATTTAGAAAATATGATTTTAAGAAATAAATATCTTATCTCGTGCCGTATGCCTATTGCGTTCAGAATCTGCATTCGCGGGACAATTTTGACCCGGTGGAATTCAAGCTTATAAATCATTCATAGCCCCATGGTTTTCATCTTAACCTATATTGTAAGTCATTAAGAAGTTCTTAACTGTTCATACATATAAAAAGATTGATATTTTTGGCATGTTAACTGACAAATATAAAAGTTATTAATATGACATTTTTTCTTTTTTTAAATAATAAAAATTTGAAACTCTTTGACACATTAACATACATTAACTACAGCAAAAAAAAAAAAAAAAAGATATCAACATTTATGTTAAATTTTACCTGAATAACATAAAATAAAATTTATATTAACATCTAATATAAGAATTACTAGTAATTTGAATGAGTTGCCAATTACTCATAACTGCGCAATACAACTTGGTGGTCAAAAGTTATGAAACCAACATATTATTTTTCAACTAACTTCATCAAAACAACTGTACAACTCAAGAATACAACATTAGTAGTTTACTATGTTTTTAAACTAAATCTATTCTGTGAGTATGCTGTAAGCTGGTTCAGGATCAGATGGCTGCAGAGTAAAATGTGGACGATTTCCTCTTTCAAGCCCTATTTAGACTACCACTCCCTCTTTAGGCTGTAGTACCTTTAATTTATTTGTTATGTTTATTAAATCTGTCATCTCTGTTTTGTACAGGAATGTGTGTGTGTGTGTGTGTGTCTGTATGTGTGTTTGCATGTTTGTAAACAAGATGCATTCCCAATAAGAGAAAAATAAGTGTGTGAGAGAGTATGGGAAAGAGGCAAAATGTAAGTGAAGAGTTAAAAATCTAATTCATAGAAATTGACATAATATCATGTGTAAAGCCAGAATTGATGCCCGGGTCAAAATTGACCCACGAACATAAAAGATGTAACAATTTTTATTATGTGTCTTATTATGTAGTCTTGACCGTCACAAAGTTTGGTTCCCATACTAAAAACTATGTGGTATTTAAAAATTATTATATACCTCTCCCGGGTCAAAAATGACCCAAACGCAATAAGAGGGTTAACTGTAATTTTTTCCACATGGTTCATTTAAATATCTTATTGGTGTTACATTGTTTATGCTCATGTGAAAGATGTTTAGTAAAAAAATAAATAAAAATGGTATGATTTATTTAGTCCGATTAGTGGTGTATGTTTTGTGATGCTATTGACACCATATTAGAAAATACATCATTTAAGAGAATTTGTCACTGGTGTTACAACCCTTGCTTCACTCGTTAAACAAAATAAAATAATAAAATAAACAACATCAGTCAAGCTGTACTTTATGAATATAAACAAATGTCAAGATGATGTTAAAAAGTTATTGCCTCAGCATTTATGGGCGAAAACTGTACCGAATTGGAAATTTCAATATTTATTTGCATTTTCTGAGGAAGACCCATGTTTTTTGCTAGTAGCTGGCTTTAACAATCTTTACCGACTAGTACTGGAGAGTATAATTAACCTATGTATACATGAATTGTACAGAGATGGTATCATACTGTACTTTGCTATCATATTCATGGTCCTCAAAGAGACCATATTATTACCATGACAGATGACCCAAGAACATGCATTATCATGGCATGTCAAAAAACACTGTAATACCATGGTACGCTTTGTTAGAAACTAGCCTAGTTAAAGCAGTTCTTTCACTAGATACTGTATATATCATGATACTGTTTGATTATCATAATCATGTGCCAGGGTATTTAAATGGCCAAAAACTGATATTACCTATCAGCAATATCTAAAAAACTTGGTAATAACTTGGTACTTTGTTATAGAAGTGTCCTCATGAAAACACTGCTTTCATGGTACTCAAAGAATACCGTGGAATTACAATGGTATCTGTGGTATAGGTCCATAAAACACGGTAATACCCAGCGTTGGGTAAGTTACTCTAAACAAGTAATTACTATTAATTACATCTTCTACAGTGTAATTAGATTACTGTACTAACTGCTCTGTCTGAAAAGTAATTGCATTACTTATTACTTTCTAAAACCCTGATCACCTCAACCAGATGAAAAATACAAGGATAGACATGAAACTGTTCTTTTAATTCTTTCAAATAAATCATATAAAATTAAATAAATTATTCATGAACTGGCCAAAGAATTTAAGGGGGCAGCGTTAAATTAGAAAACATATATTTTGGGGGCCTGGGTAACTCAGCGAGTATTGACGCCGACTACCACCCCTGGAGTCGTGAGTTCGAATCCAGGGTGTGCTGAGTGACTCCAGCCAGGCCTCCTAAGCAACCAAATTGGCCCGGTTGCTAGGGAGGGTAGAGTCACATGGGGTAACCTCCTCGTGGTCGCGATTAGTGGTTCTCGCTCTCAATGGGGCGCGTGGTAAGTTGTGCGTGGATTGTGGAGAGTAGCATGAGCCTCCACATGCCGTGAGCCTCCACGAGCCACATGATAAGAAGCGGAGGCAACTGAGACTTGTTCTCCGTCATCCGGATTGAGGTGAGTAACCGCGCCACCACGAGGACCTACTAATTAGTGGGAATTGGCCGTGCCAAATTGAGGAGAAAAAGGGATAAAAAAAAAAAACCCAAACAAACATATTTAAACATTAGATGTTACATTTCGATTATAAATTCACTATTGTTTTATATAGAATTGTTCTATAGTCTATACAGTATTTAACACAATTACATCAGAAGTAACTAAGTTACTTAAAAATTAAGAGTAATCCCTTACTTTAAATTTTTTTGTGAAAAAGTCATTTAATTACAGTAATTAATTACTTAGTAATGCATTACACCCAACACTGGTAATACCACGGTACTTTTGGTTAGTGACAGGTTAAAGCAAGACCTACTAGTACTGTGGATTTTACCTAAATAAACCCCTTACATAAAAAGTATTTTTAGTTACTTGGTAAAGCGAGTTCTACTAACTAGTTCTGATGTTTTTTTTTACTCATAAAACATTAACGAGACACATTTAAGCAGGAGGTACCACTGTTTCATTTAATTTCGCTGGAGTTTGAAGGTAAAGTGAATGTAAATAAAGGTGAACCTCTAGTGTGTATGTGTTCCAGATGGAGTTGAAGTTCTGAAGCGCTTCTGTCGCCGTCTCTTCGTCCATGTTCAGCTCTTGACAAAGCGCTTCGAGGCTCCTGCGAATCGAGCCATCGTCTGATTTAACGGACTCCGAATCCGTTTCATCTCCTCGCATTGTTGATATCCTTTAAAATGAGTTAATATCCAACGGAAAATTATTTTTGTACAACACGGAACGCTGCTGACCTCCTGATGCTATCCCACAATGCCGAGACATACGAATGGCGCGAAATCTGGCTCATCTCAGCCAATGAGAGACGAGAGAGCCGTGACGTCGTTACAACAACAAAGACGGCAGCATGGAGGATTTAAACTTCCTCACAGACTGCCAAACTGTGTCAGTGATGCTATGAATGTGACTAATGTACAGATACATCTTTTCTGTGTCTGTGTGGCAGTGAATAAAAAAGGAGCTATTAAAAAAAAAAAAAAAATTAAAAAAAAAAAAAATATATATATATATATATTATTGCAAACTGTGTCTTTGTAAAGATTCATTGCCCCGAAGATTTTTAACTCTTAAAGGTATAGTTCACCCAAAAATGAAAATTCTCTCATCATTTACTCACCCTCATGCCTTCCCAGATGCGTATGACTTCCTTTCTTCTGCTGAACACAAGAATATCTCAGCTCTGTAGGTCCACACAATGCAAGTGAATGGTGGCCAGATATTTCAAGCTCCAAAAATCCCATAAAGGCAGCATAAAAGTAATCCATATGACTCCAGTACTTAAATCAATGTCTTTAGAAGCAATATAATAGCTGTGTGTGAGCAAAACATCAATATTTAAGTCAATTTGAAAGTGAAAGTGGAGATTTTTAGGGAAAAGGATTGAAATATTGATCTGTTTCTCAACCAAAGTGACTGCATCACTTCAGAAGACATATATTAAACCACTTGAGTCGTATGGATTACATTTTATGCAGCCTTTTTGTGATTTTTGGAGCTTCTAAGGCATGTTCACCATTCACTTGCATTGTATGGACCTACAAAGCTGAGCTATATTGTTGTGTTCAGCTGAAGAAAGAAGGTCATACACATCTTGGAAGTAATGAAAGTGAGTAAATAATTACAGACTTTCCATTTTTGGGTGAACTTTTCCTTTAAGACAACATGTTGATTCTGTATTATTATTAATTGTTAACAATAAAACACATATATCTGTTTTGTAAACCCGGTCAAACATATTCCAACCTGGCAACTCGTTGAACACATTTTTAATTTACTAAAACAAGTTATCTTGAGTTCCAACACCTGACCAATGAATTTCCCCGATTTTTCCAGTTGTTCACATTTAAAAAAAAAATATTTCAAAGAAAATTCACGACCCCTCACTGTCGCACAAAGTATCTAGATACATCTAGAAGCCAAAGTAGCTAAAAAGCTGTTTGTCAGATAATGAACTAAACCACATCAGACATGTTGACTTGAAAGTTGAAAGTCATCTTTTATTGCACAATAAAAGATCACATACCATGTTTTGAATTACTGTATATGATTGGTCCACATCAGTGTACAGGAGCTATTCGAACAAAAACAAAACAAATAAATCCCAAATAAAAAATAAAAAAACAAAAACACCCACGACTCTCAGCATTGCTGCATATTTCATACCAAGAGTATAAGTTACATTTTTTGTCTTGTGTAGTGTAATAATCCCATACTGTATATAGTGCACTTGCTTCAATGTAACTACAAACTTACAGTACAGTACTTCCTTGTCGTGAACACTGACCATAATTTAACGTATTCATTCAACGTTATTACACAAGCGCTTGAGCAAAGGAACTTGCAACATATGCGGTCCCCAATACAAGCTCCAGCACAGTTCTACATGTTTATGATGCTCTAATGGCCTTGTACATTGACAATTTGAGTCCAGATTTGATTCTATCTGGCTAAGCAGCTCTGTTATAAGAAACGCCTGCCTTGCGCACATTTAAAGTATGGGAACTACCTCAGATGTGACTGGGTTTTATTAGCAGGTCCTGGCATGCAAACAGACATAGTGGCAAAGCAAAATCCAGATAATCTCCTACTACTTGCATATTTGAAAACATTGAAAAGTCTGACCAAAATGACACTGACGTACTCCAAAATTCCCAATCTGTTGTTCCCCAACATAAATGCATTATGTAAAGCTGCAACAATGATCTCCCTTTGATTAATCCATGATGAAACTGGAGGTAGGGGGGCTAATATTAAAGTTTTTAGTATCTATATTCTGGGTGCAATTATCCAGAGAAATACACAAGTGCAACAACATAGACAGTATATGTATATAGTATACATATAGTTAGTATTACTTTGAGGTTTGATGGAAGGCAAAAACAGATCAGTGCTGACATACCATATCAGATAACATCCAAAACCTGGAGACAGCAAGTTTATGTACATGTTACAATACACAGGTAGACAGCGTTAAGACATTAAAACACAATAAATACAGGGGAAATGGAAACTGATCAGAATGTTTTAGAGTTCCCAACGTGATTGTGGCATTTTCAAAAGTTACAGTTCCAACAAACAGTACATTTTATAAAACCAATACAATTACAACCAGCAACATAGCATTCTCAGTCTAAGAGTGTGACCTCTCCAGTTGTACAGTACATATACTGGCTGAAGTGCTGAAGGCCTTTAATGAAGTTATGAGCTTACTGAAATGTCAAAAGCGAGGGTAATGTGATCATTTGGAAATTTAAACGTAGTCTGTGCATTTTTATTGACCAGACAATAGAGAAAGATTAGAGGTAATGACACATTTTTGAAAGACAAATAGACTTTGTGCTATGCAGTACTGTTTTGAATGAATCGACAGCACTAATGAGAAGAAATAGACCTTGTTATACCGTTTAAACTTTGAACCACCAATGTATTTCCGACAAGTTTTATGAAAACTGCAGGCTAATGTCTGTACAACTAGAGCGACCGCTTTGAAACTAGTGTGACCGAGACTGCTTCCCATAACGCTGACACTGTACACAAGTACTTTGATATATATTTTCCAAAATAAAGATGTAACAAACATCCATATAAAACACTAAATAAGGCATTGCAAATTTTACAATAATAATCAATGTGAAAGAGGGGAAAAGTCATATTTGGTGAAGTTGGCAAAGTAGAAAGAAAAATCAAATGCAAAATAAATTACATTATGGTGTCATAAGTAGTGACAAGGCAACAACAGCATGTTTTTGATGGTGACCATAATTTTAGACGAGAAATATACAGTACAGGTTTACATAAATCAAAATGTACAGGAAGTGACATGTGCGAGCGTGAGCATGCATCCACACAAACACACAAAAACAAACAGAAGAAACACAATTACAGGTAAACATTCATTAAAAGGACTATGCAAACAAAAATAAAAAATAAAATTCACATCAGAAAACAGAAAAAAGTGAATAAGATTAGACATCCAAAAATGAATTACTCTCACAAAAGAGAGACCCTGTTGAGTTCGGGGGAGAAAACAAGTTAAATTATCTCTGGTTTCAACTAGCATATTTCATTTAAAAGAAACACTAGTGTTGATTTTGTTTTTACAGTCCCCCCCCTCCCCCCCTCCCCCAATATGCAGCAACATACTGGCAAGGAAAAAAATAACATATGGTTGTAAACAAAATTAACAGCAATATACAGCGAGATAGATTTACAGGTACATGTTTTCAAAAAATCTTGGTAGGTTTTACTCTACAGTATTTTCAAACGCACCAGAGAAAATGAGAGCAATAAAACCGAAAGAGAATGAGACAAGTCTTACTTCCTGACGACCCTTTAGTGAACACAGAAAAATGGGGATCTGTAAATAATTTTTTTGTCTTTTAAAAGAAAAGTTCAACAAAAATGAAAAATTCTGTCAACATTTACACTGTTCCAAACCAGTATGACTTTCATACGTCTGTGGAACACAAAAGGAGAAATTGTGAAGAATATCCACATTGCAATGAAAAAGAGCAGCATGAACATTCTTCAAAATATGTCCTTTTGCGTTCGACAACATAAAGAAAGTAATACAAGTTTCAAATGACATGAAGGTGAGTAAATGATAACAGACAAACAAAACAAAACAAAATCAATCAATCAATCTCAGGATTGTTCTTTGCTATTCTTTCAAGCCTTGCTTTTTGAGTTTCAGTTGCACTCATCATGTTGCACTCATGCCATCTATAGCTTTCTAAAGATTCACTTTAAAATCTTTTGCTTCTAGAGTCACTAGAATGAATACATAGCAGCAAGCATCTAATAACAGAATACTGTGGTCCATTCAAAAATTTCCAGTTCTGCTGGTAATCTACCAAATGGGATGTGTGTTTCCTTTACATTATTTTGAGAAATGTTTTAAAACACTAATCTAAGTTGTATGTACCAATGTCTCTGATCTTACAACCAACATTTAAAAGCAAAACTGGCCTCCAATTTTCACAATATCAACATCCGACTGCTTTCTGAGAATATGGGAATCTGATCTGGGGAGAAAACGCTGGGTTGCCGCATTTTTTTTCAAGTATCGAGCAAAAAGCATTCTCCATCATCTGATAGAATCATTTGGGTACACATTTACATGATGCAAAAGGACCATTTTAACACCAAACACGATGTCTTCCCTTTGTAGAATTGAGACCTTTTGAGTGCTAACATGCTTTTTGTGTCTATTTTTCAGCATATACCCAGAAGGTTTGTGAAATTACAAGTTTGACTGGGCAGACCTATAAACAATAAGTTGATAATCAAAGTTCTATACACAAACGTTTACAGACACGACACACAAAAGCACTGTTGCCCAAAAGTGAGGCCAGATTCTATTCTCCACAGTCACATGAGCCTTTAGTGTTTTGCTAATTTTCTTCTCCATTCTCCCTCTTTTCCCCCATTTCCTTATTCTCAGTTCTTGTTTCCTCAGAAGGATCTTTTTTAGGGTAAGAAGAATCATGATCTTTGACCTGAGATAATTGTACATCAGATCGATCTTGACTTTTCCTTTCAGGCATCTGTTCATCTTTTACAATTTTCACTTCCATGTTGTCCACTAGCACAGCAACATTCCCACTTCCTTCCGCCAGTCCTTCCTCCCGAACCTTCTTCCTCTTCCTCTTGGGGCTTCCCGTGCTGTCTGCCACAGGCATAGCTGGCAATGCCATTATACTGCCGGGTGGTAAGAACATATGTGGGTACAGCAGGCTATGCGACATTCCCGGGATCAGAAAGGGGTTAAAGGTCAAATGGCTGCCCGTGCTCATGATGCTACTGCTACCACTAGTGACCGTGGCTGTAGTGCCCGAGCCGGACATCGGTTTCCTCTCTTCCCCTTCTTTCTTTGTCTCCTCTTTATTCCCGTTTTCTGTGCTCACCAGAGGGCTTGTGTTGTCCCGCTGAAGCACGGTATCAGAACTGTCCGCTGGGCTCGAGGTTGAGGTTACGGTTGCAGAGTTCGTAGAAGTTATGCTTGCTGCGCTGGAGGATGCAGTCGCAGTGGATGTCATAGACGTTGCTGTGGACAGTTGCTGACTCATCATCCCACTCATGTGAGCGCTGTATATAGGCGGCTGTACGGCCGCCATGCCGTGGAGCATCATAGGTAGCATGCCAAGTCCATTCTTGGCATCATCGCCCACCGTCACAGCGGTGGCAAAACCGTGTGGAAAGCCCATGATCCCGGTTAACGGGATGCCAGGGACATTGCGGAGATTGGGCAAACTAACCAGATCCATGCTGCCAATGAGCCCACCGTTCATGAAAAGTGGACCCATTCCAGCGGACAGCTCAGGGGTTTTGGGCATTTCACTGCGGGGTCGTCTGCCTCTTCTACGTGTGCTGGGATCCTGTGACACAGGTCCAGTGAGGATGCGCGTAAATTTACCCTCTGGCAGAAAACCCTGGAATAGTGGGATTTAAAAACTTCATATTAGATAACAGTCTTTTATTATATACACTACCTGTCAAAGTTTTGGACACAATTGACTGATCATGATAAATACGAAAGCTTTTATTGTGGTATACAGTATTATCACTGGATTGTATTACATTAGGCTACAAAACGGGTTAAAAGATAACAAGGACCATTTTTAACTACAAAATTAGCCTTTTTTTTCTCTTCTCCCCAATTTGGAATGCCCAAATCCCAATGTGCTATAAGTCCTTGTGGTGGCGTAGTGACTTGCCTCAATCCGGGTGGCGGAGGACGAATCTCAGTTACCTCCGCGTCTGAGACCGTCAATCCACGTATCTTATCATGTGACTTGTTCAGCGCATTACCGAGAATTCTTCGCGGCATCCACGTGCCCCACCGAGAGCAAGAACCACATTATAGTGACCACGAGGAGGCTACCCCATGTGACTCTATCCTCCCTAGCAACCGGGCCAATTTGGTTGGAGTCACTCAACACGCCCTCGATTCAAACTCACGACTCCAGGGGTGGTAGTCTGCGTCTTTACTCGCTGAGCTACCCAGGTCCCTAATATTAGCCTTTTTAAACACCAAATTAGCCTTTAAAAGTAAAAGATCACAAAGAAAGTAGCTTTGTTAAGAACACTGAACATTAAAGAAACTAAATGATCAGTACACAAATTTAATTAAAATAAATATTTTAAAATAAATATTAAATCAAATGGTCACTATATCTTTAAATATTTCCGCACTCCAGACTTTACCCTTTTTGGATGGGGATAAAGGGTCAAAAGCGTTCCTCCTTCAGCCATACTTTTCATCCACATTGTTTTTGTTTACATTATCTCCATGAATATTACAAAACATTTATAAATGGTCATTTAATATTTCCTATCTGCCATGAAAATTTATTTTGCATTATTTTTATAAAAAAAAAAAAAAAAAATATATATAAATATATATATATATATATATATATATTTTTTTTTTTTTTTTTTTTTTTGTTCCTATGATAGCTGAGGTCACTGTGTCACTTGAAACACAATCTACCTGCCACAAAAACATTTTGTGATACATATACATTAACATATTTTCGTTTAGTAATCTTAATGCAAGGAATTTTCCATATAGAGTTTGTCACATGGAATTCTAGAGGAAAAAGAACTTTAGGCATCCTAGAAAAGTTCCGATGATACATTTTCCACTGACAGGCTGTTACAAGATGCACAACTTACGACGTATGTTTTCTTTAGTATATGATTTGAATAACCCTTGCATCACTTACATCAGCGAGGGTCATAAGTGAGTGATATAAATCTTACAATTTGACTTAAACCATCTATTATGTTGTAGTTAACTTTATCAGGTTTGTTTGCCTTGAATTTGAATAGCTCACCAACAAATTAGCGAGGGTCCGACTATGGTTCTTACAGTTTGACTTGTGTATAATGTTGCAGTTCCATAAAAAATTACCGGTTATGGCAAGTATAGTAAATAATCACATGCATTTAGGTCCTTGTTTGTGAATCTTGACTCATTGATGGAAATCTAAGCTATGGTGCGTTCAGAAAAATCTAAAAATGTTACTAATAGGTTATCTTAAATTTTTTCACAGTACATTGATGTGTCCATGATAACAATATCATGCATGTTAATTATTGCGATATACCATAATACCGAATACCGGCACATGCCTAGTTGATATTAAAAACAGTTCTGTAAACAAACATAGTGTATATTGGGCCTATGTAATTTCTTGCAAAATTTAAATTGTAATAAAATAATTAAAATAGATGTAATCTAGACAAAGGGTGGCTACTTTTAAGAAGCTCAAATATAATATAGTATTAATTTGTTTAACATTTTTTGGGTCACTACATAGATTCCATACTTCCATTTTTCTTATTTTATTGTGTTAATGACTTTTATTCTAAACATGGAAATTAGTAGTAATTAACAACAAGTAAGGTTAGTCCTAACTATTAACTGGTACTAATGATAACTACATTAGGTTCTCATTTAATGATAAACTTAGTGTATACATGACTCACTGAGTGCTTCACCACATCTGCCCAATCAGGAGCCACGGAGTACTCTGAGTTTGCATCCAGCCATCGGGAGAGCTCTTTAATGGCTGGAGCCATAGCGCCCCCAAGCTGTGACCAGAGGAATTGCAGTATTAACATTTAATAAAATCAAGTGACAAACAGGGTATAGGAGCATGTATGTTTACTATTGTTACCCTGCGGCCAGTGCTTCTGTGTACAACTGGGACTCTCTCCTCTCCAGTCAGAGAGCTGATGTCGAGCTTGGTGGGATCTTTGCAGCGATGCCTTCTCTGCTTTGGACGATCCAAGAAACTGTGCAACATGCTTGCGCTCTGAGGCTGAGAAAGTCATAGAAACATTGAAACACCAAAAATTCACACTTAGCAATTTTTAGTTTTTTTGGATGAAAAATACGGTTGTCCACCTCACTACTTGTAATTAAGCAGTTTTCTTTATATAGTGCACTCATTTCAGAGAAAGTACACTAATTCTAAGGCCATAATAGTAATAAGGCCATTTGAGTTACTCAAGTTCATAGGCCATCTCTGTCTGGTATCAAACTTGCATCTTTTGTGTGATGAGATATGTGTTGCTTTCAACAGTTTTCATTTTACATGTAACTGACCGATGGAAAAGCTGAAAGCTCCATGTTATAGTTGGGGTTCTGTCTGAGCCATTCCATCAGGCCTTTATTTGCCGCTTCCCTGTCCACGCTGACGTTCAGGGTCTCTGAGGCTGGAGACGGTGCTGGAGGATGTGGAGGGAGGACAGCTGGAGTCGCTGGAGGGCACTCTGACTGAGAGGATGTAGAGGACACAACAGGGTGGCTGATATTCTCTGACCCGCTCTGTGGAGTAAACAAATACATTCGAAGGCCATTCAATGATATCATTATGAAGGTATCTTATTTATCCAAATTCTCAATTTCCATCTCTCCAAATTAAAGCAATACACAAGGCTGTGCAATGCATTAATTTTACCACCATACAAAATGTCTAAAAATTCCTTTCATACTTTCATAAAAAGTTGACAAATACAATAAGATATAAAGACAGCATGGTTTCTACATCATGGTGAGAAGACAACTAAATAGTGAAATTCCATTTTCTCAAATTTCACACAAATTGCAGTGATGACTGCATTTGTCACACTCAACCATTCTACCTGTTACTAAAGTTAGCGTAAAAAAAATCATCAAGCAAGTTTTTTTTTTTGTTTTGTTTTTTTAATTAATAGGAAAGATATGTTTATCAGTAAGTACAAACCAGTGTCAGAAATTTAGGGGGGCTCAGGGCAAAACTGCCACTGAAAATGACAAAAATGCAGCCAAAATACAAAATATAGGGGCAAAAAAATTACCCATAATGAATTCTTCTATTAAGGCCCAATTATACGTAATATTGTATACAGTATGAGTTAATGCATACTCTAGTTATTCATATTTGTGTTAATAGATTGTTTAAATTTTTTATTTGACATAAAAGGATGACACCTTATATTTTTTATTTTGTTAAAAAAAATAAATAAAAATGCAGCTGAAAATCAAATCCAGAGGGCAAATGTTGCCCATTAATGAAAAAGTTCATTTCTGACCCTGGTATAAACCAACATATACTGCAGCTAGCTAGAATGTTTTGGGTTCAATACAAGTTACTCTGCAAAATCTGTGGCATAATTTTAATTAAGACAAAATATAATTTTTTCTCATCCCTCATTTATACACTGGCGGCCAAAAGTTTGGAATAATGAACAGATTTTGCTGTTTCGGAAGGAAATTGGTACTTTAATTCACCAAAGTGGCATTCAACTGATCACAAAGTATAGTCAGGACATTACTGATGTAAAAAACAGCACCATCTCTATTTGAAATTTCTTAGATTTGATCATTTTTGTTCAAATCTAGACAGGCCCCATTCCCAGCAGCCATCACTCCAACACCTTATCCTTGAGTAATCATGCTAAACTGCTAGTTTGGCACTAGAAAATCACTTGTCATTATATCAAACACAGCTGAAAGCTATTTGGTTCGTTAAATGAAGCTTAACATTGTCTTTGTGTTTGTTTTTGAGTTGCCACAGTATGTAATAGACTGGCATGTCTTAAAGTCAATATTAGGTCAAAAATGGCAAAAAAATGAAGATTTCATACAAAAGTGTACACTACAGTCTTCAAAGACAAAGGACAACTGGCTCTAACAAGGACAGAAAGAGATGTGGAAGGCCAGATGTACAACTAAACAAGAGGATAAGTACATCAGCGTCTCTAGTTTGAGAAATAGACGCCTCACATGTCCTCAGCTGACAGCTTCATTGAATTCTACCCGCTCAACACCAGTTTCATGTACAACAGTAAAGAGAAGACTCAGGGGTGCAGGACTTATGGGAAGAATTGCAAAGAGAAAGCCACTTTTGAAACAGAAAATCAAAAAGAAAAGGTTAGAGTGGGCAAAGAAACACAGACATTGGACAACAGATAATTGGAAAAGAGTGTTATGGATCTTAACCACATTGAGCTTTTGTGGGATCAGCTAGACTGTAAGGTGTGTGAGAAGTGCCCGACAAGACAGACACATCTATGGCAAGTGCTACAGGAAGTGTGGGGTGAAATGTCACCTGAGTATCTGGACAAACTGACAGCTAGAATGCCAAGGATCTGCAAAGCTGTCACTGCTGCACGTGGAGGATTTTTTGATGAGAACTCTTTGAAGTAGTTTAAGAAGTTCTGAAATTTTTTTTCTAATTGTAATAGTAATTTTTCACGTTATTAATGTCCTGACTATACATTGTGATCAGTTGAATGCCACTTTGGTGAATAAAAGTACCAATTTCTTTCTATAAGAGCAAAATCTGTACATTATTCCAAACTTTTTATATATATATATATATATATATATATATATATATATAAGCAAAAATCACAGTTACGGAAAGGATCTTACAATAGAAGGGAATGGGGCCAGTTCATTAACAATTAAATATGCACGGTTTCAAAAGTACAACCACAAGATGTAAACATTACACAATTTAACATGATTTTAGTGTGATAAAATCAAGGATTTACTGGCATTACTGCGTTTACCAGATTACAGGGTTTACCAGTGTTGGGTTGTAATATTGGTTATAACTTCACACAAAAAAAGGTTTGTAAGCATTTGATTGTATTTTTTAGACTATAAATCATGTTAACACATATAATGTTTATGTCTTGTGGATATACTTTTGAAACAGTGAGTATTTTAATGTTTATAGACTGGCCCCATTCACTTCCTCTGTGAGTGCTTTACAGTAACTGTTTTTTTTTTGTGTGTTTTTTTCAATAAACAATGTTCGAATTTCAAATGTTTTTTTTTTTTGTGGTAATGAACCTTATGCCACAAATGCTGTTGACTGATCTTAATTTGTATTGAACATGCAACATTAATTTAGGCTAAATCTGCAATCCATATATATATATAATATTTGTATAATTTTATTTATTAAACTTTTGGAAAAAGAATTGCAGACCCCATAAAAAATAAATTAATAAATAATAAATAAAAACACCTCGGGTGGGGTAACAACATTTTCTGAAGGTTAAGTACCTCCTTGCACTGGCCCTTTATTGAAAATGACCCTAAAATGAAAATGTAAGAGTTTTAAGTCCTATTCTGAACACTTTTTGAGGAAAGTGCCTTAGAGATCTATTGACTGATTCCACAAACCTGTTTTTCTTGTAAGTTCATGCCTCGTCCTTTCATAAAGCTCAGGTCAGAAGTCTCCACATTTCTTCTTCGTCCCCTCCTCCGTCTCAACATTGAATCATCACGCCGCAGACTGCCGTTGACAATCTGCCCTGTAACAGAGTGAATCAAGCCAGCCTGCAAAATGCCAGCCATATCCAATCCCAGCGAGCCCTGTATGGAGCCTATCCCAGCGATTTTATGCGGGGCTGACTGGACAGTGTGGCTCATGTGACCCATTGGCCCACTTTCTCCACCACCTGTGAGCTCATTTGGTTTGGAGAGGTCAATGGCTGCATCCTGCCAGCCGTTGAGGAGGAGAGCGTTAGCACGATGAGACATGCCAACTTGGATCTTTTCTCCGAGATGGCTTGGTTTGGCGAGGACTTCTGCCTCGAATTCAAAGCCACGTCTAGGCCGTTTCAGTTCAGGGAGGAATGCAGGGGTCACTAACCGGTCCTGTGGGGATGAGAGATCAGTAAAACTAGGGCACATGCATGTTTAAGGGAATTCAATTAAAAAAAATTTCTAATGCATATTTTACAAAAAAAAATATAAGAACAACTCTGCAACAAAAGAAAGGTAGAAATTTCAGAATTAGGTCATTAAATAGCACATCAAAATGATCAGTTCAAATGTATAAATGGTGATCATGGCTGGGCGATATAGGTAAAATAAATAAATAAATACAATTCTGATATTTCTTAGCCTTTTGATGATATTTATTACTTGAGATGGATAAAAACAGTGATTCTTGTTTTTGAGGACCCATATATTGGACCAAACCGCAATTGTTGCAAAGTATTTAAAGCTTAAATACAGTACAATCTAATCAAAATAATCAATCTGTGTTTTTGTGCATAATCGACAGAAAATAAAACACATGCTAATTGATAACGGCAAAGTTTATGATGGCTCTGATTCGGCATTTCATTTTACATACATGTGTCATAAATGCACTTTATTATTAAGGGGTGAAATTTGTACCCAGGAATTTATTTTAAGGGGCATTTTTTTTCTCTTGATGGCATAATTATTTCAAATACAAAACACTGTGTGACGTCCTTTATGTCAAATAATTCTAATACAATTAAATCAATTAACTGAAACGGTCACTACGATGTATATACCATAACTCGAAAGGCTAGAAACTAGAATATTTTATAGTACTAGGTATATGTATTATGAGATAAATATAATATCTTAGCATAATAACAGAGGAATTCGCTAAAGGGGCATTTTTGTCACTTTCAATGCCATTTTTTGCACTGACCCCTGGTTAATTTCTGACCATGACCATGACAAATTTGCAGCATTGCAAATTTACCTCAGACCCCCCCCTTAACAACTATATATATATACACTGGCAGCCAAAAGTTTGGAATAATGTACAGATTTTGCTGTTTCGGAAGGAAATTGGTACTTTAATTCACCAAAGTGGCATTCAACTGATCACAAAGTATAGTCAGGACATTACTGATGTAAAAAACAGCACCATCACTATTTGAAAAAAGTCGTTTTTGATCAAATCTAGACAGCAGCCATCACTCCAACACCTTATCCTTGAGTAATCATGCTAAATTGCTAAACAGCTTTCTCTAGAAACTTGTCAGTCAATCATTGTTTTGAGGAATGAAGGCTATACAATGCTTGAAATTGCAAAAAAAAAAAAAACAACTGAAGATTTCATACAAAGGTGTACACTACAGTCTTCAAAGACAAAGGACAACTGGCTCTAACAAGAACAGAAACAGATGTGGAAGGCCAGATGTACAACTAAACAAGAGGATAAGTACATCAGAGTCTCTAGTTTGTGAAATAGACGCCTCACATGTCCTCAGCTGACAGCTTCATTGAATTCTACCCGCTCAACACCAGTTTCATGTACAACAGTAAAGAGAAGACTCAGGGGTGCAGGACTTATGGGAAGAATTGCAAAGAAAAAGCCACTTTTGAAACAGAAAATCAAAAAGAAAAGGTTAGAGCGGGCAAAGAAACACAGACAATGGACAACAGATAATTGGAAAAGAGTGTTATGGATCTTAACCCCATTGAGCCTTTGTGGGATCAGCTAGACTGTAAGGTGCGTGAGAAGTATCCGACAAGACAGACACATCTATGGCAAGTGCTACAGGAAGTGTGGGGTGAAATGTCCCCTGAGTATCTGGACAAACTGACAGCTGTAATGCCAAGGATCTGCAAAGCTGTCACTGCTGCATGTGAAGGATTTTTTGATGAGAACTCTTTGAAGTAGTTCTGAACATTTTTTTCAAATTGTAATAGTAATGTTTCGTGTTATTAATGTCCTGACTATACATTGTGATCAGTTGAATGCCACTTTGGTGAATAAAAGTACCAATTTCTTTCCATAAGAGCAAAATCTGTACATTATTCCAAACTTCTGGCTGCCAGTGTGTGTGTGTGTGTATATATATATATATATATATATATATATATAAAATTATTATTATTATTTTCTTTTATACTACTGAAGATATTTAAGACTTTTTACGGCCTTATATTTGGAAAAGTTAATCATTTTAATACTTTTAAGGACCACTGGATACCCCGAAAATGGTTATACTACCAAACTTTTTAAAAACTCATCATGTCTGAAGATCTCATCTCAGACCTACTTTTGGTAGGTGGGATACAGTGTGTGGCAAGTTGAAATTAAGGCTCTGAGGCATTCTGGTGGGCAAAAATCCTGCCCTCTCATGGGCACTGCTGGGCACGCACGTGTTAGCCAATGAGCTCGGAGACTCATACTGCTGACTAGAAGAAGGCCACTTCCCCTTCAAGATAGTGTGGCAGATGCTGTCAATACGGTTGATGATCACTCTGTCCTGTGGTGAGAGAAAGACAAAATACAGTGTATGGAATGGGTCAAATTGGTCTGGCCTGAAAAGAAACAATATTTTCTAAATTTTTTAAAAGAAAAACCCTCAGTTATTACGCAAGTGTTTTGGGGGTGGTTGCCATTACTATCTAGTTGCTAAGGTGTTTTGAGCGATGTAAGTGTGTTGCTATGAGGTTGCTAGGTTGTTGTGGGTGGTTGCTAGGGCAATGATAGATGGTTGCTAGGGTGTTCTGGGTGGTTGCAAGGCGGTTCCTTACTGGGTCAAAGTCAAAAGAGCCCACCTCCAAAAGTAAAAAAAAAAAACCTAACTCAAAGTATGACCAATAGTAATAGTGATGCTTGCCATAGCAAGCTTAAATATACAGTACAATAGCTGTTCTGTGCAACAATTTAATGAAGCAATGTAGAAGAAGCCAATAGAAAAAGAGAAAACATAACAACCAACATGACTATACCTTAGGCCACTCAGAGAATGAGAAGAGGGCTTTCTCCTGTAAAAGCTGAGCAATGGTTGGTTCCCTTATTTCATGAACACTGTCTGCCATCTCACACATGGGCAGCGCAAAGCGTGGAGCTTCAACATTCCCCAATAATGCTTAAAAACAAAGAATCAGTATTCAAAGAATGATATTTTTCCACTGAGTCACAACGTCTCAAACTGTGCTGCGATTTGTGAAGATACCAATGTCAGCAAAAGTCAGAGATTTCATAACAAATGTTACTCATCAGACTCTTCATCAGATCAAATTATCTTGGCAATGCTATTCTCAGAATATTTAGTGATTCACAGTTATAGGATAATTCAATTGAAGGAATATCAAGGATATTACTTAAAGACAGATTAAAAATTTCACTTGAATTCTAGCATTGAAACTTTAAGGAGCAACTTACCTTTCTGCTCATTAACTTTCTATTTTAACGTCATAATCTCTTAACACAGACAATGTGCATGAACAAAGACCAAACCTCAAAAAGGTAGAGCGCTGAAGTCTGACAATACCTGGTGCTTTTGCATCCTCATCCTTAATGTTGTCGTTTACTTCCAGAACCTCAGTCTGCTCAAGGTGAGGAGTCTGCGTAGTGCTATCTGGCTCAGGCTTCACATCAGATGACACCGGATCTATGAGGAACTCTTGTTTGATATTGGAGACCACGTCAAGGCCTGGAGATACAGACGTGTCAGGTACTGTAGTGGGAAAAGAGGGCGAAGATGGGATTGAAGAGGGAAAAGGGTTAGCGGTTAAGAGAGTAGTGTCATCTATTGGCTCTGACGGTTCTTTGCAGGGTTCTTCAGAGGGTACATCCACCAATTGTTGCTCAGTTGAGTCTTGCTGGTACCCTTCGCAAGGTTCCTGCAGGGTCTCATCACAGGTCAAATCATAAGGCTCCTCCAAAAGCACTTTCTCTGGCTCTCGTAGAGACTTTTCGTAAGATTCTTCCAAGGGCACTTCACAGGGATCTTTCAAGTGTTCTTCACTTGAATCCTCAAATGGCACCTTGCATTCCATTGTCTGGGATTCCCCAAGACAGTTCTCCCTTGGAGACTCCATTGAAGGCACCTGGTTTATCTCATAATGAGTGTCCTTTGTCTGAGGACTAGCCCTTGCAAGACAGTCACTGTCTGGAGAAAGTTCTTCTCTCAAAATGGAACCCTACACTTTCAACTCCATCATCTGGACTGGGAAGGCTGTGCGTGATGTTGGAATCACTAAGCTTGTCGTCTTGGTCCTCACTAATGGGGTCTGCTTGGACGAGACTCACATCTGTGAGTCCAAGTGGTGGTGGAACATATTCTGCAAGACCAGCTGACAGATCGGTCTGATCTACAGAAGTCTCACCGACATTAAGATCTTTGAACAACATGAAGCTTGGTGCTAGTGGCTCGACAGGGTTGCTTTGGGAGTCTGAACTGGGCATGCTCAAACAGTCTGTGAGCGGTTCCGCACCATCTTGTCCATCTTCTGGTTGAGGAGCATCCAGAAATCCTGTTTCTAAAGCTTGTGCTCCCAGGATGGGATCGGTTTCGTTGAACATGTCAGAAGTATCAGCATGGTCCGAGCTCTCCCATGGAGTCTGAAGTTCATCCAGCTCCACAGAAGGAGCCATTAAGCCGGTCTCCTCGGAGGAACCTTGCTCTCCTACTAGAACATCGCTACAAAGCGTCCCAGCTATGGAGTCTGCCATGTCTCCTTGAATCCCATTTAGTTTCCCTTGCACACCATATGAGTTTAGCATATTCTGGCCACCAGTTGCAGAATTGAACGGGAATCCATTAAAGGCCTCTTTACCAGACTTGCTATGTAGTGGGTCTGATGTCAAACTGTCATGCTGTAAAGATCCCAACTCCAGAGAGTCATCCAATGAAGGGCAGTCCAAAAACCCTTCCCTGGTTCCAATGCTTGGAGACTCCGGCACCACTACTTCTATGGGCTGGTGATGCCCAGGAGTATGAATGAGTTGTGTTTGTGTGTGGTTTGAGGGTGTCGGTTGGTACTCTGGAGGTTGTGGGGAGTGACAATGCCCGAGGTTGGCATCATACAAGCAGCATGGGTGATGTGGCAAGCCTGGCACTTGATATCTGTGGTTTTCTTTGTGAACATAGTTCCGGTGGGCCTCCAAGAAGGATAGCTGAGGGTCACTGAGAATGCAGAAGTCCGTTCGGCTCAAGCCATGCTTTGCAACACCAATGAGAAGATCACGGTCATGTTTACCACACTCCCACCATACGGGCAAGTAAAGACTAGGGCGACAGAGCTGCAGCCGTGCCCCTAGAAGTGGGTGACGCAATACTTGCTCACGGACCTTTCTCAAAAGCTCAATACGGTATAATGTTCGGGCAGCTCGCTCTTCTGTAATGGGCTCCACAAACAGCGAAGGGTCAACAGGACCTATGCAAAAGAAGAACAAAGTTATGAAACGATTATGACAAACTAAGCTTGTTTTACAATTTAATTCTCAATATCGGTTGTCATATTACCTTCGTCTTTTCTTGGCGGCAGTCTACAGGCAGTGCGACACATTGAAACGAAGCTACAGAAATATCTTTCCAAACTTTTATCCGTTTTCCTCTCCAACCGAGCGAGGGCACGGAACTGGCTCCAGTCAAAAGTTTTCTTCTCTGGGTCATACACAACACCAAACGAGGACACAGTGCGATAGAAGTCAGCCTGCTCACGACGTGTCCACCTGTGTGCAAAAGAAATATGCTAACTTAGTAGGTCGTAAACATTTAATCTGCCACAAACTTTGAATTTACAGATTTTCAGCAAACATTATTAACCTCTTAGTATAAAATACAAATAAAACTCTCAAATATTTAGCTCCTCTTTTACACCTTAGACCCTCTAAAACTAAATAATTATATCAAATTTCTGACTGTTCTCTGTGGGTGGCAGGTATTTCAGTATAAATAGCCATGTTTCCACTATCGGGCCAGTGCAAGCCAAGGCTATGAACTGGTCAGCCGGGGCCAATAGCCTCGGACCTCTAGCTGCAAGAGCAAAATCGATCTGCATTCCCACCATCTGGCCAATAGCCCCACAGCGTTGCCCTAAAAACTGCCCTGAATACGCTGCCCTAGTGCCAGTGTCACAGACCCCACCCATTTCACAAGCAAGAGGGAAGTTCAAGCTGAGGTATAAGACTCTGGAGACTATCTAGCCCTCGATATAATCATTGATGGAGACTGAAGCTGCCATTTGTTTGCTTATTTTGGTCTTTGCTTGGTGGAAAGTGAGACCTGTCTCAGCGAAACTCCGCCTTAAACGGTGACCCCGCCTCAATCCCCAGTTGGCCTTTTTTGGCCCAAGGGTAATCGGCAGGGCAAAGGCACTTGGCCGTTGACCCGAGGAAGCCCAGGAGGCAAGATGAAGCCCCGGAAGTGACAGTGGGAATGCAACTGGCCCTGGCACATACTAGCATGCCCTCATTTGGCCCAATAGTGGAAACGTGGCTATTGTCCCAAGACTTTGTAATGCTCTTCTGCAGAACCTCAGTGACATCTCATCATCATTACCACTTTCAAAACATAATTGAAACTCAACTCTTCATTCAATGCAATTCAAACATCTCTGGCTTAAGATCCTCTTTAGCTGCTAGCTGTTATTTCATCCATTTCTCTTGCTACACAAATTTTGTGGCATAAGTTTCTCCTCCATTTAGTGCCGCAAAGCAGTCCTAACATGTTTGCTTACCCTGCTATGCATTATTATTTCTCACTTCTGTCATGCATGAATCAGTTTCCTTTGTTCTGTCAAACTCTTTAAAACAACCTTGAAATTTAGAAAGGCACTACATAAATACTTAGTATTATTAACCTTAAGTATTATTTCTTATTTTTATATTATCAACTTATTTTTATAATATATATGTATTATACTTTTAGGGACATTTTTCTAAGGACTACATAACATCTGTGGAATTTGAGGATTCATCCTGAAAGACAATCCTGAAAGAGAATTTGGCATTATGTCCTTAAAACTGAAGTGTGTAACTTTTTCTGTGTTAAAATACTTTCTCTAATCCCAATATTCAGAGACAACTGTAAGCCATTTGTATGTTGTATGTGTTTCTGTGGCACTATTGATATTTCTTTGTTTGTTTTGAGCAACCCGTCAATACTGACACAATAACATTCACGCAACCAGTGACGTGAATAAAACATTTTTCTCAAATAAATTTCTGTTCCAAGTGCAGATTCTGAACTGTGCATGAGAGGTGTAAAGACTTAGATTATAGACTTTAAGTAATTCACAATACTAACCTCCGTTGCCACTCCAGAAAGAGTGGGTCGGGCTCAGTTGTGCAGTGCCTAAAGTCTCCAATTTGCCAGGCCAAAGGCGCAATTCCCTCGTGCAAGAGGAAATCATGACGAAGCGGCTCACGGCGAGTGTAACGCTGATAGGCGGTAATGAGTCGTCGCAATCGTGCCGTAAGAGCCGAGTCTGCCGGCCACTGTACCCGCCCTTGCTCTATCGCCTCTGCAACAAGATCTCCTGCGAGAGATGCCACAAAGCACCCTCCAAAAGAAAGTAAACTTAAGGCCCACTCAATCTGAAGTCAAACTTAAGGTGAGGTCACTCTAGATGTTGTGCTTTATTCACTGCCATTCATACGAATGCAAAGGTGGGAGAGCGGGTATTTAAAGTTAAAGTTTGGTGAACTCTAAAATTGTGAATGTGTATAACAAAGATACATTTGTCTAATAGACTATCTAGATGTCACAGATTGATCTCTTGGCTTTACAATAAACTCTGATTTTGGTGGGTTTGCATCAATCCAATTTAAAAGAATACAAACTTTAATTTAAAAGAAAAGCTGCATTGTTTGCAGTGTTGGAAGAAATTGGAGTGGACAGAATATTTTAATATTGAGTATATTATTATTTATTCAAAACAGAAGCCATTGAGTGTGACATGTACTGTTGCCCATAGTCGTTATGGGGTCTGGCATTATTTTGTATGCTTAAAATCCACTGTGACCACACCTTAATAGTTTTAACAAAAACAGTTAAAGGTTCTGTTTCGACAAAATAATAGTTAATTAGGCATGTAGGTAAATGAATAAGTAGATAAGGAATACCTGTCACCATATTGTCATTCTTCCCTGTTTCCTCTGACATGGGTTCCTCCTTTATAAAAGAAAACTAAACTTCAATGAACAGTCCAAGAGTTTGGTTAAAACACTAACAATTCCTTTGATTTCCCATCACTACCTTGATCTCTCCTTTCTCCTCTAAATCTTCAGACTTCATGTCATCCTCCTCTTTGATTTCATCACTTTTGCTGACACTGCTGAGAAATGAACAGGTTTTGTAGGCAGCATAACAGCTGTAACAGTCAATAGGTGGAATTCTTATATTGCACATATCCACAGCTGCAATATATCTAGTAAAGGTGCTCATTTCAAAGGATGTTACCTGTCAGATGCATCTGGAATTGCTTCTGCTCCACCTTGTTCTACTGTCAGAGCGGTGACATCAGGAATGCCAACCCGCTCCAGGAAACATAGCTCAGGGTCTGCACGCATGGCGTTATACCGCTCATACCCTACATGGGACATAGAGAGAGTTCAGAACAAACAAAACAAGAGGGAACACAAAATGTTTGCACACATAATGAAAACAAGAGGATGCCAATATGAACTGTAACATTTCACAATAATAAAAATGATGTTCATATAAACGGTAACATTTTATAACAATACAAATGATTTTCATATAAACTTATATTTTAGAATGATAAAAAATGACAATAAAACAAAAACAGAACATTAAAAAATTATGTTTATATGAAAAAAAAAAAAAAAACCAAATAAAACAATTGCCACAAAACATAATGTCACACCAAAACAGAACAAAACATCAAAATCAAAATGTCACAAAAAAAAAAAAAAAAAAAAAAAAAAAAAGAACAAAAATGATATTACTGAGAATGTTTGTGTCTTAACTCACCATGTTTGTGGACTCCAATAAGCAGCGATTTATCCGCTTCAACATCCCACCATATAGTAGGGATCTCAATGTAGTCGATATCAGGCAGGGTTACCTCCAGTTTACTGCAGAAAACACATATCCTCACATATTAAGCCACTCTACAATGTGTGCGTTTACATGCACATTTACATGCGCAGATTAAAAGTCGACAATGTACGTGCTCATGTTAATGCAGAAAACAGCTTTCCTTTATCAGTGTACGGTCATAAATTGCTCAAGAATAAACCGATCGGGGCCTGGGTAGCTCAGTGAGTATTGACGCTGACTACCACCCCTGGAGTCGCAAGTTCAAATCCAGGGCATGCTGAGTGACTCCAGCCAGGTCTCCTAAGCAACCAAATTGGCCCGGCTGCTAGGGAGGGTAGAGCCACATGGGGTAACCTCTTCGTGGTCGCAATTGGTGGTTCTCGCTCTCAATGGGGCACATGGTAAATTGCGCGTGGATCGCGGAGAGTAGCATGAGCCTCCACATACTGGGAGTCTCTGAGGTGTCATGCACAACGAGCCACACGATAAGATGTGCGGATTGATTGTCTCAGAAGTGGAGGCGAGGTGCGCCACCACAAGGACCTACTAAGTAGTGGGAATTGGGCATTCCAAATAAATAAATATTATTTTAAATAAAGAATACACCGATCAACATGGGTAGATTTTTGCCCATTACCCCGATTTTGGGTTGCTTGTAAACACATGTACGCATGTGTTGTATGCATGCCTCTTCACAGTTTGACATCAAAAGCAGAGAATAACACGATTATTTCAAATCTCATGTGAATGCCATTTTCTTTATTTGTCTGATTTTTTAAATAAGCTGATTTTTTGGAGTTATCAACGTATTGGTGTGCATATAAACTGGCTCACTGACAAATGCTTGAAGCATCTCATTCTTTCAGTCTATGTGAGGGTAAGATGCATTCAGTTAAATGTAGTACCTGGCAGGGATTCCTTCAAGAGCCTGAGTTGCAGCTTCACCCAGAACTTCAACCTTCAGATAGTAGAGCATCCGTACCCTCAGCAGCACTCTGTCCGTGAGACAATATATATATAAATGAACAGACAATATTAGAGTGCATTCATTAGATACAATATGTGATGGAAGACATACTCGAGCCCACTATCACTTCTGTTAATCAGCCGAGCAGGCATGGATTAATCAGCCTGTTCAATCTGTATATCTGTCTATCACTAATCTTTGGTTATGAGGTGTCCAGGATAAATGACAAAATGGTATGCCAGCATACTAATATAGAATCTAATGTTGAAGGTGCTGACTTTCTTTAAGATGCCTCACTTATTGCAGTGTTGTTTAAGGTGTTTCTTGTAGCTGTCGTCCTGCAGCACCACCTCTGGGTTACAGTGGACCAGCCAGTCAGCATTCTTCAGCTCAGGTGGACTCAACTGGTTCTTCAGCTTTTTGCCTTTACGACCCCGTGGAACAGGAGCAGACAGACCTGGACAGGTGAAAATCAAGAATGTAATGCTAATCCATTACACTGTTTTTCAAGCATTATGCAACAATTGTTTGTACAGCAATCTTTAGATAGCATTCCTCAAATATTTCTAAAATTTGGAGATGTTAATAATTGGTTGCCGACCAAATAATTGTAAATATTAAATGTGTTCCAAACGACTCCAGTGTCTCCATGTCTTCAGAAGTGATATGATAGGTGTGGGTGAGAAAAAGGTCAATATACAAGTCCTTTTTTACAGTAAATTCTCCTCCTTACCCAGTAGGTGGCAATATGCATGAACAATGCAAATCGCCAAAACAAAGAAGAACTCTTAGGAGAGAAAACAGCTTAGAAGGGCTGTTTGAAAGTGGAGATTTATAGTAAAAAAGGACTTCAATATTGATCTGTTACTCACCCACACATATCATATCACTTCTGAAGACATGGATTTAACCACTGGAGTCGTATGGATTACTTTTATGCTGCCTTTATGTGCTTTTTAAAACTTCAAAGTTTTGGACCTTGTTGACTTGCATTGTATGGACCTACAGAGCTGAGATATTCTTCTAAAAATATTTGTTTGTGTTCAGACAATTTTCATTTTTGTGCAAACTATTCCTTTAAAAGACAGAACATTTTATGCTTAATTAAATCAAATTAAATAAATGGATAATACACATAACTGCATTAAAATACTAAACAAATAACAAAACATTTATTAAAATAGGAAAGAGATTCAAACAGAAAAATTACTGAGGGACTGAACAAATTTATACTGAAGTGGAACAGTGCTAATTACCTGAGTGGTTTTGCAGTGCTTGGTTGTGCCCATCTTTAGTGGGTGTGATAAGGTCCCATATGAAGCTCTTGATTTTGTCGTCTCCTTTGTAATGTCGAACACAGTAGACCAGCAGAGCTCTGCACAACACCTCCATATCTCTCTCCGTCAGGTGCCATTTAAAACGCCCATGATTTAGTATATCCTTCCATCGACCCCACCTGCACAACAAAGAATCAAGTCTGATTATTTGTTCGAGTAAAATATTTCTAATGCACTTCCAAGTCAATGGTTTCCTCAGTGTTTATGCTTTACAACCTGAGAACAGCTAAATTTATAGCTTAAATATTTACACTTTTTACAGAATGTCAAGAAAACCGACACGTTGAATTCTTTTTTTTTTTTTTTTACTTATACTTTTTTACAGAAATTGAACACATTTTTACACTATTAATGCAAAGGGTAAGTGACAAACATTTTTTGGCTATGATTGCAAGATGCAGCTACTGTATATTAATGTAACAACTATTAAAAAAAAAACTGCATACAATGCAATTCAACAGGTCCAAAATGTTTAAAAAAGCACATAAAGGCAGCATAAAAGTAATCCATAAGACTCCAGTGGTTAAATCCATGTCTTCAGAAGCGATATGATAGGTTTGGGTGAGAAACAGATCAATATTTAAGTCCTTTTTTAAACAATACATTCTCCTCCCTGCCCAGTAGGTGGCGATATGCACGAACACTGAAAATCGCCAAAAACAAAAGAAGAACTCTTAGGCGAGAAGAGCACTTCGGAGGGCTGTTTGAAAGTGGAGATAAATAGTAAAAAAGGACTTACACCTATCATATGGCTTCTGAAGACATGGATTTAACCACTGGAGTCGTATGGATTACTTTTATGCTGCCTTTATGTGCTTTTTAGAGCTTCAAAGTTTTGGACCCTGTTAACTTGTATTGTATGGACCTCCAGAGCTGAGATATTCTTCTAAAAATCTTTGTTTGTGTTCAGCAGAAGAAAGTCATACACGTCTGGGATGGCATGAGGGGGAGTAAATGATGAGAGAATTTTAATTTTTGGGTCAACTATATCATTAAATTTCAGATTGATTGGACTTCCTGAGAAAAAAAACTGCAACTATTCTTATACTAGTTGCTGATGATGCAGAGTTTTATTTCCACAGAATGCAAGCCGCATCAGAGCCGCCTGATACTAGACACTAAGGTGGGTGAGAGGTGGCATAACATCTTTACACACAATTTAGGGCCGCCAGTGTCATCATACAAAGCCCAACAAAGCAGATGAAGGACTGACCCGAAAATGAGCAGGTTCTTCTCCACTCTGAAGCACTCTGCTCGGAGGTAGCGTCTGTTGCGCTCACTGAGGCGCCTTGTGCGACAGGGTCGTTCCTCCGAGTCACTGTCGAGTTCAGAGAACTCCATCAGTTCATCATCCTCAAAAGAGTTATAGTGTCGCGTCTGCTTCCGTACACGAGGCGTGTCAATCACCAGACTCTCCTAAACGAGACACGGACAACCATGCTGTTTACAACATATACAGTATGTACAAATATATTTTTATATATACTATAAATATATTTTGTCTGGAAAAACTATATATTTTTCCATAGGGGTAGGGTGGGTGTCATGATTTGCAGATTCATAAACACATTAACAGTAGTTTGGCTCAAGGTTTTTTCATTAATGTAACCCATATGTTTTGACTATAACAAGGTTAGCCTGGTATTCAAATCACCCCCCCCCTCTCTCTCTCTGGTGTAGTCTGTGTGATGATACTCTGGCACTACACCACCTCAGTCACAGTAAATTTGTATGCAAGGCTTGAGGTTGTACACCATCCGGTATGGTACCTTTTCTGCCTTAGAGTCGATTTCCAGCTCAGCAATTTTGGCCCACTTCTGCCAGAAGTTTGGATCGTCCAGTGAAATGTCTGTACGGTTCCCTGAAGACACAAAGCTAGCCTGGAATTGATAAATAATAAATGATTGTAAGCAAAGGATGAGATCACATACTTATGTTGAGTCAGCATCTTACTGGGATATTTAATTATTTGGAATGAAAAGTGGTTGGACTTTGCTTCCTGCTACTTTCTGTTTTTTATTCAGGGAAAAAACACATGTAAAAACTGATATTGTGCCTAAATTAATACACAGGAACCCATGAAGTGTTAAGTTTTACACAGTATTTTTTGTTTTAGTCATAGTTATAGTCTTTTGATGAAAATGTACTTTAAAATTTGTCAATATTTCATCATGTCATATTCATTTTAGTCAGTTTTACCCTGACTAAAATGGCATATCATTTTAGTCAATGAAAATAATAAACAACAGATATTTTTACAGCATTTATTAATCTTTGTTAGTGATAGTTAATAAAAATACAACTGTTCATTGTTAGTTCACATTAGTTCGTAGTGCATTAACTATACAACTTTTCTCCCCAATTTGGAATGCCCAATTCCCAATGCACTCTTAAGTCCTTGTGGTGGTGTAGTGACTCGCCTCCATCCGGGTGGCGGAGGACGAATCTCAGTTGCCTCCGCGTCTGAGACCGTCAATCCGTGCATCTTATCACGTGGCTTGTTGAGCGCATTACCATGGAGACCTAGCGCATGTGGAGGCTTCATGCTATTCTCCGCGGCATCCACGGACAACTCACCATGCGCCCCTCCAAGAGCGAGAACCACATTATGGCGACCACGAGGAGTTTAACCCAACGTGACTCTACCCACCCTAGCAACCAGGGCTAATTGGTTGCTTAGGAAGCCTGACTGGAGTCACTCAGCACGCCATGGATTCGAACTTGTGACTCCCATGTGTGGTAGTCAGCGTCTTTACTTACTGAGCTACCCAGGCCCCAACATATACAACTTTTATAGATTAATAAATGCTGTAAAAGTATTGTTCTTTGGTAGTTCATGTTAACTAAAGTTGTTAACTAATGTTAACAAATGGAACCTTATTGTAGTGTTTTGTATTGTAAATTTAAACATGTATCAATCATATAAAGATAGGCTACATTACATACAAAATACTGCCCAACTGTCCTGGTTGTGAAAACCTGAGCTCCTGAAATAATAGCACTCTTTAGAACTCTTCTTAACTCTTTAGACGTTATCCTACTGTATTCTGAATTCTTCATGCTTTAGAGACTGTTATTCATTTCCTGTGTTTAACTAGTTTACGATATTGCATTGTGTGTAGCGTGTTTTTACGGAAACAAAATTTTCATAATGCAAGTTATGCATTCTGTATTATGATTAGCGCAAAACTTAGTTCAAGTTCACCTGTTCACTCGCTTTATTGTTTGTGCAGATGTAAGTTGTAAAATTACATATATGTTGTGGATAAAGTGATTAATCTCATGTATAAATATGATGCATCTGAGTGAGGTTATTGACCCACTTTTAAAAACAACTACATACAATATAACCTGGAGAGCTATTACTTTCATATTGCAAATCAAAAGGAAATCGCAAAGTACATTACATACAGTATATTTACCATAGTAGCTCAATGGAAATCTGGCCATATGTATTTAATGTACTAATGCACCTTTTCTATGACTTTCACACAACGTGGAGGGATTAAACCAGCAGCCTTTTGGCTATAAGCCCTGATCTTGAACCACTAGGCCACCCAAAAATATCTGTTTTTAACTGGTGTGACTCTGTTCAGTAGATTAGACAGATATACCTTAAATATATATTCCAGATGTTTACCTTTGCAAAAGTCGATCCCTTCCCCTCAGACTGGATTGTGATGGTCTGTGTACGTCGCTGTAGGATCTGATCAATGTCTTCTTCACAAAATTTAGAGCCCTCGTCTTCCTCGTCCATGAGTGCTCCATACGCTCCCTTCCTTAGGAGATCTTCCACCTCCATCTTTGACAACTGCTGAACCTGAAAGAGGAGAACACAGTCAATGTTGTCATTGTAAGTGTAGGGACTCCATAAAGAAATAACAAGGCAGAGGAAGATAATAGGAACTGTGATTAAACATACTTCCAAACTGAACTTTATGTGCTAATCATAGCATACTATTCTATATAATTTATATATAATTATTTATTTTTCACACATTATACATATACAGTGAAATTATTTTTTTCACATAGCCCAGCTAAGCTGGGGTCAGAGTGCAGGGTCAGCCATGATACAGCGCCCCTGGGGCAGATAGGGTCAAGGGCCTTGCTCAAGGGCCCAACAGTGGCATCTTGGCAGTGCTTTGCATCTATAGCTTGAACCCCCAACCTTCTGATCAGTAACCCAGAGCCTTAACCGCTGAGCCACCACTGAAGATATTCAATATCTTTCTGCCCAAGGTATAAAATTAACATTTGAGGGGCCTCATGCAACACAAACAAGTTTCTGTGAAAATTGTTCGTAGAACAATTCCTGACTTGGATTAACAAATGATTTAAACAGAAATGTATTCTGTTTGTGTTTCATGAATGAAATTTTAGTTCAAGCTTCATGAATGACTGCCAAATGAGAGTAAAAACTGGTTTTAGTGTGTAAATAAAATGAAGTTACTGGCAATATTTTTTTAAGAAATAGCTAAATAATGCATGGCTGAAATTGCAATGGAGTAAAATGAATTTAAACCAATAAATATTTAAATAAAAATGGAAAATAAAATACAAAATAAAATCAATATTAATAAAAAACAAAATAAATTGGCATGTACATTACGAATCTACATTACAAAAACAAATAATAATCAAACTACAAAATAATGCATGGCTGAAATCGCAATGGAGTAAAATATAGTAAAAAATTTAAAAAGATAAATGGAAAAGAAAAAATTAAATAAATAATACCTTAAAAAAATAAACAATTCAAAAGTGCAAAATAATGCATAGTTGATATTGCAATGAAGTAAAATGTAGTAAAAAAATAAATAAAAGATGAATATGGAAAATAAAATAATAATAAAAAATAAAATACATAAACATAAAATAAACAATACAAAAATGCAAAATAAAGCATTGCTGAAATTGCAATGGAGTAAAATGGAATAAAAATAATAGTAATAAAAGATTGAAAATAGATAAAAATAATTAAAAAAAATAATTACAATTAAATAAATTAACAAAATAAAATAAAACATAAAACTGCAAAATAATGCATGGTTAAAATAGCAATTTAAGAACTTTTTTTTATACCCTGGAACAACAATACATTTTATTATAATTTTTTTTTTTGCTTGGCATGAAAAAATGGAATTGAAGACAAGTGAACAGTCTGTGTTGAGTCCTAAAAGCTCAATGACTGTTGTGCGTCTTTTAACAACTTTTATCTCTGTGAAAATTTTACTCTAAGAAGTCTATCTAGGTAGCCAGACTTAATGTGCCAACAGATTCAAGGCGCTAACCAATTGAAACAAAAATTTGAAGAAGAAAATTGTGTTAATGATGTTAATTAGTTGATTGGCTAATCAAAACTGCACACTTCTAGGGGTTGTTTTTCTAGATCACTCACCCCGTTGAGACTGCCCTTACGGTTGATGTCCTGTAGAACAGCCTTGTCCAATCCCAGTTTCAGACTGGCCTTGTCAAACATCTCCCTCTCATATGAGTTCCTTGTAATAAGGCGATACACTTTCACCGCTTTACTTTGACCAATCCGGTGGCAGCGAGCTTGAGCCTGTGGAATTCAAAATATATGTTTATAGCAAACAAGATATATATAGTTTTCGGAAAGACTTGCACTCATTAAAGGAATAGTTCACCCAGAAAAGAAAATTATTTTATCATTTGCTCACCCTCTTTTCATTCCATATGATGTTAGTTTTTTTCCGTGGTACACAAAAGCAAATATTTGAGCTCATTAGGCAGCTCTAGCCATACAATAAGAGTTCATAGTGATCAGGTGCTGTCAAGCTCCAAAAAGGACAAAAACACCATAAAAGCACCAAAAAAAAAAAAAAAAAAGGCTTCTGAAGACATGTGTGAGGAACTGACCGAAATGTAACTCAATTAAACTCTGACAATCTTCACCTCTACCGAAGATTGTGCTAAATGCCACTGATGCTTAAAATGCATAGGTTCTCATGTGTGCAGTAACCAAATGTGACAAACCTTTCTTGAGTGCTTTAATAATCATTTTATGGTGCTGTTTTTTTTCGCATCTGTTTGTCCTTTTTGGAGCTTGACAGCTGTGGTCTCTATGAACTGTTGTTGCATTGCAAAAGCAGCGTTCAAAATTGCCTACTTTTGTGTTCTGCAGAAAAATAACAGCAAATGGCTTCGGAACGACATCAGGTTGAACAAATATATAACTATCACTTTAAAGAGGTCATGTCATGAGGAATCAAATTTTCCTTGATATTTTGACAAATAAGAGGTCTTTCTACTATAAAAACATACTGTAATTTCAGAATTCAAAATGTAATCCCCAGTTCAATAAAAGCATTTAATGAAACCAAGTTGCAAAAAAAGCCTCGTTCTTTATTTCCGTGACTTCCCTACATCACTAGGGGAACATTAATTCATTACCGCCTCTACAGTTCAAAAACATCAAAGCCTACTTTTACATTCACGCACCCTTGGCCCCGCCCACTGGTGTTTCAGTTCATCAACTGAGAGAGAAGGACAAACAAGGCCTACTGTGGCCTCATTTACATTACATTTACATTTATGCATTTGGCAGATGCTTTTATCCAAAGTGACTTACAGTGCACTCATTACAGAGACAATCCCCCCGGAGCAACCTGGAGTTAAGTGCTTTGCTCAAGGACACAATGGTGGTGGTTGTGGGGGTCGAACCGGCAACCTTCTGCTTACCAGCCTCACTATTCCTGAACACCAAAGGGGACCCATCTGGACTATTTAAAATTATTTTTGTATTTAAACATGCACAGACAGACGTCTTTGACCACTTGATACATATCTCGGGTCGCTTTTAAAAGACGCGGTGTCAAGTTACAACTCTGAATAGAAGAATCCACTCTCTTTCATTCAGCTGCTGCCTCTTGTTGTTTTGAGCACAAACGCATCATGGATGCGTTCATTCACCCATCTGCACTATTTTTAATTGTTGGTGTATGTAAACATGTGCTGTATGGACGTATTTGACCGTTTAGATTTGATTCCAGCGATGTGCATTTCAGTGCAGGATGATACTGGAAACTGGATGTCTTCATCTTATTTCACCATGGATTGCATGTTTTTTCGGCTCATATCAATGTGGACTGCTTGAGAACCAGTCATAAAACGATTCAAGCTTTGCAAAGAAACTGTTATTGAAGGATAGGGCAGTTAAAAAAACACTTGGACTCGATCAAAAACTAAAGTTGTAAAACGTTTCATTCATGGATATTTCAAATATCATGACTGTATGATAGTTTATGGTGCTGACATCCTGTTAACGCCGGGCGCATCTGTTGACGTGACGCAACGGCTTGAGGCTGTCTACACCTGGCACATCAACGCGAACTTTCTAAACCTTCTATTTGTGTTGTTGGCAGTAGTAACGCAAATGGAATGGGAAATCTGTTGCACCCACAGTAAACAGACGCTTCCATGGTAGAAAGCAACACTAATTATAATGGGTTCTATTGCTTTTGACGCGACACGACTCACGCGTCTGGTGTAGAGAGGGTGTGAATGTTAACAGTTGTGCTTGAGATGAACAGTTTAATATATTCAGATGCAATGTGTTGGATGTGTGTTATGTCTAAAACCTGACATTTAATTTTATAATGTTGTGGGGCCTGTTCATTCTCTTCAGACTGAGTTTTAAAAATGGCTGAATTTGAGGGGCTGCACGATGTTAGCCAATCACAACAGTGGGCATTTACGCTGAAGTTTTAAGGGGAGGCTTATGCCAAAACCGAGCATTTCAGACAGAGGGCCAGAGACAGGGTGGAAAATTATCATATACTACTAAATTATGAATGTTTTAATGCAAAAAAAGTTATTAACATTATCAGTGGATAATAGGGAAGATAATTAAACTATAAAAAAAAGAGCATTTCTTGACCCCTTTAAGGTTTTATTTGGTGGGCTGCTAAAAGAAGAGATAATCACGTTTACATTTGGATCTAAAAGTTGGTAATCTTATTACTGACCTTGAATTTAACCAGCTGACAAAAGCAGAACAAGATATAAAACATCATAAAAAGTTTAAACAGAAACTACACTACATCTTTAAATGGCATCATTGCTAACTGTGGATCACCTGCAAGTCGTTCTGCGGGTTCCAGTCCGAGTCAAATATGATACAGGTGTCTGCGGCAGTGAGGTTGATGCCCAGCCCTCCTGCTCGTGTGCAGAGGAGGAATACAAAGCGGTCAGAATCCACCTTACTGAAGCGATCGATGGCCGCCTGCCGTAGATTCCCTCGAACTCTCCCATCGATACGCTCATACGTATACCTGTATGTAGCATAAACATTGCAGAGATTTACTGGAAGTCATGTGCTGTTTGCTTTCTCTTTTGAATCTATATTCAAGGCATTACAGTCAATTATGGTCACTTAAAAACATGTTGACTTTAAGTGAGTGTAAAAAGTTTGTTTAAGCATCAGCTGAACATTTTTATAAGACTGTATCACCTCCTCTGAATGAGGTAGTCCTCCAGTATATCGAGACATCGGACCATCTGTGAAAACACCAGCACCTTATGTCCCCCAGCCAACAGTTTGGGCAGCAGCTTGTCGATAAGCACTAGTTTACCGGCAGCCTGGATCATGGCCTGGAGCTGAAAATCCACAGCGTCTGGACTGTAGGTTTTCCTGAAGCTCTCAAGAATCTTTTCTTCAGCACCTGAAAGATGAAAGAGGAAGAATATGAGAGTCCATTTCAGTGACACAAATGAAAGGCAATGTAGAGAACTGCAACCAAGATTTTTCATAAATTGTTGTTTCATATTTGGAACGTTGAAACATTTTTTATTACACTTGAGAAGCTAAGATGAGCATAAGATATGAATTGTTTTCAGAAAATGTAGTGAGTTAAATATAGAGTTAAATTGAGAAATGGAACATTCCTTTAGCAATCCCTTGTCTCAGTTCCAAAATCTACCAATAGATTTGTCAAAGGATAGAGTTTTTTTTTTTACTCAATATTAACTCCAAGCGAATTTGAGTTAATATTGTAATAAATAAGTGTTTGTTTCACTTTAGAAATGCTGTGCACCTTTGATTTCCCATTGTTCAATTGAATTATCAATATCGGCATTTACATTGGCCATCCGGTTTAAGCACAAGATTTCTCTAAAAACAAGACTTCACATCTTATGTTATTTTGCTTCTCAAGTAAATGTATCTTGTTTTAAGAGTGTTTAGATATTTTCACTGGAAAACAAGACAAAAAAATACTGAGTTAGAAAATGATTTTTTTGCAAAGTGTTCAGAGTGACAACTGGATTTATATGTTGGACTGAAACCCCTGTGTGTGAATGGAATACAAGAGGCACTGCTGAAATTGTGATTGTTCAGAAAAAGCTTTCATACTTATCAAACAAAGCAAACATTATGGTCAACTGAGCTTGGATCTACAACCAATCTCTAGTGCGAAAGTGACCTTAGACTACACTCCAAACCTCAATTGTAATACATGCATGATTGTGCACACCTGTGATGAGGTATGGGTGATTGCAACACTTGCGAAGCTCCATCATTGTGTTGATGAGGTTGGGCATGTTGTGCTGGTTTGCTCCTTTGGCCAGGAAGGCAAAGTTTTTCTCCAGAATGGCTCGGTAGTACTTCTTCTGAATGTTAGTAAGCTCCACCTCAATGATTGTCTCTTCTTTTGGGGCCAGATTCTTTTCCACGTCATCCTTTAGTCTTCTCAACATCATGGGCTTCAGAATGGCCTGTAACTTCTTAACCTGTAGGTATTAAATATGTTGGTTATTTTCAGGTTAAAGTTAAATCAACACCCAAATCAGAACACCTTTTTCAGTGTTTGCTAAACACGGGAAGGGGGTCGCATTCGTACAACTTGTCCAGTTTATTTACAGGTAGTTACACTTTGTTTTTCTGCAAGATACTGTAAATATGCACAAGCTTCCTCGCAACAATTTGAAGGTTGGAGTTAGTGGTTTTTGTACCTGCTCCTCTGTTTTCAGGTCTCCAAACTCCTCCAAAAAAGTGGTCTCAGAAGGGAACTGCAAGGGTTCGAGGAAGTTCAGCAGACTGAAAAGCTCCTCAACTGAGTTTTGCAGAGGGGTTCCTGTCAGAAGAACTTTATGTTCCTGGAGAGAAGACACAAGAGACACACCAAAACAGAAGTTTCATTTTTTTTAAGCTTCACTGTTTAAAGGTGAAGTGTATAATTTCTAAGATTTTAAGAAGGTATTCACCACAACTCAATATGTAAGCGCATGTGCTCTTACTACTGGGCCACGGCTCTGACAGAATTGTTTATTTTTATTAGGGATGCATCGATTTATCGGCCGCCGATATTTATCGGCCAATTATTGACCAAATTAAAACCATCTGCAAATCGGTTTTAAGCATGAAAATGGCGATTTGAAAAACCGATGGTCCATTTACAGTGCATCCGGAAAGTATTCACAGCGCTTCACTTTTTCCACATTTTGTTATGTTTCAGCCTTATTCCAAAATGGATTAAATTCATTATTTTCCTCAAAATTCTACAAACAATACCCCATAATGACAATGTGAAAGAAGTTTGTTTGAAATCTTTGCAAATTTATTAAAAAAAAAAAATGAAAAAAAAAAAAAAAAAATCACATGTACATAAGTATTCACAGCCTTTGCCATGACACTCAAAATTGAGCTCAGGTGCATCCTGTTTCCACTGATCATCCTTGAGATGTTTCTACAACTTGATTGGAGTCCACCTGTGGTAAATTCAGTTGATTGGACATGATTTGGAAAGGCACACACCTGTCTATATAAGGTCCCACAGTTAACAGTGCATGTCAGAGCACAAACCAAGCCATGAAGTCCAAGGAATTGTCTGTAGACCTCCGAGACAGGATTGTATCGAGGCACAGATCTGGGGAAGGGTACAGAAAAATTTCTGCAGCATTGAAGGTCCCAATGAGCACAGTGGCCTCCATCATCCGTAAATGGAAGAAGTTTGGAACCACCAGGACTCTTCCTAGAGCTGGCCGCCTGGCCAAACTGAGCGATCGGGGGAGAAGGGCCTTAGTCAGGGAGGTGACCAAGAACACGATGGTCACTCTGACAGAGCTCCAGCATTTCTCTGTGGAGAGAGGAGAACCTTCCAGAAGAACAACCATCTCTGCAGCACTCCACCAATCAGGCCTGTATGGTAGAGTGGCCAGACGGAAGCCACACCTCAGTAAAAGGCACATGACAGCCCGCCTGGAGTTTGCCAGAAGGCACCTGAAGGACTCTCAGACCATGAGAAACAAAGATTGAACTCTTTGGCCTGAATGGCAAGAGTCATGTCTGGAGGAAACCAGGCACCGCTCATCACCTGGCCAATACCATCCCTACAGTGAAGCATGGTGGTGGCAGCATCATGCTGTGGGGATGTTTTTCAGTGGCAGGAACTGGGAGACTAGTCAGGATCGAGGGAAAGATGAATGCAGTAATGTACAGAGACATCCTTGATGAAAACCTGCTCCAGAGCGCTCTGGACCTCAGACTGGGGCGAAGGTTCATCTTCCAACAGGACAACGACCCTTAGCACACAGCCAAGATAACAAAGGAGTGGCTCCGGGACAACTCCGTGAATGTCCTTGAGTGGCCCATCCAGAGCCCAGACTTGAACATCTCTGGAGAGATCTGAAAATGGCTGTGCACCGACGCTCCCCATCCAACCTGATGGAGCTTGAGAGGTCCTGCAAAGAAGAATGGGAGAAACTGCCCAAAAATAGGTGTGCCAAGCTTGTAGCATCATACTCAAAAAGACTTGAGGCTGTAATTGGTGCCAAAGGTGCTTCAACAAAGTATTGAGCAAAGGCTGTGAATACTTATGTACATGTGATATACATCGTTTTTTATTTTTAATAAATTTGCAAAGATTTCAAACAAACTTCTTTCACGTTGTCATTATGGGGTACTGTTTGTAGAATTTTGAGGAAAATAATGAATTTAATCCATTTTGGAATAAGGCTGTAACATAACAAAATGTGGAAAAAGTGAAGCGCTGTGAATACTTTCCGGATGCACTGTATAATAAATTATCATCACATTTTGTAAAAACTCTCTGACCCAAATGTACAATCCAGAAATAATGATAGCCACAGAATGTAAAAGGGTTGGCACTCCAAAGAACATGTAATATGTACTTGTTATTCTTTCTCATAATGAGGAAAAACTGTCATTAAAGATGTGACAGTTGTGAAAGCAGCACTTACCTACTGTATTCACGATAAGGTAAACCCATCCAAAACGCTTTGAAACCAGTAAACTTTGACTTCTGAGACATTGGTATGGTACAAATTAAGGCTGCACGATTGATTGAGTAAAGATCGAAATCGCCATATGATCTTGTGCTATTACAAAAGCTTGAAAGGCTGCGTATAAAAATAGACTGCAATCAGCGCTTCATTCAGCATTGTGTAAGCAAGCAGCGCCCTCTAGCGGTCTAGACGGCATTTTCCGTTATCCAGTACACCACGATAGAACTTATAAGGGTGTTTTGTTCCTTTGGTAACTTTTTATTTTTCCATGATGTGGTCGACATTTCTGTGGAATTGCCCAACATATGCATAATATGAATTTATGATGTTCTATTATATACAGTACAAACATGTAAAATGTGAGTTCTGTAGTTTTGAATTGCAAAAAAAGAAGTGCAAAAATGTTTTAGAAGAACAAATTAACCTTTATTCACATCAAACATCATGCTTTGATATTGCGTTATTTTTTTTATTTTTTTTTACTTTTTATTTTCTATTTATCTTTCATTGTGGCTCTCTATAAAATGTTGACCTCTCATGTGTTCAACAGATTCAATCAATGTGCAATGGAAATAATTTTTTGTTGGAACAAAAGCTTTTGTACCTCTTGGAACACTTTTAAAACATAATTCCTAAGCAAAAAAGGGATCTGATGACAAAATAAGGTAAGTGGCAAAATTTCTGTATCTGCATCAGCCAATACATTTTTGTGTGAATCGGTATCGGTCAAAGGTTTTCATATCGGTGCATCTCTAATGTCTATATATTAAAATGTACAGTAGCATTAAAAAGTATATTCTAGATCCCACTGCAATTCAATGAGGATACCCAATCAGCTGTGAGGGTTTGAGATTTCTTTTTTCTTTTTTTTTTTTTTTGGAAAATACAGCACTGCGTCAAAATGTATTTTAACTTTCACTTACTGGCCATACTGCAGTCATATGTAAAGTGAGATGAGATTACTCATTCTGTGCCGGGAGAGGATGTAGAGTACGTATGTTAATGCAGTGAAGCAGAACTGAGTAGCTAAATGAGATGTGCACAAGAGGGACAGACTTGCGATCAGCTACACCTCCTCTTTTCTTCCTCTTTTCTGCAGAGTGATTTCTCTGAATCAGTTTCAGATAGAGCTGTAGATATTATTAACATAGATACGATGACATATAAACCCTAGGTCAAACATTTCTGTTTGAAGAGTTTAATGGTCATTGAAGTTTCAAAGTGTAAGGTTCTGTTTGTCTAGCCTGCTATTAGTAAAATATGTTAATTTCAGAGTTCTAGGTAAGGCCTATTTACACAAAATCAGAATTTTTGGCAGGAAAGATTTCACGAAAGCAAAACAATGCACCTCTATGAACTCCTTTACACCAACGTCTAGACTCAGTCGTCAAACATTATGTGAATAGTTCTGATTAGTGATATATCAGTATTAGTATTCATTAATCAGCTGACATTCAGCTATTTGGGACTTATGGCATTAACCAATACTGTGCACGAATGGCCCATTTCAAGAAAATGTAATTCCTTCTTGTGTTAGTTGCAATTTTCTGCTTTGAATTATTTCTACGTACATTTTTGTAAGAATGTTTGTTAAAAATTGGCAATTTTGTGTACATCGTACTTGCCATCATTAAACTGTATTATCCCACATACTGTATGTATACAGCATTATCTGGGACATTGACCACCATCTCTAGACATTGAAACTAACCATTAATACCCCACACTGGTTTTAACTTTACATTTTTTTTTTTTAATTACACTTTCATGTCACTTAGTTGCACTGGACTTGGTGTGAACATGCCTTAACAAATTTAACAATATCACACAGAAGCAAACAATAACCAAACAAGCATCAGTGCAAGTCTCTTAAACTAACCAGGTTCATGAGTTTGAGCCCCTCCAGCAGTTTACAGTTGCGGTTTTTAAGGCGATGAGCCTCATCGATCACCACACAGCGCCAGTTAATCTTCTTCAGTTCAGGACAGTCTGCCATTATCATTTCAAATGTAGTGATCACTCCTTGAAACTTAAAGTCGCCAAGCACTATATTTCCCTGAAGGAGCAAGAGAGCGGTTGTGAGAAACAAATTGTATGCACAGTACAAACAAATATAAACTACACCTAAAATCACTGTATTAATGCCTCTCTCTAACTTAAAAACTCTTCCCTAATCTGTCTGTCTGACTCACCTGTTCATCTCGGTGGTACATCTCGTACTGCAGGATCATCTGCCGGCTGATCTGACTGCCATGATAAACGATGACGTTCATATCTGTCCAGGTGCGGAACTCTCTCTCCCAGTTAGTGATGGTGGAGAGAGGGGCGATGATGAGGAAGGGTCCTCTCAACCCCATGAGGAAAATCTCAAACAGGAACGTGATAGACTGGATGGTCTTCCCCAGCCCCATCTCATCAGCCAGAATACAGTTCTTCCTATATCAAGATTGCAATAATAAATAAACGGACTTGGAATTGGTCACATGAGCATCTTTTTGCAGAATCAAATTCTGATTATTAGTATTATTAATAAACTCAGCAAAAAAAGAAATGTCCCTTTTTCAGGACACTGTATTTTAAAGATAATTTTGTAAAAATCCAAATAACTTTACAGATCTTTATTGTAAAGTGTTTAAACAATGTTTTCCATGCTTGTTCAATGAAACATAAACAATTAATGAACATGCCCCTGTGGAACAGTCATTAAGACACTAACAGCTTACAGACGGTAAGCAATTAAGGTCACAGTTATAAAAACGTAGGACACTAAAGAGACCTTTCTACTGACTCTGAAAAACACCAAAAGAACGATGCCCAGGGTCCCTGCTCATCTATGTGAACATGCCTTAGGCATGCTGCATGGAGGCATGAGGACTGCAGATGTGGCCAGGGCAATAAACTGCAATGTCCATACTGTGAGACGCCTAAGACAGTGCTACAGGGAGACAGGAAGGACAGCTGATCGTCCTCACAGTGGCAGACCATGTGTAACAACACCTGCACAGGATCAGTACATCCAAATATCACACCTGCGGGACAGGTACAGGATGGCAACAACAACTGCCCGAGTTACACCAGGAACGCACAATCCCTCCATCAGTGCTCAGACTGTCCGCAATAGGCTGAGAGAGGCTGGACTGAGGGCTTGTAGGCCCGTTGTATGGCAGGTCCTTACCAGACATCACAGGCGACAACGTCGCCTATGGGCACAAACCCACCTTCGCTGGACCAGACAGGACTAGCAAAAAGTGCTCTTCACTGACGAGTCGTGGTTTTGTCTCACCAGGGGTGATGGTCGGACTCGCGTTTATTGCCGAAGGAATGAACGTTACACTGAAGCCTGTACTCTGGAGCGGGATCGATTTGGAGGTTGAGGGTCCGTCATGGTCTGGGGCGGTGTATCACAGCATCATCGGACTGAGCTTGTTGTCATTGCAGGCAATGGGAAGACATCCTCCTCCCTCATGTGGTACCCTTCCTGCAGGCTCATCCTGACATGACCCTCAATGCCACCAGCTATACTGCTCGTTCTGTGCATGATTTCCTGCAAGACAGGAATGTCAGTGTTCTGCCATGGCCAGCGAAGAGCCTGGATCTCAATCCCATTTAGCACGTCTGGGACCTGTTGGATCGGAGGGTGAGGGCTAGGGCCATTCCCCCCAGAAATGTCCGGGAACTTGCAAGTGCCTTGGTGGAAGAGTGGGGTAACATCTCACAGCAAGAACTGGCAAATCTGGTGCAGTCCATGAGGAGGAGATGCACTGCAGTACTTAATGCAGCTGGTGGCCACACCAGATACTGGCTGTTACTTTTGATTTTAACCCCCCCCCCCCTTTGTTCAGGGACACATTATTCCATTTCTGTTAGTCACATGTCTGTGAAACTTGTTCAGTTTATGTCTTAGTTGTTGAATCTTTTCATGTTCATACAAATATTTACACGTTAAGTTTGCTGAAAATAAAAGCAGTTGAAAGTGAGAGGATGTTTCTTTTTTTGCTGAGTTTATTATCTGTTTTTATTAGGATTGCCAAAGTTAATATGTATGTATAACAATGCTATTAACAGCTTTATTTGCATTTAAATGCAAGAAATTAAACTAGTTCAATTGTGTTAACAAAAATCACTACCTGCGTTAAATTATTTTAATTAGGGCCGTCTTTTAAAATTATTCATGACCCCGGACCGTAATAAGGAAGATTCCTGAGCAATTCAAGCTTGAAGTACCACCTGTTTTCTCCAGGGGGCAGTAAGTGAAATTTCAGCTGTATAGGCAACACGCAGCTTATACTGCAACAAACCAACCCTTCAGAACACAGCACAACACGAGGACGTGTCTTGAGTTCAAAAAACAGTTTGATGGAGCGCAAATCTGAACTTGGGGATCTCAAGACATGTTTTTCTAAATACTAAACTACGTTTAACTAGACACAGCGACCTGATCTCGGACTGACTGACGTATTCAATTGCAAAATGGATTGCTGTGAACTGTAGGCCAATGATTGGCTTATGTTCAATAATATGGAAATAAACAACACATTGGATTCTAAAGCCACTTTTTTTATGGCCTCATCAATGTTTAACTCCCCTTTTTAATGTTAGTAATAATATATTAATTGCAAATTATATGTGTATATACAGTGCATTCATAAAGTATTTAGACCCCTTAATTTTTTCACAGTTTATGTTGCAGCCTTATGCTAAAATGCTTTAAATTATTATTTTTTCGCATCAATCTACACTTCATACCCCATAATGACAAAGCAAAAAACAGATTTGTGATAAATTAATAAAGACTGAAATATCACATTAACATAAGTATTCATCCCAGGTGCATCCCATTTCTCTGGATCATCTTTGAGATGTTTCTACACTTTGATTGGAGTCCACCTGTGGCAAATTCAATTGATTGGACATGATTTGGAAAGGCACACACCTGTCTATATAAGGTCTTACAGCTGAAAATGCATATCAGAGCAAAAACCAAGCCATGAGGTCAAAGGAACTGTCTGACGAGCACAGCGACAGGATTGTGTCGAGGCACAGATCTGCGGAAGTCTACAAAAAATTCCGGCTGCACTGAAGGTTCCAAAGAGCACGGTGGCCTCCATAATTCTTAAATGGAAGAAGATTGGAACAACCAGGACTTGAGGGAGAAGGGCCTTGGTAAGAGAGGTGACCAAGAACTTGATGGTCACTCTGGTTGTGTGGAGATGGAAGAAACTTGCAGAAGGACAACCATCACTGCAACACTCCACCGATCTGGGCTTTATGGCAGAGTGGCCAGACGGAAGCCTCTGCTCAGTGCAAGACACATAAAAAAGCACCTAAAGGACTCTCAGACTGTGAGAAACAAGATTCTGTGGTCTGATGAAACGAAAATTGAACTGTTTGGCCTCAATTCCAAGTGTCATGTCTGAGGGAAACCAGGCACCGCTCATCACCTGCGCAATACCATCCCAATGGTGAAGCATGGTGGTACTGTAGCATCATGCTGTGGGGGTGTTTTTCAGCGGCAGGGACTGGGGGACTGATCAGGGTTGAAGGAAAGCTGAATGCAGCAAAATACAGAGATATCCTAAAAGGAATAGTTCACCAAAAAATGAAAATTCTCATTATTCACTTACCCTGATGCCATCCTAGATGTGTATGACTGTCTTTCTTCAGCAGAACACGAGTGAAGATTTTTAGAAGAAGATAGAGCTCTGTCAGGTCCTTATAATGGATGTACACGGCTGCCAGCACTTTGACAGTCCAAAAGTAAATATTTAGGCAGCATAAAAGTAATCCACATGACTCCAGTCCATCAATGAATGTATTCTGAAGTGAATCGATAAGTTTATGTAAGAAACAAGTCAATAATTAAAATGTTTATAACTTTAAATCTGCGCTTCCATCCAGGTCTCTGATGCTGTCTGAAATAGCCGAACACTCGCGTGATGTTCATTCTTCTGTTGTAAATATGCGCCGCTTCCGAATTCTCGAGTGAACTCGCCGACACGCTTACATCACGCTTCGAGTTAGCTGCTGGCAGGAAGTGCCTTTTAAAAGTTAATAATGTTTTAATGATTTATTTATTTTTTACACAAACATATCGATTTGCTTCAGAAGACATTCATTGATCGACTGGAGTCGCATGGATTACTTTTATGCTGCCTAAATGTGACTTTTGGACCGTCAAAGTGCTGGCAGCCGTGTACATTCATTATAAAAAAACTGACAGAGCTATATTGTTTTCTAAAAATCTTCCTATGAGTTCTGCTGAAGAAAGACAGTCATTCACATCTGGTAAGGAATCAGGGTAAGTGAATAATGAGACAATTTTAATTTTTGGGTGAACGATTCCTTTAATGAAAACCTGGTCCAGCTCAGGACCTCAGACTGGGCCGAAGGTTCATCTTCCAACAGAACAACAACCCAAAGCACACAGCCAAGATAACACAAGAGTGGCTTAGGGACAACTCTGTGAATGTCCTTGAGTGGCCCAGCCAGAGCCCGGACTTGAACCCAATCGAACATCTTTGGAGAGACCTGAAAATGGCTGTCAACCGACGGTCCCCATCCAACCTGACAGAGCTTGAGAGGATCTGCAGAGAAGAATGGCAGAAAATCCCCAAATCCAGGTGTGCAAAGCTTGTCGCATCATACACAAAAAGACTTGAGGCTGTAATCGCTGCCAAAGGTGCTTCAACTAAGTATTGAGTTAAGGGTCTGAATACTTCTTGTCAATGTGATTTTTCATTTTTTTATTTTTTATACATTTACAAAATTATCAAAAAATCTGGTTTTTGCTTTATCATTATAAGGCTGCAACATAAAAAAAAATGAAGGGGTCTGAATACTTTCTGAATGCACTGTGTCTATATACACTATATTGCCAAAAGTATTCGCTCATCTGCCTTTAGACGCATATGAATTTAAGTGACATCCCATTCTTAATCCATAGGGTTTAATATGACCTCAGCCCACCCTTTGCAGCTATAACAGCTTCAACTCTTCTGGGAAGGCTTTCCACAAGGTTTAGGAGTGTGTTTATGGGAATTTTTGACCATTCTTCCAGAAGCGCATTTGTGAGGTCAGACACTGATGTTGGACGAGAAGGACTGGCTCGCAGTCTTCGCTCTAATTCATCCCAAAGGTGCTCTATCGGGTTGAAGTCAGGACTCTGTGCAGGCCAGTCAAGTTCTTCCACACCAGACTCGCTCATCCATGTCTTTATGGACCTTGCTTTGTGCACTGGTGCGCAGTCATGTTGGAACAGGAAGGGGCCATCCCCAAACTGTTCCTACAAAGTTGGGAGCATGGAATTGTCCAAAATCTCTTGGTATGCTGAAGCATTCAGAGTTCCTTTCACTAGAACTAAGGGGCCAAGCCCAGCTCCTGAAAAACAACCCCACACCATAATCCCCCCTCCACCAAACTTCACAGTTGGCACAATGCAATCAGACAAGTACCGTTCTCCTGGCAACCGCCAAACCCAGACTCGTCCATCAGATTGCCAGATGGAGAAGCGTGATTCATCACTCCAGAGAACGCGTCTCCACTGCTCTAGAGTCCAGTGGCGGCGTGCTTTACACCACTGCATCCGACGCTTTGCGTTGCACTTGGTGATGTATGGCTTGGATGCAGCTGCTCGGCCATGGAAACCCATTCCATGAAGCTCTCTATGCACTGTTCTTGAGCTAATCTGAAGGCCACATGAACTTTGGAGGTCTGTAGCGATTGACTCTGCAGAAAGTTGGCGACCTCTGCACACTATGCGCCTCAGCATCCGCTGACACCGCTTTGTCATTTTACATGGCCTACCACTTCGTGGCTGAGTTGCTGTCATTCCCAATCACTTCCACTTTGTTATAATACCACTGACAGTTGACTGTGGAATATTTAGTAGCGAGGAAATTTCACGACTGGACTTGTTGCACAGGTGGCATCCTATCACAGTACCACGCTGGAATTCACTGAGCTCCTGAGAGCGGCCCATTCTTTCACAAATGTTTGTAGAAGCAGTCTACATGCCTAGGTGCTTCATTTTATACACCTGTGGCCATGGAAGTGATTGGAACACCTGAATTCAATTACAGGTGCATCTCAATAAATTAGAATGTCGTGGAAAAGTTCATTTATTTCAGTAATTCAACTCAAATTGTGAAACTCGTGTATTAAATAAATTCAGTGCACACAGACTGAAGTAGTTTAAGTCTTTGATTCTTTTAATTGTGATGATTTTAGCTCACATTTAACAAAAACCCACCAATTCACTATCTCAAAAAATTAGAATATGGTGACATGCCAATCAGCTAATCAACTCAAAACACCTGCAAAGGTTTCCTGAGCCTTCAAAATGGTCTCTCAGTTTGGTTCACTAGGCTACACAATCATGGGGAAGACTGCTGATCTGACAGTTCAATCAAGAAGACAATCATTGACACCCTTCACAAGGAGGGTAAGCCACAAACATTCATCGCCAAAGAAGCTGGCTGTTCACAGAGTGCTGTATCCAAGCATGTTAACAGAAAGTTGAGTGGAAGGAAATAGTGTGGAAGAAAATGATGCACAACCAACCGAGAGAACCGCAGCCTTATGATTGTCAAGCAAAATCGATTCAAGAAGTTGGGTGAACTTCACAAGGAATGGACTGAGGCTGGGGTCAAGGCATCAAGAGCCACCACACACAGACATGTCAAGGAATTTGGCTACAGTTGTCGTATTCCTCTTGTTAAGCCACTCCTGAACCACAGACAACGTCAGAGGCGTCTTACCTGGGCTAAGGAGAAGAAGAACTGGACTGTTGCCCAGTGGTCCAAAGTCCTCTTTTCAGATGAGAGCAAGTTTTGTATTTCATTTGGAAACCAAGGTCCTAGAGTCTGGAGGAAGGGTGGAGAAGCTCATAGCCCAAGTTGCTTGAAGTCCAGTGTTAAGTTTCCACAGTCTGTGATGATTTGGGGTGCAATGTCATCTGCTGGTGTAGGTCCACTGTGTTTTTTGAAAACCAAAGTCACTGCACCCGTTTACCAAGAAATTTTGGAGCACTTCATGCTTCCTTCTGCTGACCAGCTTTTTAAAGATGCTGATTTCATTTTCCAGCAGGATTTGGCACTTGCCCACACTGCCAAAAGCACCAAAAGTTGGTTAAATGACCATGGTGTTGGTGTGCTTGACTGGCCAGCAAACTCACCAGACCTGAACCCCATAGAGAATCTATGGGGTATTGTCAAGAGGAAAATGAGAAACAAGAGACCAAATAATGCAGAGGAGCTGACGGCCACTGTTAAAGAAACCTGGGCTTCCGTACCATCTCAGCAGTGCCACAAACTGATCACCTCCATGCCACGCCGAATTGAGGCAGTAATTAAAGCAAAAGGAGCCCCTACCAAGTATTGAGTACATATACAGTAAATGAATATACTTTCCAGAAGGCCAACAATTCACTAAAAATGTTTTTTTTATTGGTCTTATGATGTATTCTAATTTTTTGAGATAGTGAATTGGTGGGTTTTTGTTAAATGTGAGCCAAAATCATCACAATTAAAAGAACCAAAGACTTAAACTACTTCAGTCTGTGTGCATTGAATTTATTTAATACACGAGTTTCACAATTTGAGTTGAATTACTGAAATAAATGAACTTTTCCACGACATTCTAATTTATTGAGATGCACCTGTATTTGGATGGGTGAGCGAATACTTTTGGCAATATAGTGTATATATATATA